>NC_068365.1:45790810-46114560 GCF_020536995.1 Dreissena polymorpha
GATACTTGAAACGAGCTTGGTTACACAATTAATGCTTCATAGTCTCTTTACATCAGTATTTCTGCATTCTGTATGCAGAAGTACAAAAATCACTTAATTTATTTGATGTCAATCACCCTGTATTGAAAAATAGTTATATAAAGGTTAATGTTATTATTTGGTATTTAGTTTCTAACCTTATTTCTGTTAATACAGGAACAATTATCAGTTAACCCTTTCCCACTTAGATACATTTGTTGATGCTTTTGTAGTCCCTTAGAGAGTTACATTTAATTTAAGACCTTTTTTACTAGATTCAAGTTTTAAAGGCTTCATTTTCAACCCTTAGATACTGATGAGCATCAAACAGCATAAAACCTGAACAGACTGCGAGTAACTTGCAGGCTGTTCTGCCATTTTCATTTTGCTTCTGAGTGGTAAAGGGTTAAGTCCCCCTTAACTGGCACATTCATTTGTCCTTCATTTGGCAAAAGGTCATTATGAACTAATACTTTTCTATGGCAAGCAAAGTGCACATTATTGTCTTAAACCACGGTTTAACAGTTAACTTTATAGTTATGAGACTTTGAACCCGGGTTCAAAATGCCGTTTGCACCTTAATTCCTTAAACCCTTTCATAAAGTATTGCCTCAGGCAAACTATACAATTTGACTTGTTTTGGGGAAACTGAGCTTAATGCATGTGAGTAAAGTGTCATCCCTGCAGTATGTACAGGTAATTCAGAGATTACTTTTTAAGCTTATAAAGAAATGCAGTTTTTAGCTCATCTATTTTTTGAAAAAAAATTATGAGCTATTGTCATCACCTTGGCGTCGGCGTTGGCGTCGGCTTCCGGTTAAGTTTTGCGTTTAGGTCCACTTTTCTCAGAAAGTATCAATGCTATTGCATTCAAACTTGGTTCACTTACTAACTATCATGAGGGGACTGGGCAGGCAAAGTTAGATAACTCTGGCGTGCATTTTGACAGAATTATGTGCCCTTTTTATACTTAGAAAATTGAAAATTTTGGTTAAGTTTTGCGTTTAGGTCCACTTTTCTCATAAAGTATCAATGCTATGGCATTCAAACTTGGTACACTTACTTACTATCATGAGGGGACTGGTTAGGCAAAGTTAGATAACTCTGGCGTGCATTTTGACAGAATTATGTGCCCTTTTTATACTTAGAAAATTGAAAATTTGCTTTAGTTTTGTGTTTAGGTCCACTTTATTCCTACAGTATCAAAGCTATTGCTTTCATACTTGCAACACTAATAACTATCATAAGGGGACTGTGCAGGCAAATTAATGTAACTCGGACTGGCATTTGGACAGAATTATGTACCCTTTTTATACTTAGAAAATTTGGTTAAGTTTTGTGTTTTGGTCCACTTTACCCCTAAAGTATCATAGATATTGCTTTCATACTTAGTACACTCGCAAACTATCATAAGGGTACAGTAAAAGGACAAGTTGCATAACTCTGGTTGTCATTTTTACGGGATTATGGCCCTTTTTTGACTTAGTAACTTTGAATATATGGTTAAATTTTGTGTTTCGATCCACTTTACTTCTTAAGTATCAAGGCTATTGCTTTCAAACTTCAAATACTTTCATGCTATCATGTGGTTACTGTACCTGGCAAGTTGAATTTTACCTTGACCTTTGAATGACCTTGACTCTCAAGGTCAAATTATTAAATTTTGCTAAAATTGCCATAACTTCTTTATTAATGATTAGATTTAATTGATACTTTGACAAAACTACTCTTACCAGACATACCACAATAGACTCCACCCAAACCATCCCCTATGCCCTCCCCCCCCCCCTCCCCCCCCTAATTTTTTTTTTTTTTTTTTTTAAGATCATCTCACAAATGACCACCACACCCTCACACTATACCCCCCCCCCCCCAACCCCACCCACCCCCCAAAATTGTTTTTTGAAACGGTTAAAAACACAAATATTTATTTTTATTATTTTATGTTTGAAATAACGTCCAACCATCGCACACAAGAATCCCCCACCCACCCCCCCCTCCCCCCACCCGAATTCCCCCCCCCCCCCCCCTAATTTTTTTTTTTTTTTTTTTTAAAGATCATCTCACAAATTACCACCACACCCTCACACTTTACCCCCACCCCCACCCCACCCCCCCCCCCCAATTTTTTTTTTTTTTTTAAACGGTTTCCAACCATCGCACCCAAAAATCCCCCCCCCTTGTAATAAATTCCACACCCCCACACTATACACCCCTCTTCACTCCGCCCCTCCCTCCTTTGTGATTGAAAATGAGAGTCCCTTCACCTTGAAAAAGAAAATAGATGAGCGGTCTGCACCCACAAGGCGGTGCTCTTGTTAGTTTAAAGGTGTTATCTTCTAAGTGAAACTTCATCAGACTTCGCAGGCTAATCTGGGATGACTGTTAACGCACATGCTTTAAGCCCAGTTTTCCCAGAACGTGGTTCCATTAACCCTTTGCATGCTGGGAAATTTTTCGTCTGCTAAAATGCCGTCTGCTGAATTTCTAAAATTAGCATTTTCTTCGATTTTTTTCAAAGAATATTGTTACGCTCCGTTAGTGCGCTCCTTATCATTGGTGGTTAATGTTTTACTCAAAGTCTGATTCAACTTCAAACAACTTTTATTCAGTTTCCACGAATAACCCAACAAAATGTTATATTTCCAACAACAAAATGACCTGCAACCTTTATTAAGGTTTTACAATACTTTCAATCTTGCGACGGTAAACTGCGCGTCAAAATAGATATTTTTGACAATGGACATTACACTCGTAAACGGGACTTCGTCGAATTTAAGGAACAATGACACTTGCCAACGATCATAACCAAAATAGATTGAATACTTTAAATAATGCTCAAGTTTAATGAAATATGTTAAATGTTCGCTTTATTATCTGCTTACAAAGGTATTACTGTTACTATAAGTTACTTAAATTACTCACGAAAAGAAAACGTACTTTTTAAGAAAAAATTGGCGTGGATGTTGCCTGCCTTAAGATTTTGACTAGAATGAATCTTGTGACCAAAATTTGGTCACTTTATATAGCGGCGGCGTTCCGCTTGTGACCAGAAATTGGTCACTGTGACCAGAAGTTGGTCACTGTGACCAAATATTGGTCACAGTGTGACCAAAAACGGGTCACAATAACTGCCGTGACCAATTATGGAACGCTCGCACGTTTAACACTATAAATCATAAAATAGACTTTAAATGACAAAACAATTTAAAACAGACTATATGAACTAAATAATGACCTTATGTCTGCTAAAAATAGTCCAGCTTTCTTACCTAAAGCTTAAATATAGCGCCGGTGAGATTTATGTTTACACCGCTGTGTGTTGCTATGCAAAAATTACCCACAAGTCGACATTCCAAGATGGCGGACAGTGGAAAAATCACATGCCGATTACTACTGAACATTACAAATAACAATACAAATAATGAAGATATACGTATAACAAGCATGGATTCGCGAAATATGTGTACTCAACTTTCACTGAGAGTTATTTTAAGCTATAAACATTCAGTGTTAAACATAGATAATTGAAGTAAAAGTGTGTTTACGAGCAGACCGTTTTCAAGTCAACTTTACAAGAAAGAACAGTGGCAGGATTCTTGGTCAAAAATGGTAAATTACAAACATGGTTTGATTTATATGTTAGTGGGTCTGTGTATTATCAGATTCATATGCATATTCTACTTATTATGTTTGTAAAAACACCAGACCAACCGAATGTCACTGTACACACAAGTATTTAAAAGGTAAACATTTTTGTACTTAAAAACCAGCTCACTACAATATTATCAGAATAGCAAACAGTTTGGATCCTGATGAGACGCCACGTTCTGTGGCGTCTCATCTGGATCCAAACTGTTTGCAAAGGCCTTCAAAATTCGGTTCCTGCACTGAAAGGGTTAAAGAGCAGGAGGATCTCTTTATTCCCTACTTGTATAGCAAACAGAGTTTTGAGGCATGTTGTCTGTGGCACAACTCTTGTCCCTTTCCCCCAGAAGCAAAGTGAAACTGGCTTTTGCAACCAGAGTAACTCGCAATCTGTTCAGGTTTTATGCTGTTTACTGCTTATCAATAACTAAGGGTTGGAAATGAAGCCTTTAAAACTTGAATTTAGTAAGAAAGGTCTTAAAATAAATGTAACTTTCTAAGGGAGTACTAATGCGTAAAAATACATATCTAAGTGGACAAGGGTTATTTAGCTAATGTAATAAAATGTGACATTGGAGACTCAATCTGGGATAACAGAGTTGATTTCATATTCTTAACCCTTACAATGCGGGAACCGAATTTTGAAGGCCTTTGCAAACAGTTTGGATCCAGATGAGACGCCACAGAACCTGGCGTCTTATCTGGATCCAAACTGTTTTCTATTCTGATAGTAATTTTTGAAAAAAAATCGAAAAAATGCTAATTGTAGAAATTTAGCAGACGACATTTTAGCAGACGATTAATTTCCCAGCATGCAATGGGTTAAAGTGTTGCCCAGATTAGCTTGAGCAGTTTGTATTTATTGTTTAGAAGAAGTCTCTTATTAGCAAAAATCCAGTTTAGTCTGAAAGTGTTGTTCCTGATTAGGCTGAACAAACTGCACAGGCTAATCTGGGATGACACTTAAAGCATATGCATTTAACACCATTTTTCCAAAGCATTAGCTTATGTTGCAACAATATAGGAGGCTAATATTTGTATATCTGCATGATGTTCCTATTCTCCATTCCAGGAGGAGTGTTTCCTGAATCTCGAGGCCCCAGTGCAGCGAGTGTGTGGCTATGACACACCCTTTGCCCATGTGTATGAACCTTTCTACCTGCCTGACAAGTGGCGGCTAATGGAAGCAGTAAAAAAAGTCACCAGTTTCTGAACATTGTGAGTTGTTTCAAGAAGGATATACATAAGCAGATTGTTGATATCTGTGCATTAGCATTAAGTGTCGTTTCCAATTACAGCAATTACTCTATGTTTTTGGCCACTCTAAATTTTCGGACAAGCAAGTTTTTAGCTAAAATATTTATGTTTGTGACTTAAAATTTTCAAACGTACGGCTTTGTGTCCATAATTAGTCTAAATTTTAGAGTTTATTTTGAATTTGTATTTTATCAGAATTCTGCCATGTTGCCCTTATCTGGCTTTATATGCTTTTTACAACTGGATTAAGGTTATTAAACCTGGCAGATGAATGCCTCAAGGAAATGGATAATTACATTTGGGCTATTGGGTAAATAACTATGTATGACAGAAAAAGACAATGGCTTCACCCAACAATTTTAAGTGAAACATATGTAAAATTAATTTCTTCTATACGGCATGGTATGTTACAAGCACATGATAATATTAGTTAATGATTGGCGCTATGCACAAAAGCAACATTGCCTACCTATAGCCGATAGTAAGTGCAATATTTATGCCCCCCTTCGAAGAAGAGGGGGGATATTGTTTTGCTCATGTCGGTCTGTCGGTATGTCGGTCGGTCTGTTGGTCTGTCCACCAGATGGTTTCCGGATGATAACTCAAGAAGGCTTAGGCCTAGGATCATGAAACTTCATAGGTACATTGATCATGACTGGTAGATGACCCGTATTGATTTTCAGGTCACTAGGTCAAAGGTCAAGGTCACAGTGACTCGAAATAGTAAAATGGTTTACGGATGATAACTCAAGAACCGAAGGCCTAGGATCATGAAACATCATAGGTACATTGATCATGATTGGCAGATGACCCCTATTGATTTTCAGGTCACTAGGTCAAAGGTCAAGGTCACAGTGACTCGAAACAGGAAAATGGTTTCAGGATGATAACTCAAGAATGCTTACGGGTAGGATCATGAAACTTCATAGGAACATTGATCATGACTTGCAGATGACCCGTATTGATTTTCAGGTCACTAGGTCAAAGGTTACAGTGACTCGACACAGGAAAATGGTTTCTGGATGATAACTCAAGAACGCTTACGCCTAGGATCATGAAACTTCATAGGTACATTGATCATGACTGGCAGTTGACCCCTATTGATTTTCAGGTCACTAGGTCAAAGGTCAAGGTCACATTGATACGACACAGTAAAATGGTTTCCGGATGATAACTCAGGAAAGCTTACGCTCAGGATCATCAAACTTCATAGGTACATTGATCATGACTGGCAGATGACCCCTATCAATTTTCAGGTCACTAGGTCAAAGGTCAAGGTCACAGTAACTCGAAATAGTAAAATGGTTTCCGGATGATAACTCAAGAATGCTTACACCTAAGATCATGAAACTTCATCGGTTCATTGATCAGACTGGCAGATGACCCCTATTAATTTTCAGGTCACTAGGTCAAAGGTCAAGGTCACAGTGACTTGAAACAGTAAAATGGTTTCCTGATGATAACTCAAGAATAATTAGGCCTAGGATCATGAAACTTCACAGGTAAATTGATCATGACTGGCAGGTGACCGCTATTGATTTTCAGGTCACTAGGTCAAAGGTCAAGGTCACAGAGACAAAAACAAATTTTTAAAATAAAATTCATTTTAAGTATTAAATACTTACCTGTTATCGTATGCTTATACTTTCCAAGGGGAAATAACTCATCCGGAATTTTAACTGGGAATCCGCCACCTCAATACCGCAACACAGGCCAGGTTAAACATAGTGCAATGCAACCTAGCCAAAAATCGGTAACCAACCCTCAATATTCTTTCAATATATATACAAAAATATTAATCGAATAGCGGGGTGGGAGGTGGGACTTACCGATAACAGGTAAGTATTTAATACTTAAAATGAATTTTATTTTAAAAATTTGTTTTAATGTCATAAATACTGACCTGTTATCGTATGCTGATTTTGCAGCTGCGGTGGGAAGGTTCGTATATATTTTCCCAACACAGTAGAACCCATAAACAGGGTTATCAGCTAATGATATCAAGTAATCTTCATTAAAACGGTATTAATTATGACTTCTCGGACAGAGTAATATGTCTATGTCGTAAAGAAGACACTACCGTTAGTGAAACCACAACAAGCCCAAACGTATACAAATTGTATTGTTGGCACTTCAGAAAACGAAGATAAAAAGATGACAAGGTGGTCGGATTCCTCCAGTAAACAGCTTAGAGCACGTCAAAAAGTGGGGTGTGATTAATATATGCCCACAAAACAGACAGAGCTCTTAATTCATGCGGTCAGATCCTAAAAAGGAATGAATCCTTAGATAGGATAAGATTAACTTTCCTTAGTCGAGGTCTAACTCCGAGAAATAGAAGCCGCAGACACATCTCCCCCCCCTTTTTTGGGGAAATGAAGAGTTTCTTTGAGAACCTCGAATGGACTTCTGACTAACACTGCTGAGATAGAACTTCAAAGCCCTGATTGCCAAAAGAAGTTTATCCTCATCTTCATGACTACCAGTTTAAGAAAACTTGGAAACTTGAAGGTAGAAGCCATATAGAGGACTTGATATTAAGCAAGGAATCCTGGCTGACACAACAAAGTTAAAACGACAATAGATCCAACTGGAATTGGTCGTATTCAACAGAAAAAGCATGAATTTCACTTCTCCGTATGGTAAAAGCCATAATAAGAAGGAAAACCGTCTTAAAATTATATTGGAACTGTTAATAAGCCTGATGAAAAAGGTTCATAGGGAGCTCATTAAGCATCCCAACATGTTACACAAGTCAAAACCGCTTAAGAAGGTAAAGGAACGAAAAACATAGTGTTGACGTTCCATAGTTTGGATCAGTTCCAAAATAGGTAAGACAGCACAGAGTTGCGATGACTTACACAAAACAAGGTATACGAAAGCATAATCTCTATCCTTTGATGAAGAAAAGAACAAATTTCTTATCATCAAGAAAAAGATGAGAAAACCCTCTATGTATCTAGCAGAGTGATTAAGGTAATAACTATGCTCTCAATTACCCAGTAAAAAAATGAATTTCCATAGAACCTTTATACAGTTCTGATGGAATTATCCTTGCACAAGTAACAAGGATTGAAACTCTAACAGAAAAACGTTCTTCTGTAGAGATAACTAAAAGTTATTAATGGCCAGACATGTAGTGGCACATGTTTGGATCAGTAAAAATATGTCTCAGTGAGATATGATATTTGACCTGTGAAGAAGTTTCCTGAAAATAATTGTACAGGAGACTTAAAAGGTCGTAGAACCATAATCCCATGGTTCATTAAGTATATTTCATAAAATTATGGCAAAAACTCAGTTATTGCAAAAACTCACCAAGAAGGCAAGATATTCCAGTTTATGTCAATGGACGAATGTATAACCAGGGCCGTACCCAGGATTTTTTTACTGGGGGGGGGCCCAACCGGGGAGGGTTTGGGAGGGGTCCCCCCTCCCTATATATATACTTTTTTTAATTTGGCACTTTGCAAGGTGAATTTTAATGCTTATAAAAAACGTATTTTGTGATATGAATTAATGGAATATAACAAGTAAATCAGCACATTTCGGAAGTCTTAAGCTTTAAACATTGGTGTGAATTCACAACAATATTAAAAGCTTTAGATTTCCGAAACTTACAGGTTTAAACTGACGATTATCCACATCAACTCTTGTATTGCTTCCACCATTTTTTTCACAAATCAATAACATCACAGGTTTTTTTAATCTGATTTTTTGCGAAAGACCTTGCCATTTTTGAGGAAAAACATTGCGCGAAACGGCTTATTTTTGGGGGAAATAATGAAAGTCTTAAATAATCAATTTAACATATTTTACTGTTTTCAAACAAATTCAAGAAAAGAGATAATTTAATTATACAATATTTTTCTACACTGGATCAGGTTAACTTATATAATGAGATCAATTTGTTGATTCAATTTTCATTTTTTTACCAATGAGCCATTAATAGGCTAATATTACTCAATTCTCGGTACTCAATTATTTTAAATACTGAATTCTGCCAAATTCTTATCTGTTGCTTGGCAAATTTATGAATCTGTTTTTCTTTTAAACAAACATGTTAACTATCTCATCGTAGTCTTTTTCAGTGATTTCCTTTCAAAAATTATAAATACTCAGTTTTAATACCTTTGTCAGTGTTTTTGTTCCGGTTCAAATTCAGGGCCCTATTCTCAATGCAAAAAGTATATATTGGGACCTAAAAATTCCCAATAAAAGGTTTTCAAAAAAACAAACAATTAAACTTTTAGAAGGGAAAAATACGTCTAGGGCCTTCTCAAAGAAGGAAAAAAACTGCGTCGGCAATTATCAGACCATAGTCTACGACCTCCTGTAGCAGTTGCTTCCATTCCCTGCACTTATCAAAATACATGTTTCATCAACCATCGATAGATGAAGCATTCATGATCACAATGGGGGACTGATCGGGGATGTGTGTACAAGGCGATAAGAAAACATTGCCTAGAGGCTTATCTCGATTGGCGAGCGTTAATCCCCTTGTTTATCAGGGACAATAAAACATAGCTGCTCTTTTGTTTTGAGGGAAAGTGTACTGTGGGCCCTTGCATGAGAGAAAAAATTGCAGTGGACCGATCATAAAAAAAAATCATAGTTCGACAGCCAGCTGGGGGGGCCCGGGCCCCTGGGCCCATGGCCTGGGTACGGGCCTGATAACAATCGCACACCCTGCTGGATCGATTTCTGTGAACTGCATTATTGACGTTGTTCAGCATACCGGTATACACTGCGATATACGATCGCATAACGCTAATAACTAGCGTTTGATGATAAACAACATTCTTTGATATACTATGTACACCATGCAACTCGTCTGCAACTTCACTGCCGCGCATGCGCAATTACATTATTGAACCCAACGGAAAAATAATTCGAAAGAAAGAACTGCAGGACAAAACGTCCAACAGGGCGTTGAGACGAACTGGTATGAGAAAGACGATAGAGAAAATTCGTTGTTCTTGCAAAGAACGAATAAGTTCCTGATTTCCAGTTACAAGGAGTGACAATATGATCACCTCCGTGTCTGTAAGTAAACCACGACCGATGTGTGATAGTTGAAACCATCACAAAGGAATCGTGAAAATGTGTTGTAAATGAAAAACAGCTAAAAAGAATTTTCGCTTTTCAAGATTTAGATGTGCAGGTGATATTCGTTAGGATACCACATAATTGAGAAAATCAAGATACGTTGTTCTATGTGATCGTCCATAACCTTCACTGCTCACATCTGTATAAGATGTAAGGAAGGTTGTGGTAGAATAAACTATATTCTTGCCAAGATAATCTTCTAGTCTAGACACCACTGAATAGTGGTAAATAATGACAAAAAGATGGAAATCTGTGTCATTAAATAATCCCGAGATTAATACAATTATCTTAAAAATAAAGCTGAAACGGACGTAAGAAAAGACGTCTCAGCAGAAGGACCGGTGACCGGACCGGTAAATACCGACCGGTGACCGGAACCATTTGTCAAGGATGGGTGGGCAAAGAAATCACGGCAAGCCGAACTTTCCCACTCCAAACACACTTGAAAATTGGTACAATAGGACAGTGTTTAACACTTATAAGTTTATGACCTATCTACAGAATATAGCCTCTTCTTGAACCAATAACAGGCGCCTTTAATATCCTGGATAATACAGGTCGCGAAGTCATCGATTTGCGAAGTACGGAAATATGATTGATAGTGGTACCTCCGGAATCGGAGGTGTGATGGCAGAAAAAGGTGAAAACCCTAGGGGTAACCTTAAGCGGGTCCACGCTTGCCGGTAGAATGCATGGAAGTCTTAAATTCTGACTTGATTAATCCATTTACTTCAAGACTTCTAACCGGGACGAATTCCGAAAGGAATACGACCAGTTATAGGAAGACGGCCTGTTATGGCCAGAAGTGTAATAGAAGAATAACTTTAAGATGAGGTCCCTCCAGATCCTAGGATCTAAGATCTGAGTTCAATAGGTCCTAAGCCATCTACAAGACTGTAGCCGCTATGCGGTCAATCTGATAGGCAATCCTATGTATCAGAACTCTTGTTGATTCCAGTAGCTTGAAAATATGCACTGCCGTAGGAGCAATAGAAAAGCAGAAGTCGATACAAATGTCGTCTTGCTAATCCTGCTAGCGTCATTAATGTGTCCCAACTGTTCCGTGACACTGACTGCAAAGTCTGTAGCCGACAGGTAAAGGCGGTTAAAACAATTCATCCTTCGGGTCTCGAACATAAAATAGTAATGTTCGACCTCAATGCTAGTCTCCGAGCCCACTTCAGCCGATCTATCTGCAAGACCAGTAGTCTGCATGTAGCCGGTTGAGATAGAAGTACAAATAACAGATATAGCATGATTTGGTAACCGTCGCCAGTAGAACATCAGTATTGAAAAACACAAAAAGTCATGTAGATTGTTGAATCCATAAAATATAGTATTCAATACAATCATAGCCAGGGGTATACAACTATGTAATGTAGACGATACCCGTGATACTAAAAATTGACCGATGAAAACACAGTGGAATACCGGTAATTGGTAAGTGGTGACCGAACCGGACCGGTCAATGACCGGTAACTGTAGCCCGGTGAACGGACCAGTCATAATATGACCGGTGACGTTACCAGTTAAAGACCGAAAAATGGTGGAATCCATATGGTCTGTTATCAATGTCAAGCACTGCTCGGAAAAGAAGATCATGCCAAAAAATCCAATCCGATGGCGATGAGACATCACTTATTCTGACCGGTGATCAGTGATCGGTGATATGACCGATGAATGGTGACCGATGTCCGGTGATCGGGACCGGTATAATATAACTGCGTCAGAATGGAAATATCTGGTGCAGAAGAATGACCATCCACGAAGTCATCTGATAATGTTAACCGGAAAACAACGGTAGATTATCAGTATTAATAGGCATAAGTGTCCTTGTAGTCGTAGTGGAGAAAAGAACAGCTTATCCCGAAGCCTGAATGTTAAACGAACTAGTGTTCGTATACAACTACGGCTCGGTGACTGCAACATGTGTGGATGCCATAAGAAGAACCATCACACGTGGAATGGAGACATGATATTCCTAAAGGAATAAAATGGAGAACGTCGATATGACCAGTAGGTTCATTAACGCCTACGTGAGAAGTGGCGACATCCATATAACTTCGATGCCGAAATATTGTTCGGCTACGCTGGAAATATTGTCTTCTACAATATTGTCTCCGTGAGCATTGACATGATCGCTTACGAGCGTATCAACGCCGAGAACTGCTCAATGAAGGAGAGGTATGTTCGATAACTATCCAGTGGTGCTCAATGCAGTCCGCTGATGTCTACGTGAAGGTTGACGACGTCCTCGTTTCCTGCGATGTCGAGATCTGGATCGGCCGAGATGTGGATCGGCTGCGATGAGACCGAGATCTTCTAGAATAACGTCTCCGTGAGTGACGACGTGATCGCTTACGAGAGCCGCGACGATGAGAACTGCTCGACGAAGAAGAGCGTGTCCGATGTCTAATCCTTGATGAAGACGATGTATTCAACGAAGAATAGGAGAATAATTCAATGAAGAAGACCGAGTTCTTCTTCTTGACCGGTGACTGGTGTTATCGGTGGCATGCCTAACTGATGACTGTTGACCGGTGACCGGAGCGGTGATCAATGACCGGACCGGACCGGTGACATGACCGGACCGGTGACATGACCGGACCGGTGACATGACCGGTGACCGGACCGGACCGGTGACATGACCGGTGACATGACCGGTGACCGGACCGGACCGGTGATCAATGACCGGACCGGTGACATGACCGGTGACCGGACCGGACCGGTGACATGACCGGTGACCGGACCGGACCGGTGACCGGACCGGTGATCAATGACCGGACTGGTGACCGGACCGGTGACATGACCGGTGACCGGACCGGACCGGTGACATGACCGGTGACCGGACCGGACCGGTGACATGACCGGTGACCGGACCGGACCGGTGACCGGACCGGTGATCAATGACCGGACCGGACCGGTGACATGACCGGTGACCGGACCGGCCGGTCAGACGTCGATCAATGGTCCGTGATCAACGTCCCCGGTGACGTACCGGTCATATCATGACCAGTGTTGTCACCGGATAATGACCGTATGGCGGATGCCAAATGGTCCGGCATTGGTCGATGTCCTTGACCAATGCCATCGGGCAAAGACCGGCTGACGGGTGTCGCCATATGGTCTGATGTTGACCGACTGTCTAAGAGACTTAGCATAGTACGGTCGCGATCGTGCCCGATACCCGGTGACTGATACTGCAACTATCATCCATGATCTGCGAAGTCACCGGGTATTTATCCACTCTTGTTTCTGCGACCATCATGTAGTCGAATATATGAAAATCAAGAGCAAAGCATATTCAACCATAAACTGGTCACAGACCAGATTATCATACGGCACATAAAATCATTATTTGACCATAATGAAAATTATAATAATACTGCCGTAGATCATAAATTAAACAAAAGTTTAATTCAAAACAGATGAAAAATAAAATGACGATCAATTAGATTGTCATACGGAACGTTAAAATCATTATTGCACACAATGGCAAATGATAAACAATCTGTCAATAGAAGAACACGCTTTGCACGATCTCGTAACACATTAGAAGAACATGCTTTGCACGTTCTAGCAATGTATTAGAAGAGCACGTTTTGCACGTGGTCGTTCGCGCCTGAAAACACCCAGCATGGTAGAAATAAACCATTGTTCGATAAAAACAAGCATGGCTTACCTTTTACAAATGAAACAAAATCCATTAAATCCACACAAATTAATCCGAATGAGAAATAAAAAGATAAATAACACAATTTATCTATTCAAAACCCCAATCAACCAAGTGAAAAACAATATTTTAATTCAGAGCCGTAAAAGACACGTATACACCTGGTTGATCCGGAAAGAATATTGAGGGTTGGTTACCGATTTTTGGCTAGGTTGCATTGCACTATGTTTAACCTGGCCTGTGTTGCGGTATTGAGGTGGCGGATTCCCAGTTAAAATTCCGGATGAGTTATTTCCCCTTGGAAAGTATAAGCATACGATAACAGGTCAGTATTTATGACATTAAAACCATATTCACACAATGGCTGCCACTACAACTGACAGCCCATATGGGGGGCATGCATGTTTTACAAACAGCCCTTGTTTAGAGTGTCTCTTAATGTTTGAGCATCTGTATTTTTTTTATATTTTGTGTATCTAAATTATCGGAGACGAAAAAAATTAATTATTGTTTAGTGCCCCAAAATTTAAGAGATATTACAGTAGTGTGCAGTCTGCACAGGCTTATCAGGGAGGACACTTTCCACTATAATATAATCAGGGAGGACACTTTCCACTATAATATAATTTCTTGCTTAAAAGTAGTCTCTTTTAAACAGATATCCAGTTTAGGCAGAAAGTGCCGTAGAAATCTCGATGAAAAAAATGTTTTTGGCAAAAGCTGCTGAATCAGACACAAATCATGTATGTTTTGAATAAGCATTATCTTATTGGTTGTACTAAGACATAACTCAACACAGAGGTGTTTTATTTCTTGATAGATGCTGACTGCAGATCATTTGGTCATCATTCACCTTGTAAGACAGACAGGCAGACAAGAAAGACATACATGTATTGAGGGATTTAGTGGTACAACCAGGACAGGGTTTTTCTACATGGGGACCACAACTTTCCATCAGCGGTTTTGTTTGCACCTTAATCATCAGGGCTATAAATAATTGATTGCCAATTTGCCTGGGGCGATTAGATTTAGGCACGGGCCAGTTATTTAAAAAATGGTAGTGCTACTTGGCTACTACCTTTTTAGCTCAACTGAGTACAATGTGCTCATGGTGAGCTTTAGTGATCGCCTTTTGTCTGTCGTGCAGCGTCAACATTTTGTTTGCCGTGTTAACACTCTAGAGGCCACATTTATTGTCTGATTTTCATGAAACTTGGTCAGAAAATTTGTCCCAATTATATCTTGGAGGAGTTTGCGAGTCAGTTTTGCTTATATATTTGCTATAGTAAAAAATTAACATATACTCTTAAAGTCACATTATTTGTCCAATCATCATGCAACTTAGTAAAAACATTTGTTTTAATGATATCTTGGATGCCTTTGAAAATAGATTCAGTCTGTTGAAAACCATGGCCGCCAGGGGACAGGGAAGTTATCCTTATATGGCTATAGTAAAACCTTGTTAGGCCTGAAAAAGTTACATTCATAGTTTGCTCTTCATGAAACTTGGTCAGAACATTTGTTCTAATGATATCTTTGGCTGCGAAGAACAGGTTCTGTTGTATCTCAGTTTAGCAACTTTGGGCCTTGCAGGCCCTCTTGTTATTAATTCTTTACACATTTTTACCACAGTTTATCACTTTATTTTAATAAAGAATGAAGATTCAGGCTCATAAATGGGCATTACGCATTTAGACATGGCAGACATATTATATGGTTTTCTGATTTCTTTTTATTTAAAGTAAGTATTTGATAATTATGCAATGTACTTTATTCTGGGTTCCTTATATTTTGACTGGGCAGCTGAAGTACTAAAGATAATTGCCCTTTTTGGCAACCTACCATGAAACATTAGTTTTTATCTCTGATCATTTTGCAATTGAATTGCATGCAGTTTATTTTAGTATTGTGATTGCTTTGCATGCAGTATGGTTCTTATTTGATTGCATGGCATGCAGTTTGTTTCACTTTAAAATACTGCTGGAAAGTACTCTCTTGAACCTCGGTTGGGCACTTACACTTCAAGCTGTTGATAGATCGATAGTATATAAGGTGTAAATCTTATATGGTTTTTAGTACTGGACATTAAAGAGGGAAGTGTTTATGTTTTTGGAGTTGTGAAATGTTTTAAACTTAGGGTTTCCTTTTTGTTTGAAAGTCCTTATGCTAGTAGATATTGTATGCAGGTTCAAAATAAGTTGGATGTTTTCAAATTCGTCTCTCTTGCATAATAATTATGGTTACACGGAAGGGTAGGTTTGGTAAAATTATTTAACTCTGTATTTTTATTACGTTACCCCTTGTTAATTCCAAACAAAGTAGTTGTTTTGTTTGTACACTATGCGATTTAGAGGTTATTATTGTCAGTACATTTCTTTGGAGACCACCACAAAATTTCCAAGGATTACTTTTTATTTTCACATTATCTTCAATTTAATTTAATTTAAATTGTAATCTTGCAGGTTTTGATATTAGAATGTCTGTTTTTGATTTTATTTTTATGTATTGATTTATCATTGATGCGTGACGCTGGCTGAATCTAGCTAGGGATGAACTTGAAATTACACATACTATAAAAAGTGATCCTAAGCAAATTGTGAGTAGTATATTTAATCCATTCCCCATTAGAAGAAAAGTGTGCAAATGGCTTTTGCAACCAGCATCAAACCAGAACAGCCTGCGAGTAACTCACAATTGCGAGTAATTCGCAGTCTGTTCTGGTTTTATGCTGTTGGCTGCTCATCAGTATCTTAAGGTTGGAAACAAAGCCTTTTAAACTTGATTGTAGTAAAGAAGATTTTAAATGTTATTAGATTTTCTCAGGGACTACAAACACATTAAAGTGCGTTTATAAGGGATAAAGGGTTAACATGGTAAAATTTGTATAGCAATTGCAACTTGTGAGACATAAACTATACAGTGTATGTTCATTGTGTGTGTGAGTACAGGGTTGTGAAGTTGAAGCTGTAAGTATTTTGTAAATATTGGAAATACTTATTTTCTTTTTTGTATACCACATGGAGAATAACTTTCATATAGATTCTCACTTTTGATTTTAAAACTATTTTCATGCTGTTTTGTTGTCACAATTCTAAGCAAAGCTAGACTAATATATGTTCACTGAAGTGCCAAACTGCAATGCTGCAAAGATCTCTGTGGTCATCCAAGGTACAGGGTGATACTTCAAATGGGCTGTACCAGGCTGGTTAAATTGTTGAAAGATTCTTTTTGGCTCACCAGAGGTGAGCTTATGATCGCCTTTTGTCGTTTGAGCATCGTGTTGTGTCAATATTTACTTGTTAACACTCTAGAGGTGGCATTTATTGTCCAATTTTCATGAAACTTGGTCAGATGATTTGGCTAAATGATATCTTATAGGAGTTCAAAAATGGTTCAGGTTGGTTTAAAAACATGGCCGCCTGTAGGCGGGCAGCTTTTTGTATATTGCTATAGTAAAAACTAAACAACATTCTAAAAGTCACATTTATTGTCCAATCATCATGAAACTTTGTAAGAACATATGTTTAAATGATATCTTGGATGTCTTTGAAAATAGATCAGGTCTGTTGAAAACTATGGCCACCAGGGGGCAGGGGAGTTATCCTGTTAATGGTTATAGTAAAACCTTGTTAGGCCTCCAAAATTTACATGTATAGTTCACTCTTCATGAAACTTGGTCAGAACATTTGTTCTAATGATATCATGGGTTGCACAGAATAGGTTAGTTCCTTTGTATCTCAGGTGAACGACATTGGGCGTTTCAGGCCCTTTTGTTATGGGAAGACTAGGCTTAAGAAATAAGTTTCTTTCAAGATTAGCCTGTGCAGTCTGCACATGCTTATCAGTTCACTATAATCCACGTTAAATGGAAGCCTCATCTTAGCAAAAATAGATTTAGGCTGAAAGTGTTATCCCTGATAAGTCTGTGCTGACTGAACAGGCTAATTTCGGACAACACTTTAATGCAAATGTGTTTTCTGATAACATTAACAAAAACAATTTGGTCAAATACAATACAATTCCCGTGAATTCTTATGGGTTTTTCAGCCATCAAATCTTTTAATTGATTTTAAGCATAAGTAAAATTCTTTTGAAGAAAACTTCCTTAGGTGTTAATGTTTGCTCATTATGTTACAATTATATCTTGTTTAATTTGGAACTATTCTATAAAAGTAATAATATTTCTGTGCAACAACATCACATCACTTCTGTAAATTGTTCCTTTGGTTCATTTGTTAGTATTACATGTATTATTACCTTACATTAAAGAATGATGTATTCTGTCTTTGTGGTCTTTAAAATAATTAATATTGATATGATTATTGTTTTTGTCAAATTGCACTTTTTGATTTTTGTATCTGAATCTCGCTATGGGAAATTTTGGCTCAATAGGTGTGCATAAAGTGTCACCCCAGATTAGCCTGTGCATAAAGTGACACCCCAGATTAGCCTGTGCATAAAGTGACACCCCAGATAAGCCTGTGCATTACGTGTCACCCTAGATTAGCCTGTGCATTAAGTGTCACCCCAGATTAGCCTGTGCATTAAGTGTCACCCTAGATTAGCCTGTGCATAAAGTGTCACCCCAGATTAGCCTGTGCATAAAGTGTCACCCTAGATTAGCCTGTGCATAAAGTGTCACCCCAGATTAGCCAGTGCATAAAGTGTCACCCCAGATAAGCCTGTGCATTAAGTGTCACCCCAGATTAGCCTGTGCATAAAGTGACACCCCAGATTAGCCTGTGCATAAAGTGTCACCCCAGATTAGCCTGTGCATAAAGTGTCACCCCAGATTAGCCTGTGCATAAAGTGTCACCCCAGATTAGCCTGTGCATAAAGTGACACCCCAGATTAGCCTGTGCATAAAGTGTCACCCCAGATAAGCCTGTGCATTAAGTGTCACCCCAGATTAGCCTGTGCATAAAGTGACACCCCAGATTAGCCTGTGCATAAAGTGTCACCCCAGATAAGCCTGTGCATAAAGTGACACCCCAGATTAGCCTGTGCATAAAGTGTCACCCCAGATTAGCCTGTGCATAAAGTGTCACCCCAGATTAGCCTGTGCATAAAGTGACACCCCAGATTAGCCAGTGCATAAAGTGTCACCCCAGATAAGCCTGTGCATAAAGTGTCACCATAGATTAGCCTGTGCATTAAGTGTCACCCCAGATTAGCCTGTGCATAAAGTGACACCCCAGATAAGCCAGTGCATAAAGTGTCACCCCAGATTAGCCTGTGCATTAAGTGTCACCCTAGATTAGCCAGTGCATAAAGTGTCACCCCAGATTAGCCTGTGCATTAAGTGTCACCCCAGATTAGCCTGTGCATTAAGTGTCACCCCAGATTAGACTGTGCATAAAGTGTCACCCCAGATTAGCCTGTGCAGTCAGCTTTAATGGTATTTTCCATTTCAAAAAGTTTTTTCTTAGCATGAATCCAGTCTAGGCGGAAAGTGTGGTCACTGATAAGCCTGCAGGCACTGTGCAGGTGAAAAGTGTGGTCACTGATAAGCCTGCAGGCACTGTGTAGGTGAAAAGTGTGGTCACTGATAAGCCTGCAGGGACTGTGCAGGTGGAAAGTGTGGTCACTGATAAGCCTGCAGGCACTGTGCAGGTGGAGAGTGTGGTCACTGATAAGCCTGCAGGCACTGTGTAGGTGGAAAGTGTGGTCACTGATAAGCCTGCAGGCACTGTGTAGGTGGAAAGTGTGGTCACTGATAAGCCTGCAGGCACTGTGCAGGTGGAGAGTGTGGTCACTGATAAGCCTGCAGGTACTGTGCAGGTGGAGAGTGTGGTCACTGATAGGCATGCAGGCACTGTGCAGGTGGAGAGTGTGGTCACTGATAAGCCTGCAGGCACTGTGCAGGTGGAGAGTGTGGTCACTGATAAGCCTGTAGGCACTGTGTAGGTGGAAAGTGTGGTCACTGATAAGCCTGCAGGCACTGTGCAGGTGGAAAGTGTGCTCACTGATAAGCCTGCAGGCACTGTGTAGGTGGAAAGTATAGTCACTGATAAGCCTTTAGGCACTGTGTAGGTGGAAAGTGTGGTCACTGATAAGCCTGCAGGTACTGTGCAGGTGGAAAGTGTGGTCACTGATAAGCCTGCATGTACTGTGCAGGTGGAAAGTGTGGTCACTGATAAGCCTGCAGGTACTGTGCAGGTGGAAAGTGTGGTCACTGATAAGCCTGCAGGTACTGTGCAGGTGGAAAGTGTGGTCACTGATAAGCCTTTAGGTACTGTGCAGGTGGAAATTGTGGTCACTGATAAGCCTGTAGGCACTGTGCATGTGTAAAGTGTGGTCACTGATAAGCCTGTAGGCACTGTGCATGTGTAAAGTGTGGTCACTGATAAGCCTGTAGGCACTGTGCATGTGTAAAGTGTGGTCACTGATAAGCCTGTAGGCACTGTGCAGGCTAATCTGGGATGACATTTTACTGCACAATTTTTCCACAGAACGTGGCTTACATTTGTTTTTTTCATGTAGCTTACTAACTATCCTGTATTGTCTGGATTATATGAACAAATTGTGTTGATCATTAAACATATTTTGGGTCAAAAACTGTGATAGAATAGCTGGTATGTGTTGTTTTATTATAAAGAAATAAAAATTTAACTTACACAAATCTGTTTCTTTAAAATCACTATTGAACCAATGTCCATTTCTGGTGCATGTAAAAGGAGTATATTAACAGTAAATACAAAATAATATTTTTCAAAAATACGGTAATTATTATGTACTGAATAAGAAATAGTCTTTGATTAAGTTTATGTCTATGCTTGGTTTATGTTTGCTTTTACAATTATGAATGTTGTCCAAAGTTCTTGGATAGTGGAAATAAGTAGAAGTTTAATCATTTTGAATTAAATAGAGATAAAGAAATGCTGTATGCAGGCTCACTTTTGCTAATAGAGCTGTAGCATTGGAAAAAAATTAAGGTGTGTGAATTTGTGTGTTGGTTTGTTTGAAACAATTGACGTATCATGGGAATACCGAGCGGCAGGCTGGCAGCAGGAAACGGGAAATACTTGTCTAGTGCTTTACTTTGTCCAGCCTGGATGTATTTTAAAATGATGTGCCATAAGCTTGAAGATACATATACTTTCAAGATGAATAGAATATAGTCTACCAAATAAGGAACAAGGTCCCCAAGGTTAAAGGTTAAGCTCGCAATTCAAGGTTAAATCAAATTTAAGTAGTTTTTTTTACAGCATGGTTGAATTTCCATTATTAAATGAAAATGTCATTAAAGATGACTATTGTGATACGGATGTCCTTGGCAAGAACCAGGTCTCTTGGTTCGAGGTCAAGGTCAAAATTCAAGGTCAAAGATCAAATTTAGGAAATTTATTCTTCACACTTTTTCCGGATCAGAACTTTGTCCATTATGGTTGGATTTTAAAATACCTTATCACAAGTAATTAGCATCATGAGACAGAGTCATGCGTCCAAGGACTAGGTAAAGAGATGAAAGGTCAAGGTACAGTACGGTCCACGCGTTTCACCCAATTTCCCTCGGTACTCAGCGGGAACGCTTATGGAGGGAGATAGAACATGTTACAATACAAGATCAACATAGAGAATGTGCCTTGAGCATTGTCTCTGGGTACATGATCACATGACATTGCGGGGTTCACAATTGAATGTTAATGGAAGTAAACACACCGGTATGTGTAGCTTTAATTTAAATAACTTTGATAAAGGATTTTTTTTAAGACTTTCAACTAGTGCATAAAAGACAGGTTTTTTTTGCTGGTTTTGACAATGTGTATTACATCAGAATTATTTTATTTAATAAGCCTGTGTTCTCAGAAAAATATTCCATGTTTAACGCATTTATGTACATGGTTATGCTGCACGCAACGTGAAATTTTGGCACCAATTTCAGAGATATTCAATGATCTATTCTTTAATCTTAAGATATCGGCACAAAGTGCAGGAAAAACGGTCTTTTCTGCAATAAAGACTTTTGCAAATGTATTTCAATAACTTTACATATTTGCAAAAATAAAGTTCTTAATGGTGTGTTTAAATTTTGTCAAGCGCGTGTGTAAACTCCGTTGATATCCTGCGCCCTTGTCATGTCCGGCCTGGATGGATTTTCATACAACTTGACATAAGTGATCAGCATGATGATATCGAGTGTCAAGTGCAAGAACTAGAAGTCAAATACATGACCGTAGTTTTCAATTCAAACTTTACTTTCGGAGTGAAATACACTGGCTGTTGACCGTTTTGGGCAGTTGACCGTTATTTTCAAGTGTAACATTTAGTGGTTTTCGTCGGGGGGAATCTATACTGACCGTTGTCTGCAATTGACCTTTATTCTCAAGTGACCGTTAGGTCACTTTTGACTGTATTTATAATAATTGATCATTGTTATATAGGGAGATATTTAATGATATTTGAAGTTCGAATTCCAACAAAAAGGCTTTACAAGCAACACTGTATTCTTTGGCTGTGCAACAATCCCAGGGTTGACCGTCTCTCAGTACAGATAGTTTCCTGTAACAGGTATTACAATAATTTGCACTTTATTTTACTAGAATAAAACCGTCGTCGACCTTTAACATTTAAATGTCACTTCAAGAATTGAAAGTTGGCATTTTGATTTTAAGCGATGCAGCCTCGAGATTTGTTTAGAACCCCATATGCTCAAACGCTTTTATAAACCACTCAATATAGGCAGATATTTAAAAATCTCTTTTTTAATGACTCTGGGATATTCTACTATTACGGAAGAAAACCCTTGTTTTGTGGAGATCGGTACGCAGGGACAATACAGGTCCCTGGTATACGCTGTTGCTAATACAAACATGCATTCTGAACAATTCCTGTATCTTAAATGAGATACATTGGCAACTTCTTTCATTGACCGAATATAAAACATACCGAATGTGTTGTATTGTCACGCATAACTGAAGATTTTAGTTTAAACCGAATTTTTATGCACACTTTCACATTCAAAATGATCAGACCGGTTTCACAAAAACTAAACCGATTTTCACAAAGATCAGACCGAAATTCACAAAGATCAGTCCAATATTCAGAAAAATCAGACAAGTATTCACACAGATAAGACTAAAATTAACAAAGATCATACCGATATTCACAAAGATCAGACCGATATTCACAAAGATCAGACCGATATTCACGAAGATCAGACCGATATTTACAAAGATTAGACCGATATTCACAAAGATAAGCCCGATATTAACAAAGATCAGACCGATATTCACGAATATCAGACCGATATATTTACGAATATAAGACCGATATCCACAAAGATTAGACCAATATTCACAAAGATGAGGCTTATATTCACAATGATTAGACCGATATTCACAAAGATCAGACCGATATTTACAAATATTAGACCGATATTTACAAAGATAGGCCCGATATTAACAAAGGTCAGACCGATATTCACGAATATCAGACCGATATTCACAAAGATTAGACCGAAATTCACAAAGATCAGGCTTACATTAACAATGATAAGACCGATATTCACAAAGATAAGACCGATATTCACAAAGATCAGACCGATATTTACAAAGATCAGATCGTATTTCACAAAAATATGACAAGTATTCACAAAGATAAGACCGATATATACAAAAGCAGACCGATATTCACAAAGATCATACCGATATTCGCAAATATCATACCGATATTCACAAAGATCAGACCGATATTCACGAAGATCAGACCGATATTAAAGATTCGACCTATATTCACAAAGTTAAGACCGATATTAATAAAGATCAGATCGTTATTCACAAAGATCAGACCGATATTCACGAAGATCAGACCGATATTCACAAAGATTAGACCGATATTCACAAAGATCAGACTTATATTCACAAAGATAAGACCGATATTCACAAAGATTAGACCGATATTCACAAATATCATACCGATATTCACAAATATCATACCGATATTCACAAAGATCATACCGATAATCACAAAGATCATACCGATATTCACAAAGATCATACCGATATTCACAAATATCATACCGATATTCACAAATATCATACCGATATTCACAAAGATCATACCGATATTCACAAAGATCATACCGATATTCACAAAGATAAGACCGATATTCACAAAGATCAGACCGATATTCACGAAGATCAGACCGATATTCACAAAGATTCTACCTATATTCTCAAAGATAAGACCGATATTAACAAAGATCAGACCGTTATTCATAAAGATAAGACCAATATTCACGAAGATCAGACGGATATTCACAAAGATTAGACCGATATTCACAAAGATCAGACTTATATTCACAAATATCAGACTTATATTCACAAAGATAAGACCGATATTCACAAAGATTAGACCGATATTTACAAAGATCAGATCGTATTTCACAAAAATATGACAAGTATTTACAAAGATAAGACCGATACATACAAAGAGCAGACCGATATTCACAAAGATCAGACCGATATTCACAAAGATCAGACCGATATTCACAAAGATCAGACCGGTATTCATAAAGATCAGACCGGTATTCACAAAGATCAGACCGATATTCACAAAGATAAGACCGATATTCACAAAGTTCACACCGGTATTCACAAATATTAGACCGGTATTCACATAGATCAGACCGGTATTCACGAAGATAAGGTCGGTATTCACAAAGATAAGGCCGTTAAATGGTAGGCCTATATATTGGGTACTTGTGGTCACGAAAAAGTTCTATGCTAAAACCGCAGTTTGTGTATGCGTTGTTGTTGACATATTTTTTCGTGACTTGCTCTTGCTTTTCTGCTTCCTGTTGATGAGCGAATTGACGAGATTACAAAACTTGTACGCCTCGTGTTCTTCCCTCATGACGTCGTCAAAATGGCGGACCGAATATTTGACGCTGTCTATATTGAGACCAGATAACACGACCCGTTTACACGTGTCCGTATCTTCGAATCTTATTATCCATTGGTTTTTCGATGACGGGTTTGACGTATGGACCGATATTGGATCATATTGCAGTCCAATAACTGTACAAAGGGTCTCAGATTCGATTAACTTTTTTAATGTTTGATGCGTTGGCGAGACGTTCATTCGAACCACAACGGAATAGGGATCTTTCGGTGGCAGTTCACGGCGCATTCGTATGGTTGCAATTTTCTTCTTTTTCCACTGCTTGCAAGCTTCCTTTAGTTTCACTTCATCATGACCTTCTTCGCGATCTTGTACAGATTGTTTCAGCTTTTTCAAAATTCTGAAAGAAAGGAAAATAAGAAAATCCACGCGTTTTGTCATTCACTAAGCGCCTTTGAACGCAATAATCAATGATATATAGATTTTCTCCAATCCAAACAAAACCGACATGCGATTGGTACACAGATAGTCGAGGTGAAATATAAACAGCGACAATCATAAAATATGTAACAGAGTGTCATACTCAAACGTCAATTCCTTATGTTCTAAGTCAATGTCATAAATAAAGGTCAAATATTGATGGTATTTCAATTCTAAAGCTGGAGAGTATTTGTGAACAGAATAGACCACCTTTCTACTGACGGTTGGTGACCTTGCATTCTACAGTGTAGAGGCTAGCAATATTTATTTTTTTAACATTGGCAGCAATGTGCGCTTTACAGACTGGACTACTCATTTGTGTGAGCCTCGTTCTGGGAAAGCGGG
The DNA here is from genome assembly GCF_020536995.1 of Dreissena polymorpha. Taxonomy (NCBI): domain Eukaryota; kingdom Metazoa; phylum Mollusca; class Bivalvia; order Myida; family Dreissenidae; genus Dreissena; species Dreissena polymorpha. The sequence continues at coordinate 45,816,186 of NC_068365.1, forward strand.
GCTTAAAGCGGGTTTGCGCGATTTTTATATGTGTTAAATTGTAATATATTTATAAAAATATGTTATAATAACACACAATAGGCTAGACAAAATATACAATGAAGACTAATTTCATAAAATGCAGCAAAGACAATTTAGCGCCCCGAGCCGATTGTGATGAAGATATTTCGTTCATAATTTTCTACAATAACCAAAGCATTCGTCTTTTTATAAGGATCGAAGTTAGTGTTCGCGTGTCGTATGAACAGATATCGTTGCAGGAAATTAAAATGATCCGCAAAACTAAATTTAGATTCATAGCATACATGCATGATTTACATATTGGCGAACTCAACTGTACATACATTTTCGATTTCAGACTTAATATCTGGCTTATTTGGCATTTTTCGACACATGTTATTCTTAAATTTTATGAAGTGAAAACGGGACTTAATGCATGCCAAATAAGATTAGCCTGTGCACACTGATTAGCCTGTGCAATGCGCACAAGCTAAGCAAGGACGAAATTTCTGATTGTATAATGTTTTTCGTTTAAAGAATCTCTGGTACTGGGATGACAATCAATGCATATGCATTAAGCCCTGTTTTCCCAAAATGAAGCTTTAATTATATTTTTTATGAATGATTTAAAAAACAAAACACATCTGGACCTGTGCTTTAAGACACACTCTTTATAAATTTGAATGTGTTGTGATCATTTAAAACTTGCAATATAAAAAGCTATAACATAATTTTTAAACTGAGTTGCGTCTTAACTTATACAACAGCGAACACCTACAGTGCCTTCAGCGCTTTGATTTTAATATAATATCTAATTGCATATTTCCTTGTTTCATTAATTATGGATTTAAACATTCAAACTTAACAAGCTTTCATTTACAAACTTCATTTTCTCGAAAATCCATATATTTGCAAAAAAGCAATTTTATTGTATGTTTTACTGTCGCTGTTCTTTCCATGTTTTGTTTTGTGTTTATTTTGACGCATGTGTATTCATGTTGGCATAAGTGCTTTATTGTTTTTGACGATGAGCTGTATATGTTCTGCTTTGTTTAAACGATAAATGCCATGCAAGCGGAAAGTGTCGTCCATGATTAGCCTGTGCACATTGCACAGGCTTATCTTGGACGACACTACACATGCATTAAGCCAGGTTTTCACAGAGCGAGGCTAATATGTTTAATTTGGTTATGGTGACATAGCTTTCAGATGAATGTCAAGGTCGAAACCGTAGGGAAGATTGTTTCAATTTGTTTACCATTTCAACTAAAACTAACAGAACTCAATGGTACATTCAATCGCAGCGATCATCCGCGTTTCAAAATGTATGATAGCTAATGTAAGCCACATAAGGCATTTGTTTTGAAGAAATTAAACGTATTTCTTTATACACTACCGATCTTTGCAAGGAAATGACACAACAATCCTTGAAATTAAAAGCTTAAAGGTCAATAAAACGACTATAGATCTTTAATAAGACTTTGCCCAAGACCGCGTTAAAACTACTTGCGCAATCGTACTGTACTAAAATGAAAACCACGATTCTCAATGATCGCCTCAATTTTTTTTCTCCGATTAAATGCATTTTTTTACTATAGATATCGTGTTTAAGCACTTTTCACATAACATTTAGACCTTCATTTAATATTTTTAAAGATCATATATTGCCCCCCTCCCTCTCTTAAGACTCTTAAAAAACGTACCCATCCTCCAGTTGCTTTTGAGATGCTGTCGGAACTGAAGTTGTTCGGCTCCACTGATCGAAGTCCGACGTCTTCCACTCGGAAGCGACGATTCTCCTTTCGGCATCTTTCGCCACCTGATGCGCTTTAATGGTACTGTCGACTTGCTCTTTCCGCGTTCGCCGAAACCCTAAATTTAGCAATTTATTATACATCTCAGGCGACTCGTTTCTAAGCGTCTCCATGTAGTCTTCGTTATCTATGTCACTAACGCTGGGGCTTCGTCTGCCTTGTAGGAAAGTGGGGCTTTTATCGTCCAGGTATCCTACTATTTGCGCCTCAGTCACATGTTGAATCGGACTCTGTTGGTTGTTTCCCAGTCGTGCTGATTTGCTGATCCTTATATCAGGCAAACTCCATTTCTCTTCCGTGTGATTAGTCGAATCTGTAGAGTCATCGAAAGCGATTCGGCGGCCATTATGAGCAGATTTATTATTGCCGTACAGCGCCTGTGCGTAGCTACTAGGCCTTCGGTCTGATATGTGTTTTGCAGACCTTCCATTTCTATTCCAGACATTATCCTCGTAGTTTTCAAATCCACTCTTTGTTTCGTTAAAAACTCCGCTTTCATACGAACGTTTACGAATATTACGTTGCTTTGCTGACTCGTTTGTAAGCGGAAGTTTCAGTGTCTCGATGGGATCCACCTCCACGGCCTTAAACTCGCCGTTTTCCTCTTCCTGTAGCAGCACGAACTTACCGTCGTCGTCGGGTGAATACACCAGCCGAATGTCTGCGCATGCGTAGCCTTCAGGCGCTACGAGAATGTATTCGTCGGCTCCGTTGGAAGGAACATGACGCAAGCGGAAGCTGGTGCCGTCGGTCGATTTTGCACATTTTTCGACTCTAAAAGTCACGTGACCAGAATATGACGTGAAACCGGATGGAACAAGCCGGAAGTAATCTGCCTCTCTTGAATCATCGGTGTGGGCAAAACTATTACCATTGACATTCGAATTGAATTTTACATACGAAATCTGTTCAACGTTTTCTTTTTCTGCTTCTCTGGCGTTTGCATGCGTATACAGAAATCTTGCTGTTTCGGAAATCGGCTTTGACAATTCGCGATTTTTATGCTTAAAGATACTTAAAGGACTTTCGCGGAATGGCGGTCTGAGTTTAGAAGTTCGCTCGTAGAAAGGATCCATGAGACTTATTTTCCAGTCCAGACCCCCTGCCTCGGACGGGATGCTTCCACGCAGGCCTCGGACTCTCAGGATGCTTGCAATATCTTGCAAGGAAGTCAAATTCGGCGCCGAACCGGAACGACCTAAAATTAACCTGGGTTTTCCCAGAACGCGCTTCTTGATTATCGTGTCCGCATCTTTTGAATGGGCTAATCGATTATTGTAGTAACCGGTTGCAACCGGTTGGAAGAGGTCAAGCCAGGCCGGTGGCGGGTGCCACACCTTTTGAAGAAATCCGGATGTTCGCCTGTCAAAGATGGGCGGAAGTACGCCACTGGTTCCATGTAGAATGAGAGCCTGGCTGGATGTCGGCATCTGGAAGGAACCATGAAACCGGATATGCGTAATATGTAAGTTTAAATGTTACAACTTTAAGGCCACTGCCAAGTTTAACTTAAGTTTTTGACATCTGTACGGGCAAAGGTTTTTTAAAGACTCCTTCCGGAATCCTACACGACGAGTGAAAGGTAGGGAGTCAATCCCTGGGATTGATATAATAAAAATATGATTATAATTACATGATACTAATGAGTATATAATGCTGATTATTGTTATAGTGATCGGGTAAAGTGACGTATCTAGCAGTTATATTTGGTAAACATAAAAAAATAATCAGTCGATTCGCTCGCATTCACAACTTTGAAAGGCCATCTTGTTTGATTTAGCATCAACAAAGTTGTGATCACTGTTAAAATGGGTCGTTTTCGTGAGCCATATCATACCACATGCACAATGCTAATATTTTACATGTTTTTTTTTAATTAAATGCTGATTCAGATTTTGTGTTGAACATCTTTTTCCTTAACCAGAAATGACGCTGATGTTTCTGTTCATTTAAAATTAAATAAAAAACACAGGAATGATATATAACCGATTAGAAGTCACTGTACGGGTATATAAATTTAACACTCACGATGTTTGAGTAGACAATAAAAGCAGCTGATGTGCCTATATTTTTACTCGACAAAAACACTGGTTAATGTAAGACTGCGTTTTTAGATAAAACTAATATTATCCACATAAACGTATAAAAAGACAAGAAAATCGAAATTCATGACATGTGTTAAATCTGCTGTCCATATATACCATACAGTTTTAACGCAGCATAACATTTAATTATTTAGTTACGTTGCATTCTATATTTAAATTGTATACGTGCAAATGCCTTAAAAATCACAAAGCAGCTGGTATCACTATGTTTAATAAAGCTTTTATAACATGCAATTTAAAAGTATATATTTAATAGAAAAATCTAAATTCATACGTGGTGTGTTTGGTGAAATGTTATTTATAAATATGAAACAGTACAATTCGATACAATGCGACTAAGTTTTTCAAGAATAATGATTAATTAGTAGACAGTGCTTGTTGTTGCTGAAAATACTGGGCTTATTCGATGTGCGTAAAGTGTCGTCGCAGATTAGCATGTGAAGTCTGCACAGGCTTATCAGGGACGACACTTTCCGTTTTTATGGTATTTTTAGTTACAAGGAATTCCCTCCTTCAGAAAATCAAGTTTAGGCGGAAAGTAACGTCCCTGATTAGCCTGTGCGGACTACACAGGCTAATCTGGGATGACACTTTACGCACATGCATTAAGCCCAGTTTTCTCAGAACAAGGCTCATATTATTGTTTGTTTGTTATTACTGTTACAATTATACTTTTAATGGAATAATAATAATTTTCATTCTTTTATTAATATATGATGACACAAGAAACCAGAAATTCAACCAAGTAAAAAAATCATGATAATCATTATAAACAATACCTCTGTCTTTAAGTCCTCAATATATCTTGATGCGTAGCGCTTTAAATGCCTAACTTTACCTCTGTCAAGGTATTCAACACTTGACTTGTTCTCAGTGTAATTTGTAATGCAAACAAACGACTATGGCTAATTACACATATAAATTACACTCGAGCCCAGAGTTGGGCTTGCAATGAAAGTTTTATTGTTTGTTAACATCTTTGTCTACAGCCCACTTTGTCAAGTGGATATGGAGGATTATTACGATGTATTAAAGGCTGTACATTGTGGGTCAATATTCCTGCTAACGTACCACGCGCTTATTTTGCTGAGCCATGTTCTGACAAACTGGACTTAATGCTAGTACGTAAAGTGTCGTCCCAGATTACACTGTTAATGTAACACAGGCCTATCAGTCACCATACTTTCCGCGTAAACTGGATATTGGTTTAAAAGAGTCTTATTATAAAATAAAATTCCATAAAAGCGGAAAGTATAGTCCCTGATTAGCCTGTGTAGACTGCAAGGCTAATCTGGGATAAAATTCACGCACAAACATCAAACCCTGTTTTCCCCCAGCGAAGCTTATTCTCAAAACGAGCAACGCAATTATTGCGTTGTTAAGTTACGTAATTTACAACGCACAAAGTAGTTACGCTTTTGAGCATAATAAAATGTAGTTCTCGTGCAATTTCAAATAAGCCATCACGACGTTTTTTACAAGCGATGTTAACATTTGTATTGCTAATCTGCCAATAAACATTTTCGTTCGGACGCGTTTTATGTTCACTTCTCAAACAAAAAATTCCGCCCCGCCCCACCCCCGCTAATCCGCTTGTGCACATGCGGAAAGGAAGACTTGTTTTACAAAGATAAATCATACTACTTTATATTACCATGAGAATTTCACACATTTGAATTATAACTGCGCACGATCGCGATTTTACACACGATTGCAAAACGCTCTCGGTGATGGTGAACCTGTTTTGCTAGATTAGCATAGGCTAATATTACATGACACAGAACGCACATGCATTATGCCCGATTTCCCCACAGCCCGGTTCATGTTTTATTCTCCCGATCGCCTACGAGCAGATGAAACTGTTGGTTCACATCCTTAAAATCATGATGATGTTATTGAAACCAACCAGCGAATGTTTGTGTTTTTTATCTCATAACCGTTGGCAACAAATGACTATGTACCTGCCCGGTCCCATTGAAGCATGTCATAAAAGCACGTGCTAAATGTTTGATGAGGACGGTAGGACATTATTGTTAGAATAACAATGAGTTAAGAAAGCGTTCACAATCGCTTGAAACTGCAACGTCGTAGCTCGCGGCCAGATCTGAAGATACAATGTGCCACGTTCTTTGAAAACTGGGATTAATACATGTGCGTAAAGTGTCGTCCCAGATTAGAATGTGCAGTCTGCACTGCCTAATAAGGGACAACACTTTCCGCATACACTGGATTTTTGTTTAGAAGATACCTCATTTAAACGAAACGAAATAAAGCGGAAAGTGTCGTTCCTGTTAAGCCTGTGCGGAATTCTCATGTTAATCTGGAATGACATTTGACGCACATGCATTAAGCCCAGTTTTCGCGGAACGCGGCAACATTTTTTACTATCTCCGCACACTCCCTCCCCGCTGTTGTCTCCTCTCCATACGAACTAACGGTCGACACTGCAGTCACACATAAAATCCTTGCATATCTTTGAGGACGTCTATAGTTAAGCCTTTAGTTTTGAATAAAGTGTATAGATGCGTCAAGCCAATTTTAGGTTGTTAAAATGACAATTTCGAAAAAGCTACACATTCAAATAAAAATTAAACATAATGAGTAGAGGTACTCGAGATTTTATCGTATGTGAGCGCACAGTAAATTATTTAAATGACAAATAGTACGCTAGTGTAGTAGTGACCCTCAACTTCCACAATATTTAATGAATTCAAATGCTCATTGTTTTGTGCGGATCGTCTAACAACTGATTAAGCAATTATAGCTAAGGCAATATTTTCATGTTTTCACATGGTTCCTGAGTCATGAATAACTTGTTATAACGCGAAGAAAACTTAAATCTTATAAAACAGTTTTATCCTTTAACACCGATTACTGCTCATTATTATTTAATATCACGTGTAATACCAGGGTGCAGTATCAACGTGTAATACCAGGGTGCAGTATCAACGTGTAATACCAGGGTGCAGTATCAACGTGTAATACCAGGGTGCAGTATCAACGTGTAATACCAGGGTGCAGTATCAACGTGTAATACCAGGGTGCAGTATCAACGTGTAATACCAGGGTGCAGTATCAACGTGTAATACCAGGGTGCAGTATCAACGTGTAATACCAGGGTACAGTATCAACGTGTAATATCAGGGTGCAGTATCAACGTGTAATATCAGGGTGCAGTATCAACGTGTAATATCAGGGTGCAGTATCAAAAGGGTTTTCAGGGGTTTACACACCGGCTGGACAAATACAAACACGCCGTTAAGAACTTTATTTTTGCAAATATCTCAAGCTATTGAAATACATTTGCATAAATGTTTAGTGCATAAAAGGCAGTTTTTAACTTTTTATTGCAGTTTGTTCCGATATCATTAGGCAGAAGAATAAATCCTTGAATACGTCTGAACATGCTGAAATCGGTGCCAAAATTTCACGTTGCGTGAAGCATAACCGTGTAGCATTAATCGAATTTTTTAACAAAAAGACAGGCTTATTAAATTAAGTAATTCCGATGTATTTCCCATTGCCATAAGCAGCAAACAATCTGTCTGTCATGCACTAGTTGAAATTCTTGTGAAAAATTGGTTTAAAAAGTTATTTGGGAAAAAAAACACCACTTACCGCTGTGTTTACATCCATGAATGTTTAATTGGGATCCCCACAGTCACGTGATCCTGCACCCTGAATTGTGCAATATCGAAAAGTAATTATGAATCAATCAAAACACGCCTTACCTGGATGTTTCAGCACCGTGACGAATTTCGACAACATTTAATATGATATGTACCCGTATTAAACAGCATTAGCGACGAACTCTATTTTAATATGATCGCCAGTATTGATTATTGCGTGGCGACATGTTCAAAGGTACTGAACGAAGCTGGCGGGGCTTTTTTTCATATGTCCGTTAAAGGTTGGCATTTTAACTGTAAAACACGTCTTTAAGAGAGTAAGATGGTTGGATAACGAGTGCCGTCTAGCAAAATCAACCTATTTCACGGCCGTTAATCGCAGGCTCCAGCTCTTATTCGCGATGCATTAATGAACGAGCCAATGATACTTCCGAGGTGGCGCTAAGGACCGGGGGGTTTGAATTCTTCGGATGATTCTTCAGGGTGAGTAGGTTTTTATGGTTTGAAATATAAAATAAAGGGGAAACGAGTGCGATTCAGCGAAGATTTATTCATCCACAAATGTACATAAACATATATGTGGCGCCAATGGCAAGAGGTGGCGCCAATGCACATGTTCAGCTAGTTTGTTTTTCGTAGCAGACCACACACTGTTTGTGTGGTATTCCAGGTTGATTGTTCGATCTTTTTTTTCTTTATTTGACCATAACGAAATATAATCGACAAGGAAAGTCTACATAATTATGAAGAAAAATGTGTTGCAAAGACATTTTAAAGATTTCTGTCATTGAATATGCTTTAAAACTGGAAAGTAACTTGAGTATAATAAAAAAGGTAACGATTAAAGGCGGAGCTATCCTAATTTAAGGAGATGTTAGTGGTAACAAACGACATTTTTTTGCCTTATTAAGATTCGTTGACATTTGCCTTTTAGTGAAATAAGCATTTGGGTACGAGGACAAAAGTATATTTTAATTATTTTAGTGACTTATCTTACTGTATAAACACATTTTTGTAGAAGAAATATTTTGAGAATGTTCAACATTAATTTATTGGATTTATTGAGTATTATATATTGTGGGTCTATATCGTAAAACATGTTTTATTTAGATTAGATTAGATTATATATGTACATCTTTTTTATTGAAGAATGTGCAAACGTTCTGTTTAGATTTGGGTTAACGTATGTACGCTGAAAAAAATACGGAAAAGGAAAATTATATATCAAAAGTAAGTCATGTGATGGTTCATATATCGTGCATTTGTGCCACCTCCTGTCTTAAGCGCCACATCATTGGCAATGGCTTCATCTCTTTTGGAAAAAAATTAAAAAAAATCTATTAGATTTGTAAGAAGCCAATGTGTTTGTGTATTCAGAAACTAGTGTATTTTAATGCATCGCTTTGTGAATGTTCTTTTGTGTACATTTGTGGATGAATAAATCTTCGCTGAATCGCACTACATTGTCCGATTTTTTAAATAATGCAAAATATGTGAAAACAACAAACATATAAAACCTACTCACCCTAAAGAATTATCCGTGCAATTTCAAAACATCCGGTCCTGAGCACAGGTGGTTAGCGTGTGGCTATGATATTAATTATAGAAAACCTCATTTTGAATGATAAAATATCATATTATAACGAAACATCAACTTTTCTGAAAAAAATGTCACTATCAAATACATATATAACAAGGTATCCGACTCGAAATCACCCGAAAACGGGATGCATCGTTTTGAACAGCCATTACTTCATCAATTGTGCAGCGATTTTCACGATCTTGGTCTTATTACCTTGGTATATATAAATTTGATAGTGAATTTTATTTTTCAGAAAAGTTGATTTTTCGTTATAATATGATAATTTATCATTCAAAATGATGTTTTCACTAATTAATATCATAGCCACACGCTAACCACCTGTGGTCCTGAGCGCCATCTCGGAAGTATCATTGGCTCATTTATTTATGCATCGGAAAAAAGAGGTGGCGCCCGTGATTATCAGACGTGTATTTGAAAGCACTCAATTCAATACAATCATATCAGATAGCAAAAGAGTGATTATGATAAATACGTAAAAAAAATTAAACGTACTGTTGAATCGAAATGTCCGAAATATAAAAGCAAACAAATAAAAAATCGTTAGTCTTAGACACTCACAGCCTATAGATTATTTAAGGCTTTTTAGCAAAAAGAAAATAACACTGGTGATTCATTGTTCGTTGATGATTGTTGGGTTTTTCTCCTCTCTTCAGATCGATCAACAAGTATAAATCATTAACAAAGCAGAACAATTTTGCAGTATGCATCATTTTAACCCTGATTACGACATAATTGAAGAACTACATAGTCCGATTACATTATACGGAATGGAAAAGGAAGGTCTTCGGCTGAAACGCAATACGTCGTGTGACTTTGACTATTTGTTTAAACAATATTTTATCGAAAGTTTTGGTATGTATAATATCAATTTTATATTTTAATGCTATACTCAATACAGGTTAGCACCCTACAGAATGGTCCAATTTTTCATGATGCATGTTTTAAGAAAAAATGAATGCCCTTTACGATATGCGTTATTATATGGGAATAACTCTGGCAAGCTACATGTCAAACTTAAACGTGATTTCTTACTAGTCCATAGAATCATTGGATTGAAAATAATGACTTTGTAAGTGACGCTCATTCGTTCTGTCCGCCGAACTCGTTTACGCAAAATGTGTACTTATTGTACAAAATATCATGAATGATAACGATCGCTTGTACGCTTGTTCTGTCAATTTGAAACTTGCATTTGATTTGTCTATTACAAAGGAATATAGTTTGCGCTATATAACGCATGTATAAATAAGTGTTATACATACTCGGATTTCTTTAAATGTGCGAATGTGATCAAACCAGAATGTCGCCGGTGATGTTTTCTCGATATTATATGATGACTTTTTATTAAATATTAACTTGTATTAACTTTTTATTATTTACATATTATTTAATACAGCATTTTATTACTAGGGTCAGTTTTTCTGCAAATTTTAACTTGCGAGTGTGGGCGTTTATAAGGGGGAGGTCATATTTCAGTGTTTTGATATTAATCTGTAAATTAAATTGCATATTCAAATAAAATTGTTTGAATAATTTGAATGAGGATTAAAAACTTCAGAACGTGGGCTCAAAAATACAGCGTGCATGTTCTATTTTGCGTATTTAACGAATTCGCTAAATATAACAACAGCACTAACACAACAACAACAACGAATTGTTCCTTTGTGCTCAAATGAAAATTAAACGATCGTAACAGTAAAATAAATAGTAACAAACACAACAAGAACAACAAAGATAGCTTCCGAATGAAAAAATCGTTCAGTCTCGTAAACCGTTCAATCTTATTGTGCCGAAGTCAGATTTATCGAACTAATGGAAATTTCGACAATAAAGTTCATTCCCTTCTCAGATTTGAGATACAAGTTTTTGCTTAATTGAAACGCATGAATACATTTACAAACTTAAAGACAGCTACATGCAGGTTGAAAGTAATGCTGGAATCTCCTATTGGAAAGCTTTCAGCATCGTTTTTCACCTGTATCTTGTTATATCTAGTCAAAAGTGTACATCTTATAAATCGGGTTACTCGAACATCTTTTATCTCGAAATAATTTGTATGGTTTATGAACTTCGACATTTCGAGATTCCACTGCACTTCGAAGGAAGTTGTCACATGTGTGTTGCATGCGTTCTACTTTATGGTTTCCTTCTATCTTTGTCTTAAATAGCGATGAGTATGTCAAAACTCTTATTACGAGCTTACTTTTGATCAATATCGGTTGCGGCTTTCTTTTAAGGTAGTTCTAGTTGTAATTTAAGGACCATGGGTAATGCATATGTGATTTGTCGTGGTATGACTGAAAATAGTTGAAATTGTATAGAACTCACACATTCAAATAAATTAACATGTCAAACGTTTAATTATCACGCAGAAGTCTGCTTTCAAACAAAGTACAAATCTCTCGTATGATATCTCTTATATGATATACTGCTTTAGCTATTTAAAAATGCAACACATGATATATTACAGGTACACTATTAACCTATAATGGATCTCTTTAAGTGCTACTGTTGCATCGCTACAGCTGCATTGTTCCCGGATATTTTAACCCATTTATAGTTGAACACCACAATTCACTGTGGAATATATATACAGAGAATATGAACTTGACAGTATAACTGAGGCATATCTCAACACTATTCCGGATGACGGAGAAATCTTTGTCACCGGCGACAACAAAGTTGACATATTAAGAGAGCAAAATCTAATAAAAAAGACGAAAATGAACACTCCAATTAAAAGTGATTCGTTTATACCGCACACAGCATGTACTGATAAGGAAACAAACAGATCAGAACGCTAATTAAAACAAGAGCATAAATAAACGTCTAGCCTATCAGAAATTAATCTACATCCGGGAATTAACTTGCTCGCAATATACCAAGCTCCCTTGATACATATTTCTGATTTTCCTACTGATATAGGATTGTGTGCAAACTTTCATAGGCGTCGCACTGGAGTTCGGCGACTAGTATGTAATGCGTTTTTTTTTCGCTTATGGGAGGAAAAGTTATTTTACGGATCAATGTATATATTTTTGTTTTAAGAATATCTTGCATAGTGGTGATTTTTTGTGTTAATTAGTGTAAATAAGTACTGCATTTGTGCCTAGTACATTTATTACAACATTTATTGCCAATAATGCAAAGCTAATTGTTTTAAATAATAACTGATCACAGGGGAAAGATCACAGGGACTGGGCAAATACGCGAAACTGTCTGGTTTTGTATAAAAACAAAACATAATCAAAATATATTTATTTTGTGGTTTTTCTAACAATAGCGCAGACTTTTGCTGTTCGAGTTTTGCTTAACGCGTATTTTCTTCAATTTTACAAGACGACAGCGATTACACGGTTTATTGCTTTATTGATAACCGTTACACTACAGTAACTTATTAAGGCAGTAGGTGCCTAGTGAGATCGGAAATAGTCGGTCGATATCGCCGTATTCGGAAAGCGTTTCGGCTATAAGCGATATCTACGGTAAAGTCCGGAAATAATACTAAATACACGAAATAAATTTGTATTTTTTTATTTAAGAGTTAAATTTGCTTATCTCTTTAAGATTTAATAACTATACAATACAAATATAAGTTAAATTAATTCGTTTCATAAAATATTTGTGTTCATGACGTCATGGTTGTTGCAATTTTCTTAGCAAAATGAAAGTGCGAAATAAAAGCGAGCGATTTGCAAAATTGAAAAAGAAGCAAACACCGATCGACAACGTTGTGTTCGATAACAATATTCATTTACCGAGCTCTGCGATGGCGATTTGTGTGAAAATGACTCACGTAAAAGCTATTCGCATTTGCTAAATGGCGTGAAAAGAGTAAGCAGAAGTGGGTGGGGGGATGGAAGAAGATTGATTGACTCGTTGAGCTGGAGGTTTTGCTCAACAAATTACAGTATGGTCAGTTTTGTAATCTGTGTCCCATTCCTTTGACAATATATAACATTGTTGGCGAACTACAAAATGGCCTCTGTGGTTATTTGTACGTTGTTTGTGAAAACCCTGACTGTAGAAAAGTCAACCGTGTTGCTTATGGAAAGCAGCACCATCTCAAGATCAGGGGAATGCCATGCTTTGACGTAAATATCAAGCGTGGAACAGGTATGCATGTCTTCATTTTTCAACCTGCCATTTCTATAAATGTTTAATCATTGTACAATTGCCATTGATCTTTGGACTTCTTACATATTTCAAGATCCCTTAAAATTCCAAGTGTCATTCCCAGTGAATATTTGTTTATCGTGTAATTTATAAGGAAACATTACGGTGTCCATCATATTCAGTTTTCAAATTTAGTTTCGCATTTGTGTTGTTAAATCCAATTGATTGCTCATTCATGTTATTTAATAATGTAATGATGATACGAATGGATTCTATGAAAATACATTGTGACGTCATTAGTAAGTAACTACGGCCTTATTTCGTTTTCATGTTATTATCATTTTCAATTCTCTTTTCAGCAATGAAAGTCAGTTTGGACAGGCCGGTGAAGGTAAATAACTTCCTAACCACTCTAAACATAACGCTTATTGCAAATAGAAATCTTAAGAAGGCTCGTGCTGGGGAGGCCATCAAGAAAATCTAAACTGCTTCGTCTAACAAGGCTGCCATTGATGCTTATGAGAAAGAAATGGAGTAAGTGTAAAAACTAACTTTTAATACAATGTTATTGACTATTCTGGTGCCAAATTTTAGTATTTTTTCTCATCAACTGTCTTCTTATTTCCTATTCCAGATGAACATGAAACATATTAATAATAATTGTTTTATTAAAGGCACGGTTTTCATAGTTTGGTAAAATTACATTTTTAAAAAGATTTTGGTTAGAACCCCAGGGCAGGCACATTATTAAAAATATTTGTGATTGTTATTATAAATATTTAAAGCTATTCCAAATATTACAATTTTTTAAAATAAATTCATTACTTTTAGTAATAAATCTTATAAAGGAGCATAGGTATATTAAAATTCTGAGCTATTCATATAAATGGTGAATTCTTTTCACAAGCGATAATTTGAGTTTAACGACTTGTCAATATGTAATGTGCTTGTTGTGCTGAAAATTGATTGTTCTCATAACCAATGATCATATAAGGCGTCAGAATGAAACTTAAAGGGGAATTATAAAATTCATGAAATAAGCATTTTGTGAATTTAATTTTGTATTTTAGTTCAAGGTACAGTAATGCCTGATATTACTCAGATTGCTGCTGTGCATTTGAAGACGGGTTTTAAGTTCTCGACATATGTGAAGACAACAGTGCTAATTTCTTCCGAAGCTCAGGAAGTGATTGGTATCTCTGTTGATGATCATGGCATAATGCGTGTAAATGGTGGAAGTGTTGATAGTGTATCAATTAAAACTTCTCTACATGATTGTATGATGTGGCTTGCAAAGTTTCCCAGAGCCATTTTTGTTGCTCATAATGGGCGCAGGTTTGATTTTCCGGTTTTGGTTAGTGCATTGCTGAACACACACTGTTTTGGAACGTTTTGCAATTGTAAAAGCAGTTTTGTTGACTCTTTGCCGGTTTTCAAAAATTGTATCCTGGACAGTCACACAAACAGGAAGATCTAGTGAACGTGTTCTCCAGGCAACCTGCAACGCCCACAGTGCTCCTGATGATGTTGAAGCACTGGGATCTTTGCTTAAAACATGTAAAATTACTGACAATATGGCCCTCATCTTTACTGTTACTGCAATCCATAATTCAGTTTGTTTAAGTCATGAAAAGCCTTAAAGGCAAAGAACATTAGATTGTTAGACGTGCTGTTGCATAGAGGTACTCTAAAGCGACCAACAGCTGAAAACATTGCGGGATATGGACTGGCCTTAAGTGATTTGATAGCCATATTTTCTAGTTCCGGAGAGGATGACTCTAGGGATACTTTCATTGCTAAAAACAATGAGGGACTACCAAAAGTCACAAACGCAAAAAAATATTTTATCTGAAGTGGTCCCTAAAATCGGTCAGTTTTTCAGTGACGAAAAGTGACGGAGCGAGATAATATGGCTTTCAAATGACACGCGGCCAGTCAAAATCACGCCATGGCTTTATACTGATACTAAATTATGTACATCTAGTTGTCATTTATCTGACTGTTCTTATTAAAATATAAGTTGTTTATTATTGTGCTACATGTTAAATGAAATATGATAACTTATACATCTTTATGCTTCGTAATATTGGGACATTTTTGAGATTTTGAACTGCGCCTGTATTCATATGTTGCCTTTTGACTTTAGGTGTTCTTAAGATTGTATTATTAGCTCGGCTGTTTTCGGAGAAAACTCCGAGGTATTGTCATAGCCTCTTCGTCGTCCGTCCGCCGTCGTGCTAAAACCTTTACATTGGCTCTAAAATTAAAGTGCTTCCACCTACAACTTTGAAACTTCATATGTACATGCACCTTGATGAGTTCTACACGCCACACCCATTGTTGGGTTACTAGGTCAAAGGTCAAGGTCACTGTGACCTCTAATATAAAACTTTAACTTTGCCTCTAACATCATAGTGCTTCCACTTACAACTTTGAAACTTCATATGTACATGCACCTTGATGAGTTCTACATGCCACACCAATTTTTGGGTCAATAGGTCAAAGGTCAAGGTCACTGTGACCTCTAATATAAAACTTTAACTTTGCCTCTAACATCACAGTGCTTCAACCTACAACTTTGCAACTTCATATGTACATGCACCTTGATGAGTTTTACATGCCACTCCCATTTTTGGGTCACTAGGTCAAAGATCAAGGTCACTGTGACCTCTAATATAAAACTTTAACTTTGCCTCTAACATCATAGTGCTTCCACCTACAACTTTGAAACTTCATATGTACATGCACCTTGATGAGTTCTACACACCACACCCATTTCTTGGTCACTAGGTCAAAGGTCAAGGTCACTGTTACCTCTAATATAAAACTTTAACTTTGCCTCTAACATAACAGTACTTCCACCTACAACTTTGAAACGTAATATGTAGATGCACCTTGATGAGTTCTACACGCCACACCCATTTTGGGTCACTAGGTCAAAGGTCAAGGTCACTGTGACCTCTAAAAAAATATTCTTACAAGCTTTCGCAGCCGAGCGTGGCACCCGTTATACGGTGCTCTTGTTAATGTATTATTATATCAATATTCATTCAAAGTTAGCTAAATTTCTTCACATGTCATGGTTTATAACTGTAGCTTTTAATAAGCAACTAGAAAAACCCCCAAACAGTGATATACAAATTTATACTTAAATTCACTGCGTGAAAATGAATTGGGGTAGGCATACTCAAAGTAAAATTTCTTGAGATAGGTACGGTAAAACTTCCTGAAATTCATTCAGTGTGTAGAAAATATGTTGTGTTAAATAAATATGTACAATATATGCATTTCATCACACTACAAGTGACATAAAACGTAATTAAAGTTTCTTGTCACTGAACCATTTGTCGTCGTGCCATTTTATCCAGATAAGTGCATATATCATTTGACATCAAAGGCACAATTCTCTTTCAATGACACTTTTTTAATTCTGTATCTACTAACAAAATCCAGTCGAGTACGTTTATTAAGTTAATTGTCAAATATATGTATATCCCATTACAAAAAAGTATATATTTTGGATATAGGGTAAATCCATAGAAAACGCCCAACCGAGTCAAGGGGTAGGTGTGTTCAACCAAGTATAAAAAGTTAACCGGCTGGTAAAAAGTTTTAAAATTTTGCAATTAGTTGTGATATACAATTTACTTTGTGGAAATAATAACAAAGAGTGTTTCTGGAAAAGTACCCATTAGGCTCCCACTACCTTAATATCTTAGTTAGAAGGTGATTTTTCAAGTGGTGCCGTAGTGTAGTGGTTACACGCTCGCTTCACATGTGAGAGGTCCAAGTATCGAGCCCCAGTATAATCAAATAATTTTATTTGTGTTCTATGTTTACTTTTTGTTTTGATGTAGACATTTTAGTTTAAATAAATATGCTGTTTTATTGTAACCATTTTTTGTTTTTATTTTGCCCATGAAATATATGTGTGAGAGGGTGGGGGGGGGGGGTTCGTAAACACATTAAAACTTGTACAGTGTTATCATATCAATGAGTACTCAACTCCTATCGTAAATGAGCAACGTAAGAATAAGTATTACTCGAACCCTATTGAAAATGATGCATATCAAAGCAATAAATCTATTATGATCTTTTACTGAATTTCAAAGTATTGTGAAAAGCAGCTTCTTTATGCAATTTACAGTTTTCATTCATTTTTTTTCAAACTTTTACAGTGTTTTCATATCAATGAGTACTCAACCCCTATCGTAAATGAGCAACGTAAGAATAAGTTCAGAATCATCTCCCCTTGAAGTTGAGAAAAATATGAAATTACGCTTACAAGATGAAGCAGATTTTTTAAAACCTACACAGTTCTGTTCTATTAATGAAAACTGCACACGGATGCCTGTAAAAAAAGAAGGAAACCAATGTAAATAAAATGAACTATGAAATATTTGGGGGTTACAACACACAATCATAGATAATGATTATTTGGAGGTTATAACACAACATCATAGATAATGGTTATGTTGGGGTTATAACACACAATCATAGATAATGGTTATACCAGTATCTTTTTCTATTTTGTTTCAAATAATCGGCCAATATATTAATATTTACAGTAGAAACAAAATCGTTCCATGTAACTTCATTGAGTGCCTTTTACACTGAAATTCACGCCGCCCTTTGATGCTTTGCATCAATACATATCTTGTCACTTATTGTTTCATTTATTTGTACTTCATGTACAAAATGCGTGTGCGTTAAGTGTCCTGCCAGATTAGCCTATGCAGTCCGAACAGGCTAATCAGTGAGGGCACTTTCCGCCTAAACTGCATTTTTGCTAGTTAGTGTGTCAATTATGTTCTGTAAGAGAAAGCACCTTTGATCCGCGATGTTAATAATTGCGCACTTTGTCTCGTGGCGCATATGCCATTTTTTCACGTGACGAGTACATGAAGACATTTGCGGAGTTTGGCAGACGTTGTTCCAGACAGAATCAACCGCATGACAAGGCGCATGTGTTTGTTGAGTAATAAATCACAAACACTGCAGCATCATTTATTTTTATTGTGTATGTAGACATATCGCTCGAGACATTAATATTAGAAATGAACTACGTTGATAAAGTCTTCTTAGTTTTTATGTCAGCGAAAGTCATATACAGAGAACATTTTTTAAATTTGATACTTACATATTTTTTTAAACCGCAAAAAAATTACAAGCAAAAATTCTTTACCTGAATAGATCGACCGCATTGTTGCCCGAATTAAAAGAATGTACGTTAAAATATTTGTTCAACAAGAAGTACAATGTGTTATTTCTCAGCCAATGCTTACCACTTTCAATTACAAAGACATTTGAATCTGCTTGGCATCAAAACGTGGGATATTATTGTATTGGTACCACTGGATGATCTTGTCCAAACTGCTAGTTTCGCACTGGGCACACTGGCTTAATTTATGTGCGTAAAGTGTCGTCCAAGAGTGGATTGCAGTCCGCACATGGTTTCAAGGGACAAAACATTCCGCTTAAACTGATTTTCGCTGTTGTTTAAACGAACAATTCCACAGAAGCGGACATTGTCTTCGCTGATTAGATGAGTGGCCGGCACAGGCAAATCTGACACGACACTTTACGCAAATGTATTGCTCTTGATTTTCGTAAATATTAGCAATATGTTGTAAATATATACATGTCTTCATGTTTGTTATTGTATGTTTCATACTGTATTGTTTAGGCCTCTTCCTGTTAATAACAGAGCATGGGTTAATAAGAATTTGTCTGCTCTGATAATGTGCAGGCCTTTCCTAGATATTCAAAGGAATGTTTTCCAATGGCGTTTCAATTTAAAGGGGCATTTTCACGCTTGAGTGAATTGTAAAAATTATTATTTTTAAAAATATTATTGGTGAGGAAACAATAATACTGAACATTAACCTTGCTCTAAAGTATCCATTATATGCATCTTTTGACGATTTCAAAACCTGAAAATTATAAAGCGTTGAAACGCGAAACGATTGCATAATTTGGAGAGTTCTGTTGTTTTCGTTATATTTTGTGATACTACCAGGATTGCTTATATAAAGTATAAAATACATCACTCATTGTATGAGCACGGATGGCCGAGTGGTCTAACCGATAGACTTTTACTCCAGGGGTCAGTGGTTCGAGCCCAGATGAGGGTTACTTTTTTCTTTCTTTAATTTTAGTCTTGTTTTTTTACTGGAGCTTTTTGGGTCCAATGTTTACATTTATCAATATAAAGCATTTAATGACAAACGTCAATACATGCCAAAATCTATGAAAAGGCCCCTTTAAAAATTGAAATAAATTATTAACATATTATAACAGACAAAAACCTACGACCGAATTTAATAACAAAACAACATTAAATTATTTACCCGGTCGAGGATAAACCATTACTTAAAGGGACTGTCAACCACGAATGCCGAAAACAGAAAAGTTCTAAAATACCGTATTTTTTACAATTATTAGTTTATATTGATTAAAATTTCACGACTGGTATATTACATTACTTAAAAAAAAGTTCATATTTTCAGTATATTCGGTAATAAAATTTCACGATGTGAAATAGAAAGTGCATCGCGAAAATATGTTACATAACGATATACACACTATAAATAACGCAAGTAGATTGATAATTTTATATATAAAATATATACAATTCACTACGCAGGCACAATATGCATTCCTGGGTTTACCACGTGACGATGATGATCAATCTACTGGCTTTATAGATAGTTAACTGGTAGTTACCTGGTAGACATACCCAGTAAAATTTATTACCGAATATACTGAAAATATGAAAACTTAACAACTTTTTTCAAGTAATATAATATACCAGTCGTGATATTTTAAACAATATAAACTAATAATTCTAAAAAAAATACGGTATTTTACAACTTTACTTTTCTTCGTCGTCGTGGTTGACAGTCCCTTTAAGATGTTGTCGTTTTTATTTTCCCGGGTCTTAATCTAGAGGCTGTCATTGTTGCATTTGCTAATGTTGCTTATTTTTTCTTTATATTGAAAGCACTTGGAATCATATGTATGTACATAATCATTGATCATCTATACTAAAATACCCTTTACCATTTGCACATGAAAAGTAGTTGTCTGTGGGTCAAATTAACATGCATATGAAAATGTATTATATAAATAACTGTCAAGATATAAAATTAATCATACAAGCGGTGCACACACATTTATAAAAAGATTGCTCGAACTGTCAATAAAGAAGCCGCACAGTCTATAATTTGCATGGTCAAGATATGCACCAGGTTTTGTTTAAAACCTTGAATGGAGGAAATTTATTAATATAAATAACTTGCTGAGGCAGGCGGAAACCATTTTCAAAATTATTGATATAGGCATATCGGTTGATCGCACGCAAAAACCTTTATTCACAAGCATATTATATGCGACAAAGGCTGTGACGTAGTATATATGGTGTTGGGAGCTGTCCCAAAAGACACCAATGACTGGTCCTATCCCGGACTCGATATCATTTCAATTAGCCGTCGGCTTTCGAAGGAATCGAGCTAAATTAAACAGGTTTCAATCTATCGTCCGGAAATTAGGAATTAGCATTTTGATCGGTGGAGGTTAGGCATAGGAAAGCACACACTGTTAACTGTTTTATGGCTTGGAAATATTATGCTACCTGACTATTTGAAAGGAGCTTCTGCTGGAGAGACAGGTGTTGTGTGTCAGACTGGATAGTTTAAGTCTGCAACTTTCACTTAATGCATGGTAGACCCTTAAGCAAACAACGTACCTTCTCAGAATGCACAGTAGCCTATTATTTGTCTTCTTGATGGCCAAATATTTCTGGATGTCATTAAATAAGACACATAAAACCATTATCCGGTGTGTGGCACACTTAAAGTGTTTTCGTTTACTTAGGCGTTAAAATTAAGTTGCGGTGGGTCATTAAACGTGTCTGAATTGCGCGATGTCATGTTTACGTAACTAAATCTTTTGGAAGATTGATAACTCGATAATTATGATATTTGTATGATAGAATGTCGAGTCTTTATCGAATGAGCCGTGCTCTGAGAAAAGGGGAGTTAATACATGTGCGTAAAGTGTGATCCCAGATTAGACTGTGCAGTCCGCACAGGCTAATCAGGGATGACACTTTCCGCCTAAACTATATTTTTGCTAATCAGAGACTTTCTTTAAACGAACAATATCATAAATGTTCGTCCCTGATAAGCATGTGCAGTCTGCACATGCTACTCTGGGACGTTAGTTTACGCATATTAAACCCCCTTTTCACAGAGCGACTCTCAAATCGTAAACACAATTCATTTGACCCAGATGTTGGCATGTCTCCGACATGGTACATCCATGTTTTTGTCATTATAAAGTTACAACTATTCCATAACACAGTAAAACAGGCAGTAATCATCATTTCAGTTGCAAAGCGCGATGATAATTCAACAGGTACCCAAGCATTTTGCTAAGTTGCAAAGCGCGATGATAATTCAACAGGTACCCAAGCATTTTGCTAAGTTGCAAAGCGCGATGATAATTCAACAGGTATCCAAGCGCGATGATAATTCAACAGGTACCCAAGCATTTTGCTAAGTTGCAAAGCGCGATGATAATTCAACAGGTACCCAAGCGCGATGATAATTCAACAGGTACCCAAGCATTTTGCTAAGTTGCAAAGCGCGATGATAATTCAACAGGTACCCAAGCGCGATGATAATTCAACAGGTACCCAAGCGCGATGATAATTCAACAGGTACCCAAGCGCGATGATAATTCAACAGGTACCCAAGCGCGATGATAATTCAACAGGTACCCAAGCATCAACAGGTACACAAGCATTTTGCTAAGTTGCAGTAATGGTAATGTTCTAGTGACCTAATAAAGAAACACACAGAGAACGGTAACTGCGGCTTAAATGCCTTGATGAACATATTGTATTTGTTAAAAGGCAACTCGCCATTAGTTAATAGAGCACTATATAATGGCTTGTTCCAACAACCATTTAAACATTCAGAAACACAAGCGACAGGTGAATAAAGTAGTCGTGTTATGAACACGACACTAAAACAGACGAAGTTCAACCCTGATAAACCTGACCTTACTCAAAGCAAAATTGTTCAGTCAAAGCTATTTCCAAGTAAGTTATGTCTTTAAGCTGAATTATGTTTTAAAAAGCAATGTAGACCGCAATATAATCACAGGAAAAAATTTGGTATCAGCCAATCGAAATCGTCGAATTCGGTAGATTTCGTTTGCATTGCGTGAGTAGGTTTCCTCACGCCATTTAAGCCAAACAAAGGAAATTCAATGGGTTATTTTTTTTGGAAACATTCTAAGGTATTGAAACACATTCAGGGTTAAAGTGTTTTGGCCTTACAACTTCATTCATGTAAAGGGTAAAATACTATACACTTTGAATGATGTCAAGAACATGAATAAATAAAAGTTATTATAGTGAGCTTGACAGCTTTGTGCCAACTAATGCTCTTAAATAAAGCCATACTAATATTTTATAGAGGTTATTGCAACAACGCACACTTGACGAGTGTATAAACTTTTAACTGCTCACAAAAAAATGCTTTAGGGAAAAAACAATCATGGTTTTAAATGACAGCGATTAAAAAGTGTTTGGGATCGGCTTTTAATTTTGGAGAAATGTAGTATTTTATTAACAACTTTATCCATTATAATAGCAATAACATTCTTTACATTGTTTCTTCTAATGCATAATTTACTTCATCATATGAAGCATTATTAACTTTCTTCGCGTCAAGTATTTTTTATACGAGTGAAACATTGCTTATTTACTCCGTGACGTACCTAATTGAATTACTTCTTGTCCAATATTAATTATTACGATATATATATTATATATTTTATAGTGCTTAATGAATATAGAAAAACGTTAACGCGTTATCTAGCAATTGTAGATTTAATAACAAACGTTGTGTACTGTCTATTTTCCTCTTTATCGTTTATCAATATTTGGATTTTGACATGTCAATAAATATAACGTAAGCAGGGCTGATGAGTTAACACAATTCACGTTATCAAGGCTATGTATCAAAAGCTATCACAAGACCGTCGATTTCATATCACTAGACACCCAAACCCACGTCCGTAAAGATATTTAGACTTATTATAACTAACGTCTTATGAAGAGGTCGACGATAAAATAATCATAAATGGCGTCTAAATTTCAGTCTTCTGTTTTTAATGGATCTGATTCATTAGTTACCTTCCATTGTCTGGCTTGTAAGACATCGGAGGCTCGGTTTTACTGTGATGAATGCTTAAATGTTTACTGCGATAGCTGTGTGAAACTTCACAATCAGCTTTTCAAGGACCATCGTGTGTTTGACAGAGAACAAGAATGCACATGTCCACTGACCAAGTCTACAATGGAAATCTTAGAGAGGTGTTCGGACCACAGCGATGAGAGAATCAAACACTACTGTGAAGACCATGGTCAACTTTGTTGCGATGTTTGCATTGCGTTGAACCACACGTAAGTATTGTTTTTCTATTTAATTAATTTAAAAAAAATCCATGACACAATGAACTCAATTTCTTTTTCGTCGTCATGCTTAATTATCAGAAAATTGAGTAGTTATTGTAGGTATGACGACTTTGAGTAATGTTTGTATGTACAACGACTATGTGAAAGATGTAAATTTGGTCAAACCTATTGAATACATTGAACGTCAAGTATCGTAGCAACCCATCACGATGTTGCTTAAAATCGGCGCACATAAAACATCATCTTTAAACGTGTCTTACAATTGTATATGATTAATATTATATTCATGCAAATTTCAATTGCAAATAATGGATTTCGTAATTCTTTATTTGAACACAAATATCCAATATTTATGGTAAATTGTTTACAAATGCTAACCTATTGATGTAAAGTTTATCATATATTTTCCAGAGAATGCAGCGAAGTAACACTGGTTGCTGAGTCAAAAAAACTTCCTTCATCGGGCGACGTTCAACAGCTGTCATCGAACATTAAGAAAATAAAAGATCAATTGAACAAGCGACAAGAAAGTGCAGAGTCGAATTTTCAGTCTCTGAAGGAAAAAATCAATCAAATGAAAGCAGAAATAAGCACAGTGCGCCAGAAATTAAATGTTGAATTGGACCGGTTGGAGAATGAAACACTTCAGGAACTAGAAGACTTGATTTCAACCTTTAGAGACGAAATAACAACAAATAGAGATCACATTATTGACCTTCAGGTGAAACTGCAGCGTCTCAGTGCTTCCGTTAAAGAGGTTTGCATGAAGAACAACGACAATCTTTTCATAGCAGTTGAACAATGTAAACAGAAAATACAGCAATGCGATTTATTTCTTCAAAGTGGTTTTTTCAACGACAAATTTTACTTTGAATTCACCAATGACTTGGATAATCACTTGTCAAAAAGGAAAGGTCTAGGGAGATTTGAACAGCCAAATAAGGTTATATCACTGCAGGGGAAGTCAGAATATATGTTAAAAACAGATAAAAGGGTCGGTGATTTTTGTTCGATCAGCTTTCTTCCAATTGGTGTGACACTGGCTCTTGACAGAAGAAACGAACTTTTGCTATTATTTGACCAACAGTACAAGTATGTAGATAACATCAACGTGCCAGGAGTTTTATATGACATGTGTCTCATTTCAACATGTGAAGTGGCAGTTTGTTGTGATGTGAAAGACCGACATGAAGTACATTTCTACTATGTAAAACATATGGAGCTCTTTAAGGGTGAAGTGCTACAACTACCTCACAGTTGTGTTGGGATTGCATGCCATCAGAATAATCTCTACGTGAGGTCCAGGTTTGCTCTTTATCACTACCTGATTAGTGGAAAACTTGTCAAGAAGCTGTATGAAAACGAGAAAAACGCACATTGGGGTTATCTGAAAGGTATATATATATAATATATTGAATGCAAAAACGAATAAAACAAGAACGAAGTACAAACGGTATGACATCAATGTTTCACAGTGCACTAATATGTGCATAATAGCCACATTTCGTAACTTCCCAATTACTGTATTGCTCAATTGCATTCGTAATTGTAAGCGTTTCTACTTAACGAAATACACGACGTATACTTTTAATTTTCATATTGCTTTATTATTTTGTGAAATTACGTCTGTGTATAGGCAAGCACCGACATTTAGCATTCTCGTCTGTAAAATAGTAACAAATTATAAACCCGTCAAAAAGCTGAAGACACATCATATTTATAATTTCCCTAAAGTTTCTATACAATCTAAAAACTAAAATAAATATCAACACAAACAATGAATTTCGCCAAGAAAGTAATACAGTACGTTTATTACTCCACGAATCATTGAAAGTGATTGTTATGGTTAAGGAGGTTCTAACTTGCCTATTTCATTACCTTCTAACAAAGCAACTTGAACAAACATAATGGTTAAATTGCACCACTTATTCAATGTATCAATTTATTATTAGAATTTTCAGAAGACGGCGTTTTCCGTACAAAAGTTAAGAAAAATTTCTTACCGAAAAATAGGGCCTTGTAAGCATTTTAAGTTAAATGACAAAACATTGCTAGTTAGTGCTTTCAGTCACACTTAAACGTTTTTGAGAATGTATATGCTTAAAAAGTATTATTGTGTATATTTACTGAACAGGTAACACGTGTGCTGTCAACCTCTCCGGCGACAAGATCTACCTTATCAATGAATCCAATCTGCTGACACGGTCTACGACAGATGGAACCATTCTTTCCTCCTTTACTGACTCGGAACTATGCTATTTTACTGCAGTTCATGTTACACCTGGTGGACAGGTGTTGGTATATGGTAAATCACGGAATAAAGAAGGTTCCTTACTTACTATCATACAGGTGGACCACGAGGGAAAGAAGAAGCTGGCTACTCTGACTTCGGAGAAGGATCCAGATCGTGACAACTGGCTTAACTTAAGCTTTAATTGTAACACCGAGTCAATTATTGTTGGGTTTGGAAAGAAGGATTGAAGGTATACAACGGATGTTAAAATCGTTGTTTTAAAAATTAAATAAATGTAAGCAGAGACACAATACAATATTGTATAGAAAGAAAGAAACACTGACATTGATTTTGTTTTTGTTTAATGTATGCGTGACAATGCACAATCGACATTTTAATTAACGTTTTAAGTATGTGTACGATTCACATCAAGATGTCTTTCTATATTTATGCGACTGGCATATATGTATGTTTTTCTTTATATATGAAAATGTCAAAAATGGTCAGATAGATAAGTATATGGACATAATGACGCCATTTATAGCAATCAAAGCGACTGGAAATATGCAAAAAATTTTTTTACTGATTAACAAAACAAAAAAAAACGAGTTTTACTTAAAGTTACAGCTTGTCTCGACCCTTTGTTTATAACGGGTGGTTTATATTCACTTTTTATGATATCATTTGTTGCGAAGACTTTATCGTGGTGTCCGCTGTTTTTTATTTTCAAATTATAAACTTTAGGCATTGTGGAATTGATATAATTTTATGTGTGCAATGGAGATCCGTAATACGTTGCTTAGATACAATTGGCAAGTGTATTTGAATAAGGTAGTTTTTTTGTGTTTTTATTTTCAAAATCATGAGAGGCCTGAAAATGATGGAAAGATAAGATACGTTTAGGTAAGTGAGAAGCGCATGTAGGTAAGATTGCTTGGCACGGGAAAAAATGTAAAAACGTTTCTAAATTATCTGATTTGTCTCTATTGTCTGGTCTGTATTCAACACAGCTAGAGGTCCTTTCTCCAAAAATAAACATGGGTTTGTATTGTGCTTCACTAGCTTAAATGAAAGTATATTGTTTATTCACTATTTTACACCAATAATATATATATATATATATATATATATATATATATATATAGTACATTTTTATGTGCACAAAGTTTAATTGCACAAGCTTCGGTCGAAATTGACCGATAATTGTTGCAAAGAATGAGCTTCTATAAATTATATCTCCATATTTTTTTGTTGTTTTATGTATGCGTGATAATGCACAATCGAAATTTTAATTAACGTTTTAAGTATGTGTACGATTCATATCAATATGTCTTTCTATATTTATGCGACTGGCATATATGTATGTTTTTCTTTATATATGAAAATGTCATAAATGGTTAGATAAGTATATAGGCACAATGACGACATGTATAAATTTTTATTTTTATTTTAATATTGAACGAAACAAAAACATACTCGAGTTTTACTTTAAAGTCACAGCTTGTCTATACCCTTTGTTTATAACAGGTGTTCTAGATTATATTTTCACTTTGTTCATGATATCATTTGTTGCGAAGACTTTATCGTGTTGTCCGCTCTTTTGAATTTTAAAACTTTTAACATTAGGCATTGTAGATTTATATAATTTGTGTGTGCAATGGAGATACGTACTACGTTGCTAAGATACAATTATCACGTGTTTTACAATGAGGTAGTTTTCTTATGCTTATTTGCAAAATAAAGAGAGAGCCGAAAATAATGGGAAAATAAGATGCTTTTAGGTTGGTGAAAAGCGCATGTTGGTTTGTTTGCTCGGCTCGAAACAAGTTATAAGAATGAGGAGGGTTATTGATTATTTGTTAATATTGATTATTGTGTAATTCTAATTATATATTGAATCCTTTTACAAATAGGCATCTTTGCGTGCTTGAACTCGACTCGTCTTCGTAAGCCTAATGAGGCTTTCTTTAACACGTCCGATCAAGTACACAAAGACGCACAGTCATAAGAAGCTGAATTATTATATAACAGTCATGCATTCATAAGTAATTTGATTTAAATCGGGTTAAAATATCAAAACAAATATGTGCTCTTATTGTTCGCAGATTTTTTGTCTATTCCGGACCCTTAAACGTTGTGTCAGAAGCAGGTAATCGTAGACATGTGCGAGAAGATTTTACTGGTTCAAAGCATAGCTCGTATCAACTGTCGTTAATCAAACAACCACGTCATGATAATCGATTTAAATTGTATTTTTATCACGTGTAGTTTAAATTAGTTATTTTATTTAAAATTGATACTATAAAGCTTCTCATGCAACCCATGTTATTTTATTCACACAAATACCATACAAAATGATTATGCTATCCAAGTGTCCAGTAAAATGTTGCACATGACTGTCTTTGCAAAATATATATATATATATATATATATATATTGCAAAGACAGTCATGTGTCAACAACATCACGTGGAAATGATATATATATATATATATATATATATATATACACTTTGATAATTAACCTATAAATGATCGGATCATTTCCACATGATGTTGTTTTCTTTAACCGATTTATGTGGGGTTACACTGGGATATCCCTGACAGTTTGTCGATTGGACGGACGGTTGGTTTGCCACGCTGCATACATGTACCTTGCGTCGTTATATTGTCTCCTAGTATTCTGCCTATCAATACGAGATTTGCTGTTAATACTTTGCAAAAGTTCACGACGAACTTAGTCCATGTGCCATTGAACAAAGTCATGTGGTTATATTTACATCGTTGTACATAAGATCTTTCTGTCTTCAACAAGTCCTTTCTGTCTTCAACACGTTTCCGTTTTCCGTTTATCCACATAAAACATTACACATATTTTGTTTATCCCAGGTAGAAGTGTAAACCGTGTATTTTTTTTATGACGCGATGTTCTTTGCGATGTTCTTTGCATTATTGTTATGTGCCTTAGACATAAATTGGTTCGAAAATTTTTCTCTCAGTTTAATGCTTATTAACATGAGACTTCGAAGTTATGTTGCTCATACTATATACACGTGCAATAACTTAAATTGTTAAAATCGCCATTTTTGCAGAGATATGCGCCTTTGAACTTCACCAACTTTTGGTTACTTAACATCAATGTATGTGCATATGTTGTTTATACTATGTAATATGCAGAATGGTACTTGTGTGTTTGTAAAAATACCATTTGGAGATTTATGTGCGCTTGATTGTTGAATTTTGAAAATAACATCAGTGTACATAATTACTTTCAAAATCGAAACGAAACAAAATGCCGTTATTATTGTGTATGTCGCACTATTTGTTGCCGAATTATGTGCCATTGAATAAAGGCAAGTGATTCAATAAATAAAATCAAAGCCTTATATTGTGTGTGTTATTAAGAAGTATTGACGACCGACTGTTGATATTAATGTTAATACTTTAACTACTTCAACTGCTTCTTGAAATGAGCGTTTGCTGAGGTATTTGTAATTTTCAATGACTGATCTAGTTATAATTCTTTTCCCGTCTATCATGTAAATCGTGTAACATGTTCACAATGTGACCTTTTAATGAAAAATTCAGTGTATGACAACGACCAAAAGTCCCGTTGCTCCTGAAACATATGTAGCTTGTGCTACATTACAATAATTTAAGTACTTACTGCAAACTGATTATTATTTATTTTATGCTTTCCGGTGGTTTATAGAGAAATATCAGTGAATTTAAACTGATAATTCAATGTTTTCGAACAGTAAAAAATAACTTGAAATAAATGTATCGATGATTTTCACTGTTTTACTGTGAAATGACGTCATAACTAGTCCAGCGAAATTATCCAGTTAATATATTTTACAATGTAAATAAACCGTGAAAAAGTATAAAATAAAAAGAAAATTTGTTGGATTCGATGGAATATTGATATTAATTCAATCGTGAATTTAAATCAATTTTGCACCGAATCCAACAAATATCCTTTATATAATTAAAAAGGAGTAGTTAAAAAGAAGAACTGGCAGAAACATATAATTTGATCTGAACGTTAAAATATTCAGCAAGGCCTAAATGTGAAGTTGTGCGTATTGTGTGCAGAAATCCATTCACGCTGTTAGTATAATAATAATTATAAGAATAATAATAATCTAGAGATTTATGAAAATTTTTCGATTGAAGAGTAAAATATTTTGGTATGCTCTCAACAATAACAATAATTTAATTGAGAAGTGGGGTTTCCTTCTATATTCAGTATAAACGTACGCAATTCATTGCTATGTTCGGGGGTCTTAAAGTTTGAGCGGTTTATGAAATATGTCTGATTAAGTATTGACTGTCTCTGGTTAAAGTCTTATTAAAAGCCTACTTTGTATGGCGATTTTTTGTTCGTATTGTTGTGCTTCTATTAGTTCAATGTTTTTTACCTATTACAGTTTCTATAAGGAATCGCTAAAAAACGGTTATAGGTATTGATAATAAAACTACAACTTGTAAATATTCATGTTATATCCTGGTATTTGGTCATTGTAACATTTTATTGGCGTCTCTCTGGAGAGCGGCGACTAGTATGTAATGCATTTTTTCCCCTATGGGAGGAATAGTTATTTTACGGATCAATGCATATTTTTTTGTTTTAAGAATATCTTGCATAGTGGTGATTTTTTTGTGTAAATTAGTGTAAATAAGTACTGCATTTGTGCCTGTTACATTTATTACAAAATTATTGCCAATAATGCAAAGCTAATTGTTTTAATAAATAACTGATCCACAACTGATCACAGGGGAAAGATCACAGGGACTGGGCAAATACGCGAAACGTTCTGGTTTTGTATAAAAACAAAACATAATCAAAATATATTTATTTTGTGGTTTTTCTAAATTGCTTATTTAGTGGAGAATCCATGTAATACGATATTTGACGACCTATCGCGCAAGCAAGTTTATTGGAAGGCGTAGTGGTACGAAAACGTACAATGTATTAGTTTATTAATAGACATATAATAAAGATCGCTATACACAACTTCACCAAATAGCAGTACATAAATGATGTCAGCCGGAATAGCTCAGTTCGGAGAGCGTAAGACTGAAATTGTTTAAGCAACAATCATTTAAAGGCCCCCGGTTCAATCCCGGGTTACGGCACGAACGGAACAGTTCGGCGGCTGACATTTTTTTTTAAGTCAGGTTAATAAATATAATGAAGCTTTATTTTATGTAGACATTTTAAAATCAATTTTACTACAATTGGAAATTTTTAATAAAATTAATGGATGCCGCGTGGTGATAACGTTAATTAGAATTTCTTACATCACTTAAATATCTTATAAAAAATACACGTGTCTTTATATTAACAAATAAATGCAAACAACACATCTATTTTCCATGTATTTTTATGGTTGTCTATCATAGGCCCTAAGTACTATCCCTACCACATATAGAGCGCGAAGCGCGACACGTATTATTAATTGTAACAATGAGTTGCGATAAAGGAAGCAGCCGCTTATCAAGGAGGAGCTGTGTCCCAGCAACCCGTTTCCCTAGAGTCAAGCACTCCTCGGAGTTTTTTTTAAGAACCACATATAGAGCGCGAAGCGCGACAAGTATTACTATCCAGGTGGTATGGGCCCTTAAGAATTATCCGACCATTACGTCCATAGAAATTTTGAAATCGTTGTTCGAAGTCCAAAATTATCATCCGATTGTTCCCAAACTTGCACAGGTTTTTTTTATCAATGAGGACTCAACCCAAACTCTATATGAGCAATATCGGACCATAAGTCCAGAATTATGTATCTTTGAATTTAAAAATAAAAGTGAAAAACTGCTTGGTAAGGTGATTATGTCAACATTTTTCATCAGATTCTTTCCAAACTTACAGTGTCTTCATATCAATGAGCATTTTTACCTCATTTAAAATGAGAAACATCGGGACAATAAGTCCAGAATTTATTTTCTATTAAATTTGACAAAATAAACAATTTCAACTTGTTTAAAAGATTTCACAACTTTCGTCTGAATCTTTCCAAACTTGTTAAGTGTTTTTATGTCAGTATTACTCGAACCCTATTGAAAATTATGAATATCAAAGCAATAAATCTATTATGATCTTTTACTGAATTTCAAAGTATTGTGAAATGCAGCTTCTTTATGCAATTTACAGTTTTCATTCATTTTTTTTTCAAACTATTACAGTGTTTTCATATCAATGAGTACTCAACCCCTATCGTAAATGAGCAACGTAAGAATAAGTTCAGAATCATCTTCCCTTGAAATTGAGAAAAATATGAAATTACGCTTACAAGATGAAGCAGATTTTTTAAAACCTACACAGTTCTGTTCCATTAATGAAAACTGCACACGGATGCCAGTAAAAAGGAAACCAATGTAAATAAAATGAACTATGAAATATTTGGGGGTTACAACACAAAATCATAGATAATGGTTATTTGGGGGTTATAGCACAATATCATAAATAATGGTTATTTGGGGGTTATACCACACAATTAAAGATAATATTTATACCAGTATCTTTTTCAATTTTGTTTAAAATAATCGGCCAATATATTAATATTTACAGTAGAAAAAAAATCGTTCCATGTAACTTCATGAAGTGCCCTTTACACTGAAATTCCCGACGCCCTTTGATGCTTTGCATCAATACTTATCTTGTTTAGTTTCATAGAAACATTTGCAGCAAAAACAGCTTATTAATGAATTCATAGATTTATTTGAGACTGGGTTAATTTCATCGTGACTCGGGATTTTACAGTTTTGATGCGGTGGTATGTACTCGATCAGCGAGTAGTTTAGCTGGAATTAATTTGAAGATAAGTCTCGCATATTCTCTCTTGTTAAAGTTTGATGTGAATGTTACGAGATTACGTTTTTATGTCAACTTATTATATTTTCCAGTTTCAATCCAAATGGTACAATCCAAAACAGTGTTATAATTTCTATTTACTCGCACACCCGTATTTATAACATGCATATCCGCTTCACAATCACTACACGTTGACGTATTCGAAAGTGTTCGAAAAATAACTATCAACCTTAGCATTTGGGTGATACTTTTATGCGTTTTGAGGTGATCTGTTAATACAGTTAAGCGATTTCATTCTGAATAATGTTAGACTTTAAAGATACTAAATCAAGGTAAATAAAATAGTCGTTTTAATTCCAATTGCATAAGCAAGTAAGATACGAAAATTGTACTTAATGTAATTTAATGTTTTTTCACTCAACGATATAATACCACCACATTTAAATACAGCTCAGTCTGAAATCTGTGAACGGGAGTTAATTAAAGTGTCAAATGATGCATCCGTATTGTGTAAGTGAAATTCTGTTGTATCTGTAGAGAAGGGTACGGAAATTGTTTACATTTATAAAACAAACGGCACATCGTCCATTAATATTATTTTAAGCCGTTCTAATTCCATCAGTGGTATTGTTAAGCCAATTGAATGCAGAAGGCTATGTTTTAACACGGGAAACCGTTACAACTGACTACTGACAGCATTTATTGTGTATGGTCATCAGCCAGGTTGTGTGACATACAGTAAACAGCTTTCTTGGTATTAAGAAATAGCTTAAAATCTATTTTGTTATTGTTTATTTAGAAGTAAAGTAACATATTTGTTTTACGATAGGAACAAAGCATCACATGGCGAATTATTTTTGTTAATAATCTAAAACAAAGATTT
This sequence comes from Dreissena polymorpha, assembly GCF_020536995.1. Classification (NCBI taxonomy): domain Eukaryota; kingdom Metazoa; phylum Mollusca; class Bivalvia; order Myida; family Dreissenidae; genus Dreissena; species Dreissena polymorpha. The sequence goes on from NC_068365.1 coordinate 45,849,874, forward strand.
GTCATAATGGGACGAGGATAACCTTCCCCCCCCCCCCCCCCCGTCGCATATAACACGTCAGAGTTAAAACAGTGGAATAACTTTAAAAAAAAATAACGTAGGATGATAAAAACATTGCACATGCATGACTTCACCATATATGATGATTTGCGTTACTAATGAGTCAATGGCTTTGACATCTACTTTGACACGGCTAAAATAGATACAAGGTGATGCCCATGCTGTACGTGCTTATACATTTAATATTTGTACAGTAGTAGACATATTACCAGTGTAAAGGAATGTATACCTATATACACAAAACTATCGACAATTTCAATGTACTAGTTATTTATTGACCATGAATAGTTGCAACTGCTTTTTCGTTTTATATACATACATTGTAAGACCACATTAAGAAGAGAAAAGGTATATATAGATACGCGGGATGTGAAGGCTAATTGTGTTTGTAGTTATCATACATTATTGTCAGAAAATAACAGAATAAAACCAGTTTGGAAATGCAAACCGTCATTTGTATAATGTTGACCACTTATACAATCCTTACTTATAAATAGTAGTGGTGGCAGGGTTTCCCTCGTTTGAATACAAAGGGAGACAACAAAAAGTCGGAATATGATGTTTTCTGAGTTTTCATATACATGACGTAACATTTTCTTATATACTTTTTATCATAATTATCATTTTGAAAATAAGACATGATTCAATCAGTTGCATCCATTATGCTTCTTCGATGACTGTATCAAATGCCTTTTCATAATCATTTTCATAATCAATGAAAGCACGATATTACTTATGTTTTTGCGTGAATAACGATTTAAGTGTTTCAATAGAAGGCGACGAATTCAGGTGATTAGTGTCATGAGCATTAAATCTACTGCTGTGCGCAGTATTCGATGATTGCCTTTTATTGTCGATCCATATTGATACATTTAATTTTTAAAATAGGTTTATTTTTATATTTATTTTTATATCACACAAATGTTTTGGATTATTTTGTTCAACTTTACTTATGTATGCTTTTAATGTAATATACGAATCGTGCCTCCCTATAAACGCGGCAATACTTATTTACATTGGAATAAATTCAGTTTATAAAGATTCACAGAGTTCTAAACAATGATAAGTATTTTCTCATATATGTTGTTTACATTCAATATCATCTTGAAATAGTGATTTATGAAAACGTTAACTGAATTGTATATGTTATTTTAACTAGGCTCATTTTTCTGTCAAAAGGTACTCAACAATTTTCACTTCGATTCCTGGATGTCATGGTGTTTGTTAACACAACACCAACGTACAATTTGATGTGCGAACAAATTGCTGTATTTAAACGAATCATGTTCACAACACAAAACCAGTTTCATGCATTTTAAATTATCTATACACGTTATCCCGGTGATACGCATTAATTAGATTCAAGATGCCAGAAATAAGTATTTTTTTCCGTTCTATATGTTTTATTTTCCTCGTCAATATGTATGTGATGGGCACCCCCTACTACACTGTACACCATCAGTATATATAAAAGATCATAATGCATGATGTGCAATATTGCATACAGACCTTCGACCTATGCATGATGTGCAATATTGCATACAGACCTTCGACCTATGCATGATGTGCAATATTGCATACAGACCTTCGACCTTTTCGCGAGATAATATATCCCATTAAATAACATCACCCAGTTGGGTATACATTTATTCTTACGATGATTGATCAAATGAATCATTATCTTGTAGTATGGAATTAACATTACTGTACACACGGGACACAGATGGTGGTTTATAACAACAACAAATATATACATCGTTTACAAATCAGATAATTTTAAGTGGTTTATACCAAATGGTTGTTTGTTTATGTCTATTTAAGACTTCAATTTAACTAAGATATACCGTTTTATACAAAACTATTAAATCTCTGCTACGTGGGCATGCTAGATACACGACATTTTACATACGGATATAATTTGTTTTGTAAATATTAAAAAGGCATATGCAATAACAAGACATTTTATTAATTAAGGTACATCATCGATGTTGTAGCCATTTTTGTTTATTGAAAATAATTTGTTTACTTAGCGGCTTTTTTATTTAATAAATCTTGAATTTAAATCGATAATCTACCTTTAAACAACACATATTCCATACATACTTGTTTTAGTTTAAGTTTTGAATAATTTTACACGTTTCAAACTCAATTATATATATATATATATATATATATATATATATATATATATATATATATATATATATATATATATATATATATATATATATATATATATATATTAAACACGTATTCTTACAAGAATTATTACGTGCACTAATAATACGTGTAATAATAACATTATTATTCAATACGGTTACGTAGACCCCGTAGGGAGAGGGTATATGGGAGTCACTCTGTCTGTTGGTCGGTCAGTTCATACCTATAGGTGTGCAGAGCCAAATGTTTGAAAGGTAAACTGAAATATTGCAATATGTTTTTATATTTGTTATGCAATGTACAAAACACTGATATTAACACGTGTGTTTGAAAATTAGCATGTCTTCTAAATATTTTGCAGCAAATGTATGTATTTGTTTGCTAAAATTTTGACACGGGCTTTTGGGAATCCAGTTACATATCGGGCTTACGGCTGCTCGCTGAGCGGCGCCATGATGACGTCATAGCTCGGTTTCACGCCCCAGATATCGCGGGTATATTTCTTGGACATGCGGTCGGCGCAGAACTTTCCAGAAGCTGAAATGTTAAGCAGGAACATGCGAGGCCACTTGTACGGTGCCTGTAGGCGGCCTCGACCTTGGCCTTACACCGGATGTACTCCTTGAATTCCGCCTTCCGCCATCAGCGGGGAGCTAGTACAGGAAACCCCAGTAGTAATCCCGAATTAGCAACCTAAATATGTATAGCATTTCCTCAATAAAGTACTTTCTGTAATGTAAGTGTTTCAAAGTCTTCGCTTCAGCACGTGAAGACATGTACGCGCGCACGTGAGAGCTTGCAATTGGACACATGAAAATTTGCACGTCCGAACGAAAAGAAAGATATATTTCGGATTTAACCTTTATAACACCTTAACAAACATCCTACCATGTATTAATAAATCGTGTTTGAACACCATCGTTCAATTTGCATAAATACTACAGAATGAAGTAATAGTCAATCAAGATAGTGATTTTGTATTAAGATTAACACAAAATTATGTTTTAAAAAATGTCAATGTGTTCGATTCTGAGTCTACATGGTTGACATTTGCCGTATTTAAAGTAAGTTTAAAGTAAGCGTATTCAAGAATAAATATTGGTACACATTTTGTTATAAGATCTGTGTAATAAAGTGCGACGAACAAATTCGGTAGAATTTGCTATGTTTTAAAGAAATCATAACAAATAATCCATAGGTTTCACAAGTAAGACATACTTTGGTTACCATGAACAATATAATAAAAAAAGATACTGATTTGCATCGCTCTTGTCGAGTATAAACCTTTCTTATCTTTGTCATACACAGGTGACATTTTATTTACAGATATATACATAAATAGTCGTTTCCGTTTACGCGAAAATGCAATTCTAAACGTTCGACCTACCCTACTAAAAAATCAGCTTATGTAAACATAATCTAAGCTATTATCACTTTATGTTTTATTACATATTGACATTCCCATGACTTAATATTTCAACATTACAACAATCTGTACTTCGCACAGTTTCCAATGTTTTACCATTAAGTACCATTCCGAAGTTTTGGTTTGCTGTTGGTTGGATGCAAAAGTCGGTTATTTCAACGTCGAAGTCATAATTTAGGGATGAAGGTAACTAACACATGTAACTAAAGAAGCGCAATTCGGAACTCTTACTCCCGATTGAATTAAAGATCCTGACTCTGAAATATAACACCCTTGTTTTGCATACTGTTAAAAAAATGCATTTAAACGACCATTTATTAAAGATTTTAATTCGTTATAAAACGAAAGACTGTTTTATTGCCAATGAATCTGATCCATACAAAGTGTGTTAGTTGACATTTTGCCGGTTAACCTATCTTTGTCGGTGAATGCCGGAGTTTAAGGAGCTTTTTTCTGTCTACGCGTCGGTAATCAATACATGTTCCGTTAATGTTCGTATATGCAAACTTTGATTATTCATGAGATCCGTTATTTATTTTGCTTACTTTTTTAATTCTAAGTTAATCATAGGAAAATTAAGTATCTTCATTTAATTTTCAATATTTAGATTGTTATGTCGATTTACCATGGCTTTCATTGTATGTGAAACAAGTATGGTAACATTTTTTCTTAATTTGGCTCACTAGGTACTTGCCGCGATCCGATTTTCTTGTTTTGCCATCGTTCCCTTCGGTCGCTCAATGGGTTTAGGGCATGTTCTAAAATAATGTTTTAAATTGCGAACTCTCAGCAGAAATGACTTATTTAAATATGAACATGTATAGTCTGACAAATGCTTGTTAACGTATCGTTCTAAATTTTAAGGTAAAACCGATACGAATAACCTTTTAAGTATATTTTGCATATGAGCTGTACATTTAAACGTTTGAACGATGCAATAAAACACTAAGCAAAGTTCGACATTGCTAAATTACCTAAGTATCGTTAGTTTATTTGTCTTATCGTAAATATAGTGACTTGCACAATTATACAGGCACACACAATATTGCTTTATATTTTAAAGCTAAAAAGCTTAGCCGCAAATTTTTTTAAACGACAAAGATAATGGATGCTTTGCTCTTGCTTATAACAGTAACATAGTTTATCATTGCAAAGGTATTTCAGTGTTCAGACCTTTCTTCATACATTTTATAACAAAGAATTAAAATTGAATTAATTATTAGTATTATACCACATTTATATAGCGCCCTTTTCATACTCAAAATGTGCGTTCAAAGGCGCTTTACAGTTTTCCCTGATCACTGGGTCATAAGTCGTCCGTTAACATATTGGCGCAGTATGCAGCCATTGGCTTATTTTCCTCACAGGTACCCATTTATACACCTGGGTGGAGAGGAGCAGATGTGGGATTCATTTCTTGCTCAAGGAAATTCCAGTGGTCAGGGCGGGATTCGAACCCGGGACCTCTCGATCCCTACGCCAGCGTCCTACCATTAGACCATTGCTCCAACAATGGGTTATTAATGGGTTATTCTACTTCAGCCCTAATGACAAAGACAAGCGTATCCCAATTAAAATAACATAAATAGTTTAATAAAATAGTTCTCAGAATTCACATAAGGTCATACAACGCGTAAGTACATTATCATTTCAAGCACGAATACATTTGCATTTGCCATTTATTATCCCGTCAACCGGACTTGCGTGCTTAAGGCATTCTTTAAGCGACGCATGACGCTGTATGATCGCAAAGGATGGCCTCTGAACATCGTGAGACCTAACCGCCAAGATCGCCCAACGGCTACTACTATAGACATACATGTTTCAAGTAAACGCCGTGGTCGACGGTGTAATTGCAAAACACTGTTGGGTCGTGCTCAGGACGCCATAAACGCAGCAGTAACGCGATATAATAGCGAGGAACGTGGAAACAACGTAGTGCTGTCGAACTGGAGTCGAAGCTGAGCACAAATAATTAGGACATGACGTTATTTTTTTTTTAAAGATCGCCGCAACTCTCAAGAAAAAAAACGGTATGTCAATTATTGATGGCGCATCAAACGTTTACATAAAAAAAAGGGTCATGTTGCCCATAAGCGCTCATCTTAGTTCGTGGCCTCAAATTGTTGAACCCTCGATCTGATAGAAGATACCAACGTAGAAAATAAGCAAACGTTTCGACAAACTGTTTATGGCGAAATTTTGACGTTTGACCTCTGCTTTAGACCTTGAGACCTTAACCTTTTAGTTGGGTTACTGTTGTTACACGTGACAATTCATCTTCTGATGGTTTACCTCTTGGCTAGTTATTCAAACTAAATATCTCTAAATATATGGCAAAGTTATGGCTGAGGGAGGAATTTTCAAGTTGTTTTATTGCCAAAGTTAACCTTTAGTCCTTAGTTTGTCCATGACATTTGAGATAGGGAGAAGGGAGCTGCACACATCATGTCGTCTTCTAATTGTGGACATATTTGCAAAGTTATTACAAAGTAAATTAATTATCAATGGATGAGACAGACAATTTCCCCTTGACGTAAAGATGGAGAGTGCCACTACTACATGTCGCCTTTATCGAAAGGGGGCGTAAACATAATCGAACATCGCATAACATTAACGAACAGATAATACGAAATGATACAATCCTATATTCAATATTTATAAGAGCTGCCTCGCATGTTATAGATTTAATTTTATTTACAGCATTTCCAAAGGCCATTGGCCCATGTGGACACATTTTAGTACAAGCAATATAATAACTACAGTAATTGACATATATACATGATTATAACAAGCACATTAAATTATGAGAAAGCGAGGTTACACAACTTTTTTTAATAATAATTACATAAGTAGTGTCAATAAATAATTTACAGCAGGAAATAAATATTAACCGTAATAATAATATTTAAGAGGAGTTATCATACTTATCAATACTTAATGCATTAATTTTAACGTTCATTTACTCTACAAACACAACCTAAAGAGTTTAAAACAAAAACTCTTACAAAATACTGATTATACAGCTAAAGCAAAAAGTCGGCAGCATACATAGATGAAATACGTTTAATTTAAGAGGAATAATTCTACCTATCAATACATAATGCATTATTCTAACATACATTTAATCAACAAACAAAACTAAGAAGGCGTAAACTAGAACTCACACAAAAATACCTATTATACAGGATTTTCTTCACATACAAAATAAAAAACAGCAGCAATTACATTTTTCAGCTAGTTAATGGGTAAAAATACATCAAATGGGCGCACACATGTTCGTTGATCTAACTAAAAAAGCGGCATGGACAAAAGCACTTAGTTTTCTTAACATAGAATCACTATCGGAAGACATTAATTCTATAAATGTTTGCATATTTGGTCTGTTCCTGTAAAATGAAGGTATATATTTACATATTAAATCTGTATATAAGTTGCATTCAATCACAAAATGATATTCGTCTTCTAGACGATTCCAAACAATACATATCTTTTGCTAAACAGGTGAAGGGTTGGGCTAAGACCATCTGCCAATTTCTATTCTCAATCTATGAGAGGATACTCGTAACCTAGTAAGGCTAAATCTTTACTTTTTAATATTACATAATACTTAATATGGTTGAGGCTGAAAGAATGATATATTTCTATAAAAAAGAGCTCTACTAGAGTTAACCAATCGGCCGTTCCAATTTTAGATAAAATTATCTGTAAGTCGTTGTTTAATAGCTTCAAGAAATATAGTATCGTGACCGACATCCTGGAAATGCCAGGCATCGTAAAAACCAAGTGTGCTTAGCAAATCACGTAGTAGGGAACACCACATGTTTTATTAGGGTATCTATCGCAGTCACTCAACAATGCAAGGTAAACTTTTTTATTGAAGTTATTACTATTAGTATGTAATATTTTAACCCAATATTTTATAAAGTTATAATATCTACTTGTTATATAAGAATATTGTTTACTTAATTCATGAATGTGAACAAGCTTATTCTAACCTTTGACCTGTTGACGAAGTTTTCAAGGTTAGATGAAAAAAGAGGCCTTAAGAATTGTAAAAATCTAACAGTTGATGTCGCACTGCACACACCGTACACCACACGACGATGGACACTTGACTTTAGAGTGATCACACTTTCTCATATTGCGCATTCTGTGCGCAGGTGAGCTTACAATGTTTAAGATTTATCAAACACGGGCTCAGTTAAAACATTACTTACATAAAAGGTTATTTTTATTGATGAAATCCCGAAAAATTCGTTTGCGCTAATGTTAAATACGCAGATTAAATTCTACAACACGTCATGTGCTGATGGGTAATCCGGGCCGTCACAAAACAGCTACAACCAGTTCATCTTAATGTAACGTTGTCATCTACGTTGAAGTTGTTTAAATTGTGAAAGTACGTGTGACTGTCGGTTGTTTCTGTAAGCGACAACCCTATTTAAATCTTTATCTTGACGCAGCACATTGTATTTGTTTGTTTTATGGAGTAAGATCAAATGAAAATGTAATCATGGTCGCCGTCTTCACACGTTTTCGTATCCGGGTTCGTCATAATCGTTTCCGTTCCTAGGCTCTTAGCACAGGGACATATTTATATCGGGCGTTTACTAGTCACCTGGCTCTTGGACTGTGCTGTCGGCAGGGATAACACCGTGGTAAACATGGTTGTCATGGTCGCCTTCTCTGCTAAGACTCTCGTAGACTTATGCTCTGTGTACGTTGCTATGAGAAGACGCACTAATTGTATCGTCAATTGTATGGTACACATGACTTTCAAGCTCAAGTTCGTGTGCGTTGTTATGAGAAGTGGAAGTATTGGTATCGTCTATAGTATGGTTCACATGACCATCCAGCTCCATAAAATTTTGTGATTTCCTGCAAAATGTAGTACATATTTTGTGCAATTATTTATGTATTGAGCAACAAAAGTATAATCAACACATGATTCAAAGAAAGTTAGATGTAAACAATCCAATTTTGATATATTGGATATTGCATCTTTGCAATTGCACAGGAATAAAGTATAATAACTTTACTGACAACTGCTTGGTATACATATTTTGTAATATTGCAATACAAAACGTTAACTTGTTTTGTTTATAAATATATTTTTAAAGTTTAAATTACCTACCTTGTGCGCAGAGAACGTAACAAAGTGAAAGACACTACAACGATAAGTAGGATTAAGGCGATCCCACTTCAGACGGAAATGGCAATGATAGCACCGGTGGAAAGATGCCCATAACTTGACACTTCTTCGCAAGTCACCCTTAGCAGCACCTTGTCAGCATATTTTTTAAAACGTTCACTTTACGATATCAGTTCAATAGATAACTAGGGTAAATCTTGTAGCTATATGAAGCAGTAATAGTAGTGGTAAGTATTGGTAAGTTCATATCTTGTATTAACACATTATTATATTTTGTAGGAGAATGACCTATGGTTATTCGATTTACAAATACCGTTTACTTGATTCGTATCCCAACGTAAAGTTCAGTCTAGAAAACTTTTCAAATGCACAAAATGCATACTGTGGATTGTTTACCTGTCGCAGTGAACCATACCATTGCCGGTGAGTCACGAGGATCGTTCTTGTGAATGTTCATCCGTTGTATGTCCAGGTGGCAAGGTTATCTTATGTGAAGAGATTTGAGTCATAAGTTGAAAAGTCAACTTTCATATGCTCGGTTGATTCCTTACAAAAATTACGAAAGAAGTGCTCGTGCGTCAATAGGGCGCTAGAACACATTGTCGAAGAGGCGTTTTTATCCCTGTATGGAATTTCAATACGCACCTCTATCCTGGACCGACGGAGCGTGGTCAAATTATGTGCGTTTAGATTGGTGAACGAACACTTGCAATCCTTTCTGACGCCTTTAGGGTCGAAGGTTGATCCATCGAACCATATTTCGGTTGAGTATCTGACTTTGGTGGTTTTCTTCAAGGGTCCTCCGCACATTGGAATGATATCAGACACTGTGGATCATCAACGTGTTTAATAGCAGCAGGTGTTCATTAATTGATGACCAATGACAAATTACCCAACAATTCGCATTTCTTCAATGCTTGAGCTACACGGTTTCTGATTCTATATACACTCAGAATCAAACTGACCCCCCCCCCCCCGAATAATGCTCTAGGATAATAATAATAAGTATTCTTCTTCTTCTTCTTCTTATTATTATTATTCGTAATTATATATTTTTATTATTAATCTGTAGCATTCTTCGGGGTATAAAGTGTTGCAATAAGGTAGATAAAAGGATATTTATTATGCATTGTTTATTAACAAAAACGAACAATGAACAGCGAGGTATATAAAATTGATAGCTACCGTTGTCGCAGAAGTATTGCACCTGACTTAACCCCTGAGATTGTGCCGAGGACCTGCCTCGGCGCCTTGATATCGGAGCAGTTGGTGCGTCCGGAACAGTTTCGGTAGATATTGTACGCGTTCTCCAGGGTAAGGTACGCCCATTGGTCTCTAGTGTCGTACCTGCAGCAATCACGGCTCTTGTTGCAGTGGTCGACCGAGTGACATTGCTGCAATATGTCAATATCTGAGTACCTGAATACTAATATTACTTAAACTGCAGCAAACAAACTCCATCTGAATAGCATGCAATATCCAGCAATATCATATAACTCCTTTAATTATTTATTACTGCAACTATTACATTTCCAAATGTGAACATACACAGTTGTTTTGCTACTGCGCTAGGGTGAATTACTTGTATTTCTTTCAAAATACATGTTCGCAGATTTAAGAATTGCTTTATTCTAAAGGTTTAAAGCAGAAACAAACCCAGAAAGAATAGCGCTCTATAGCATTAGATAAATTGAAAACATAATATGTCATTAATTAACAATCGCCAACAACTTTATAACACTATTAAGCACTAGTAAAATATTTGGTTTGACGAGTGATTAACGATCAATTCTTGTTTATTAAAATGACTTTAGTTGCTTGCGTCCTGGCAAATGATTATGTTATGATACATGTATATTATGTAGTATTGATCCATTTGTGTTCTCAGCCTACTTTAACATTTTTTTTGCAGTTACTGATGAATTAAAATTCTCAAAAATATGGAAGTTCAACTAAGAAATATGTGCTACTTAAATTATCGCTTAGTATAAAACTAAATAGTGAGCAAAGACAGGATATATCTACAGAAAGCTATATCGCAGAGTACACGATATTTCTACAGAAAGTACACGATGTATCTAAAGAAAGCCACAGAGCAGAGTACTCTTCTCATATCGTGTTTACATACAATGGCGTCAAGGACGACATCGGGTATTCAAATTTTGAGGCTTTTGTATTGTTAGTACCGTAGCATCCTTACGGGTCGCATAAAGGTCTGTCATTCGAATAACCGACCGTTCTGAACACTTAAGGTCTAAGAAATCGCAGGCCACATCTGTACCGCAACACGCTCGACTGGTAAAGGACCCCTTCTGCTGGATGGTTGGACACACTGAAACCATGAATTTGGCATGTACAATGGATATCTGTGTGCTTGTATACAAGTATATAACAAAACATTAACTGTGTATTAATCTATGATTTATTGTGACATTTCATGCAACATGCTAATGCAGTTAAGCTGTATCGGTAACGTTGACGTTGCTTATATAGAATAGTAAGGATTGGTGCTAATTGTAAACAACTGTATTGGCCATTGTGTTAATTGTGTTGTTCAGAGGTTTTGCCGGCTATGCAGCCAACACGCGGCGTATAAAAGACTAATTAAAAATTGTCTTCTTCGCTTCAAACCCTCAATAGCGTTCATTCAGTCCCACTAACCCGCTAATCATAACACAGTTATAACCTGATAACATGGGACTAGTTAATTGGCATGTGATAAACAATGTCCACCTCGCACGAGACTCCCAAGTTACGCCCAGTCCCAAACGCAATTTATCGCGAACAAGTATTACAAACAAATCGATTAATGACTGACGTACAATATTTTTTTTCAAAATCAGAAATCGGAGAATTAACGTGTTGACGAAACAATAATTAAACAAAAACAACGCAAGTAAATGCTGACGAAAATATATAGTTGAATATTATATAACATATAATTATTTTTGTATGAAGCTATGACTGATTATTATCAATACCCCAAACATCACCGCTCTCCCCCGCCCCCAACACATCCACATCACCCATATATTCTGATGAGTTCACATTGTTCCCTTTGAACCGTATAAAACAACTGACTCACTCCCTTGAAGACATGATTTTCAAATGACAGGAACTATATTAATATGGTACTATTAGAAATTTAGAACAGATGTACTGAGCAAGATTCGCTATCATTCTGCTAAACTGGAAGGAAGCCTCTTTACTGACAATGCAATGTATATTTGGTGTTACGTTCTTAAAACTGTATGTCTTTATTAACGCGGCCATGTTGCAAAATAAAAACCAAGCAAGTAGATAATTAAATGGTGATATCAAGCGCCACTGCCACGAATACTATGTCAACTGGTAGGAAAAAGGTGTTGTTATACATACTTGCGTTTATTCAGAGCATATAGTTTGATAATTATAATATTATTATTATCGCTTTTGTTAAGGCCTAGCTGGTAATACATATATGTCTGTAAGTAAGTGTCCGTAAACGATAACTAGAAAAAGTTGTTTTTTTTTAAAACGCATGTCTGCCACAGCTGCAAAAGGTATGCAATAGCGCTTACAGTTACCAATTAGTTAGGGAGTTGCGTTACCAAGATTGCAGGGTGTACTTGCAGACAGACGAAGTGCGACGTGGGAGGCATAAAAATGTCCAGATTTGACCTTTAACCCCTTACTTTGACCTTTACCCGACATGATCCTGAACAAAGGAACATAATAAGGCAGTTGTTTACAAATTTTGAATACAGACAAAAATGTTGCTGGTGCAATACTTCTATACTTGTTAACCAGAAACCAGTTCTGACCTTGGTTTCTGTGACCTTGACCTTTGACCTGCTTACCTCAAAATCAATAGGGGTCATCTGCTTGTCATGGCCAGCCTCTATATCAAGTTTTAGAATCCTAGGCCAAAGCTTTGTTGAGTTATCATCCGGAACATATTTAAGTATTCCGGGTCGCGATGACCATGACCTTTGACCTACTGACCTCAAAAACAATAGGAGTTATCTGCTGATCATGGCCAACCTCCCTATCAAGTTTCCTGATCCTAGGCTAAAGCCTTATTGAGTTAGCATCTGAAAACCACTTGGTCTACGGACGGACGGACCGACATAAGGACCGACGACCAACATTTGCAAAACAATATACTCATCTTCTTCGAAGGGGGGCATACTAATAAGGTTCAAGAAGGACAATGATTTTGTATAGTTTTTACACTGCATGCCCAGCTATTCTCCATTTATTGAATATAAACTCTTGTGTCCAGTTTTCAAACCAATGTTCTATCGGTAGTCTAAGCTCTAACACTGCAAATAAATTAATGGCTCTGAAAACAAAGACAATTGCATAACGCTCTACTTTACATTGTCGAACCATTTCCCAGTAAATACAGTATATGCAATCCATCTTTGATAATTTGACTTGTGCTACCTAGAAATCAAAGTGGATGATTAATGACTAAGAGAGATTGATTACATTCATATTTGAAATTTATAACTTAAAAGTATGGAACAATATCCTGCCATGCTAACTGCTAAATACAAAATGTTTTATGCAAAAAGTTAAATGTTTTATGCCAAATGCTTAATTGCTATGAAAAAACACCATTGTTCCCAATGATTTATGTAAATGACATCAAGTACAAAATATTAATTGCTGTGACCTTGATCTTGAACTGACATGATGCAAATTCAAACTTGACCTAGATATCACTGAAATTTCATACAAAGTTTTATCAAACATCAAACAATTGTGAAGTCGCTTGGGTATCCACATGGTAACTGTTGATGGACGACATGCAGATGATTGACAAAATGTGATCACAAAACCTCAACTTGCTACTTTGTGGCAGATGAGCTGATAAAGCATTTCGTGTTTACTTATTAGAACGGCAGAATGTCGATCTGTAAAAATGAAATAATAATACAGCGTTTCTTTGCACCATAGAACAGAAATAATTCACAAAAACAAACACCAGGAACATTATAAAATGACATCATAATGCAGTTGTTCTTTACAAAACCATAGAACACACACACAAAAATCACAAGAAAAAAAACACAACTTATTAATGAGCGGACCCCCAACTTCCGGACTTCCAACCCCCAGATATGGAGCAGTGCCCTGATATATCTATAAGCCGACCCCCCACCTCACACATAACCAAACCCCTGATAGGGAGCATTGTCTTAAAATATCAATGAGCCGACCCCAAACTCACACACTAAAATGCAAACATAACGCAGTGTTTCTTTGCACCATAGAACCCAAATAATTCACAAAAAGAACATTTAAATGTTATCTGAATACCCAGTCAATGAGCAACAAATACGACTGTATGGTATACAATTCAGGTATTTTGCTTAAGTTGAAAACAATTTTAAGTAACTGACTACTAAAACACATGTGATTCATCCCTCACCCCAAATGTGGTGTTTGTCAAAGGTTTAATTAATAAAGAGGAGACACCTGTAGTAATGAAGGTTGTGACTTTTATTAAAATCTCCTAGATAATGAACTGTAAGTTCAGCTAATAAAAATATGCACTATATGTATATAAAGAAAGAGTAACAAAGGGCCACAAATCTTTAACAGCGAATCTAATTTTGTTTCCCCTTCAAAACTAGGCATCCACGGTAGTAAATGCTGAAAGTTTGATTGAAATCCCTTAAACAATGAACGAAAAGTTTAAGTCACAAAATATGTGTGATGGACAGACAGGACAGACAAAGCGATTCCTTTATGCCCCCCCCCCCGATATATGGTTAGTGGGGTATGAAAATATAATAGGTATTAGTTATACCATGTACACAAAATATTTGTTTTTTGCATGAAACAGATCACTAAGAATACCTGTCGTGATTCATTAACTTATATAAGATCACTAGTCATAATCACTAAAATTCATCAAAATAAAGAACTTCTTAATTGTAATGTAAACTTCATTGGTACGAACTGCCTTGTAAACTTAACTGTTATGTAATGCCATGTAAACAACTGTGACAAGTTTTAGTTATTCTCCTTTGTACACATTATACATTTTCGGCACAATTATTTGATACAGAGCTAATCAAGAGCTATTGATTGCTAATCAGATTGAATATAAGTACTGTGTCAATATGTATCAACAGACTGCAATTTAAAAAAAAGTAAGAATATCAAAATTGTTAAATTCAGTTGAACATACAATATCAATGGCACAATTGACCTAACATGGGTTTTCAAAATGGAAAAGTACTCTAATGTGTGTACATGGTAATGTTGTTGCATTTTGCATAATACTGCTTTTCTAATGGCTTTCATGAGACATTTTCACTTTAAAATATACCACTTTCAAGTGATTTAATTACACATCGGGAGATGTATGGTTCATTTATTTTTTACTTACTTATTTCTTATTTTAAGGAATTATGTCAACAGCTCGCTCAAATATTGTCAATAATTTGTCAGTTCTTACCATGTTGGCATTTATCAATGTGCTTTTGGAGCTTATCTTTGTGAGATGTTTTACAGTTTGTCCTTTTACGTTTTGACGGACCATGCAAATCTGAAGCAACAGTGCTGTCAGTGTTGTTTACCTGACAAGTCCCCTTCTCTATTTCAACAAGTTTCATTTTATTTCAAAATCAATGATAACTGTTCGTCTTGTTGACTGTTTACAACTAAATATTTTATCAAATGCATCCAAGTGCTTCCAATTAATGGAAATTTAGCCAGATTTTAAAGTATTGTCCTTAACTTCTTTGTATCTTTTCCTCATGTTTTTCCATTTATTCGTGACTTTCAGTTGTGCTTATTTAATATATTCTTTCATTCATATTAGACACTATTTCTACCCAAAGAACATCATGGTTTCTTGGCTGAGCGAACTCGATGTCCAGAGTGCCTCTTAGTTTTATTAAAAGCTTCTCTTCATTCTCGGTCCAATTGTGAATCTGAAATAACAATAGTTTTTAACTTCTGAGCTAAGATGCTACTAAAAAGTTCCTGAGGTACTGATATTGTTGGAGATATTCTCATTAGGTTTTCGTGAAAGTCAAATAATGGAATAGAACAGACACTACAATATGAATAATCAAATTTCGATTTATTATTGTCTGTGCTTGAGTCTAAATAATGGTAAAAGCAAACAGTTGTTTCACAGGAGTTGCAGAGTAAGAAATCTAAAAAAAATTCTCCAATATCTTTCAAAATCTCACAATTAAGTAAAAAGTTTTTATTAACCTCAGCTGTGCCTTGGCATGATTCAGTATCTGGACAGTCTTCATTTGATGAAGTTGAAGACTCTGTAGCATTCATAGGAACATCTACACGAATATAAGACACGTTATTGTTGTTTTCAAATGCCGCATCAATAATGGCCTGTCTAGACGCAGGATCTGTAAAGTGAAAAAATATATAATAATAAGAAACGCTCAACTCGCTCGATGCGCCAAGAAATTGCATTCGGTAAATGTTGTTATAACATCAAGACAAACGTTACCAATTTACGGAGAGGCCACTTTCAACCCATGGGTTGTTCAGCCCCCTTCTGACCATGTTTAACACCCCCACTCCCTGGTCAGCAGACTACTGTATGCAAATTAAAAATGAGTCTAACCAGGGAAGACTGGTTCACGCCCTTAATATGCTGCTTCCAACATCCAGATATAGTGCCCCGGAAATATCAAACTTGCACGGTCACTACATTATCAGGGTACCACTTACAATGTCATCTTGGTTGACTGGTGCATATGTGGTTAAACTGATTCGTACACAGAACCAGTTCAGAATTGGTCACTGCAATTTTTCAAACCCTGTCAAGCATCCTTCCACTGCAACGTTCTGCCAACCTATCAAATGTCCTTGATCACACAAGGAACCTACGTACCAAAGATTTAAGATCAAAACATCCTTGTTTAAAAAAAAGTTTTATGGGGGAAAAAGGCTTAGATGTGTTTAAGACTGGTATATGTATAAATGACAGAAAAAATGGACTCTACGCATAGACTAGAGGTCAATATTTAATAATTTTGATACATTTTGTCACAGGGTATAAATTCTTATTTAGTGATTTGTTACTAATGTCGAGTAGTTTTAGGTAACTCTATAGTTGAATTTAACCTATTTTAGCACGTGCACGTAACAACCAATCATTCACTTTCCCTCCTTTATTCAGTTGCTTGCCGAAGGTTGTTTCAGACAGCCATGCTATTTTGATTACACATTATATTTTTTGTGCAGGACAATTTATATTCCTGCAGGTAACTTATTTAAATCTTTTATTTATCTTATCTGTCGATTGTTTGTATTGTTATCTAAGACATCTGACGGTTACGATTGTGTTTATTAGTTATTTATTAAAATAACTTATTGCGAGTAATATTCACACCGCCATGCACAGCTGGTCATTATTAATGTGTATTTCATTTGAAAGCATATATATCTATATATATATATATATATATATATATCTATATATATATATATATATATATATATATATATATATATATATATATATATATATATATATATATATATATATATATATATATATATATATTATCTTGATTATATACCTAATTGCATTTTTGTTTCTATTTCAGATACCTTTATCGATCAATTAAACATACATTTCGATTTATTCGATTGTTTGTCGTTCGAACCCTAATACGCAACTTGCGCGTAGCTAGGCCGGTAACAATTGGAAGCAACATTTTGGACATGAATATAGAGACAATTCTTCTTGTTGCACCGGTTGGCGAGAGTCATGGTAGTACTCATGTCATCATTGGCACAAATATGATCAGACATAAGAAAGACATGTGCAGTGATGAATGCCCGGATAAAAAATGGAAAGCGGCTTTAAAAGCAAAACATTCAAACATCGGAAAAGTACTTGCAACCAAAGATATCACGTTACATCCAAATGAAACCAGGACCGGTGTAGGTTTCCTGCGAAAACTTCACAACACTGAAGCAGCTGTAACTGAACAATGCCAAATTGACAGTCATGGGGCATTGGTATGTCCAAGAGTTGTCTCCATAAATACTCGTGGCAGAACTGCGAGGATACCCGTAAAAATGTGCAACATATCTGCAAGACCTGTTAAAATAAGAGCAAAACACGAACTGTGTGAATTACAAGAAGTAAAAGTTCTGCGTGAAGCCCCAATACTACAACCATCAAGTGCAACCATATCAACTGCAAATACTTCACCTGAAACAGAAAATAAAACAAGTTATGAGAAAATGAAAAATTAATATGATGTTGATCTAGACGGAACTGATTTAACTCCAGAACAAAAACAACAGGTTTATCAGTTATTTAGAAAATGGGATACAGTGTTTCCGAAATCAAAATTTGACATCGGTCAGACAACCGCAGTTAAAAATTCCATCAAACTGACCAATCCAGAACCTTTCAAAGAGCCTTATCGACGAGTTTCCCCAGCTCTTTTCAATGAAGTACGCGAACATTTAAAAGAAATGTTAGAAATGGTAGCTATACAAGAATCTCAAAGTCCATGGTCATAGAATTGTGTAATCGTCAAGAAAAAGGATGGAACCATACGATTCTGTATAGATTTTAGAAAACTCAATGCAAACACAAAGAAAGATAGCTATGCCATTCCAAAAGTTGAGGACACATTACATTTTTAAGCAGAATCACGGTACTTTTCTAAATTGGACTTGAAATGCGGACACTGGCAGGTGGAGTTAGAGGAAGAAGACAAGGAAAAGACAGCGTTTCCAGTGGGTGGACTAGGATTTTATCAATGTAACCGCCTTCCATTCGGACTATGCAACGCCGCCGCAACATTTCAACGTCTGATGGAACGCTGTATGGGTGATTTAAATCTGAGAGATTGCCTCATTTTTTTTGGACGATATCATTATTTTTTTTCAAAGATATCAATACCATGATTTCAAGACTCGACCAAGTGTTCTGTCGCTAAGCTGAATACAACCTCAAAGTCAAACCACCGAAATGTGATTTTTTCAAGACAAGCACCACTTATCCCGGCCGCGTAGTATCAGCAGATGGCATAGAAGCAGATCCCATCAAAAATGAAGCAGTAAAGCATTGGCCCACCCAAAAATCTGTGAAACAAGTGCGCCAATTTCTCGGCTTCGTTGGTTACTATCGCCGATTCATAAAAGGATTTGCTTCCATTGCAAGACCATTG
This sequence comes from Dreissena polymorpha, assembly GCF_020536995.1. Classification (NCBI taxonomy): domain Eukaryota; kingdom Metazoa; phylum Mollusca; class Bivalvia; order Myida; family Dreissenidae; genus Dreissena; species Dreissena polymorpha. The sequence goes on from NC_068365.1 coordinate 45,868,844, forward strand.
AATAACCTGCTATCCGACTAAACGGAACACGCAAGGAAAACAAAACAACCAAACCAGTGCCATTTCAATGGGGAATAGAGCAACAAACAGCTTTCGAGGATTTGAAAAAACAGCTCACCCATCCACCTATTTTAGGCTACGCAGACTATACGTTGCCGTTTATTCTTCACACAGATGTCTCCTCAAAGGGATTGGGTGCTGTACTGTACAAACGTCAAGACGGACACGAAAATGTAATTACTTATGCAGGCCGTTCACTAAAACCATCAGAAAAACATTACCCGGCAAACAAGTTGGACTTTTGAGCGCTGACGGAAAAGTTTCATTATATCTTTACGGCGCGGAAGTTGAGGTTATCACAGACAATAACCCGCTTCCTTGCGTACTTACGAGTGCAAAGTTGGATGCGACAGGACAACGATGGCTTGCTGCGTTAGCCAACTACACCTTAACGACACGTAATCGGGCTGGCAAAAACAACGCCGACGCAGATGGGTTAAGCAGGGTGGTAGTGCAACCAGAACCAATAGCTGCTATAGCCACTGCAGTAACAACAGATATTGAACAAGCGCCCTACTGTTTCAGTACATCCGTACATGAAAGTGACAAACCTGAGGCTTGTGATCAAGTTCCCGAGAATGTTCTGCAGACATACGCTTTGAGTTCTCACAATTGGAGAAAGTCGCAGCTTGACGATCCAGTAATTTCCAAGGTTATTAATAAATTACAAGCCGGCACAAGACCTTCTGTAGCACACTCCTCAGACTCATGTACCGGTGTTATGAAATATAGCAGACACTGGCCCAGTCTTGAGTTAAAAGAGGGAGTTTTATACCGAAGAACTAAGATATGTGAGTAGGAGTACAGCCAATTAGTTTTGCAAGAAGCATTACGGGAAAAAGTGTTTTCTAACCTACATGATGACCTCGGCCACCAAGGACGTGATCGGACACTATCACTAATCAAACAGATTTTCTTTTGGCCAGGAATGGAAAGTTTTGTGAAAGACAAGACCAGTAATTGCGCCCGATGCATATGAAGTAAAACTCCAGTTGAAATCAGTTTTCTTGTAAACATTACAACGTCATCACCAATGGAGCTAGTTTGCATAGACTTCTTGAGTTTAGAAAAATCTAAATGTGGATATGAGCATATTTTGATTATCACCGATCATTTTACGCGATATGCGCAGGAGTTCCCAACGACAAATCAAACAGCAAGAACCACAGCGAAAGCTTTGTTTGAGAATTTTTGTTGTACACTACGGCTTTCCGGAGCGTTTACATAGTGATCAAGGTACAAATTTTATGTCTGGCCTTATAAGCGAACTATGCAAGTTAGCTGGAATTGAACAATCGAGAACAACTCCGTATTACCCTATGGGTAATGGAATGACAGAACGATTTAACCAGACACTGTTGCACATGTTATCTACACTCGAGGAGGACAAGAAATCGGACTGGAAGTCTTATGTTGCACCGATGGTTCATGCGTACAACAGTACAATACATACCAGCACTGGGTATTCGCCCTACTACTTGATGTTCGGACGTCACCCAAGATTAGCGATCGACGCTCTACTTGATTTACCGTCGAACGATAATGGGACGGTGTACCAGAATTAGTACAGCCGCAAAATTCGCGACATATCGGCGACTGCGTATTGTCGTGCGAAAGAGCACGCTTTTCAAAGTGCTGAGAAAAGTAAGAGGGTATATGACGCAAAAGCTAGAGCCGCTAAAATCCTACCAGGTTATTTGGTTTTAGTAAGAAATGTGACTCAACGCGGGATGCAGAAAATCGCAGACAAGTGGGAAACGTGTTGCTGCCGCTAGGAATAACGGAAACAACATCAACATAAAGAGCAAAAAGCTCCGATGTGCGTTATACCGCAACGACGGTTAGAATCACGTGACGACGGAAGTGAACCCATACGCCGCTCGAACCGCCAACGTAAAGCGCCGTACGTTGCGGGTTCATGAACGGTAAATATTATCAGTGATAAAATACAGTGAAGTGTTTGCTAACGGACAATAATGTGGCATAAGTTATGCAGAGTATTGTATAAAAACAAAACGATGTAAATATGTGTCTTTAAAAAAAATGCAATTTATTGTACTTAAATGTTTGTATAATAAAATGTATGATGGATACGTACCATTTGTTTGTGTTATTAAGAACAAAAATTTGCAAGTTATTGAACAAATGTTTGTATAATAAAATTTATGATTGATACTTAACATGTGTTTGTGTTATTACAAACAAAAATTTGGAAATAGCAACGTGATTAACGTATATGATTTATCACCGCGAGTTTTATAAATTTATAGAACATATATAAAGTAATGTTGGGACGACATTTTTAAAGCAGGGGGTTAACTACTTTCAATCATTTCATAGATGGGCGAATCCAAACGGCCTTCGCCTTCAAAATTAAGCCCAAGCGAAGGATTCATAAAAAGTTTACTCAACGATTAAAATGACGTAAAAATAAATGTTATCGACTTTAATGTGGCTATTTTTAATGTATTGAATAGAGATTGATAATTTTGCCAAACAAATGGAAGTGATACTAAGAAGCCGTTCTGCTAAAACTACTGTTGAGTACTTGGGAGCAACTATAAATCTACATAAAGTACACGATATATATATATATATATATATATATGTATACTGAACGTTATCATACACAGTTTGTTTTTAATATTTTGTTTACATAAATAACCGTAATATCTTAATCGGTAAGCAATTAAAATATTGTAATTATTGTTATATGATTACCGCCGAGGCACCCAAGTAGTTGAATTTAATCACCGAGCTTTCTGAACGCTGTAAGTAAAACAAATCACATTTGCAACATCGCTGCCGTAACAGGCCCTGGCGACGAATTATTCCGTTTGCTGGATGCTTGGAAACCATGCATGTAACATGCAAAGCGTATATCCTTATAGAAAAAGAGGGAGAGATTGAGGTAGATTAGCAGACCGCGCAGGCTAATCATGGACGGCACTTTACGCTAAAACTAGATTTTTGCTAAGGGGGGAAGTCCTTTAGAATATGATTTTGTAATATACCGTTTCAATTTATAATGCTTATTTTTCCGCAGAAACTCGTACTATATTCAATCAAATTATGTATTTCCTCATATACACGTACGACAAGTAAGACTGATATTTAACCTCTGCTAACAGTACATATGTGTTTGCTCTAGTGAAATCAGTTAATTCTGTACATCATTGTTAGTCTCGTCAATCAAATTTTCTATTTCCTCATATAAACGTCTGACCAGAAAGACTGACATTTAACACATGCTAAGAGTACATATGGTTTTGCTCTATTCAGGGAATTATATATATCATTCATAAAAAAACGCACCATTTCCTTATCTAGATTCACAACCTTGGTATTGTTTTGACATCTTAATACATCCACAGTGATTTTACCATGAACGAATCGAAGAATTGTTTAATCAAAATACAAATCTTTCTCTTAATCATTGTTTGAGAAGAGCATTTCACAGTTTTACGGTGACCATCCATGCAAATGAAATACAACCCTGTGTCATTATCTCACTAAGTTGCCATTAAAGCAGAGAAAATAACGCATAGTCATATATGTATTGTGGTATAAAAAACATAACAAGAGAGTCGTCGAAGAAACCAGTCTGCAAGCATATCATTTCGCAAAGTCGAAGTTATTTTCCCCATTGATAAATACTAGTATAACACACCCTTCCTCAATATGGACAAAGTTATTTCCTCATATATACGTCTGACATGTAAGAATTACATTTAAAATCTGGTAAGAGTACATATATCTTTACCCAAGTAAAATCAGTTTATTATGTACAACATAAAAATGCACCATTTGCTTGCCTAGACTCACAAGCATGATATCGTTTCGACATCTTAATATATCTGATAATACTATAATGTAATGATTGAATTTTAAACAACTTTATGAATTGTTTTACTAGAATAACCCAAAACTTAATAATTTACATTTTTAGTTTTCTTCAAGGTACATTTTATTATATATTACGGACGTTTTAATGTTTCAGATTCGCATATTTTCGTTGTATTTAAGATATTTGTGAGGAAACAATAATACTTAAATTTAGCCATGCTCTAAAATATCATTAAAGGCATCTTTTGACGATTTAACAACCTGAAAATTATAAAGCGTTTGAACGCGAAACGATAGAATTATTTGTAGATTTCTGTTGTCGTTATATTTTGTGGCACTACAAGGATTGCTTATATAAAGTATCAAATACATCACTTAATGTATGAGCACGGATGACAAAGTGGTATAAGCGTTTTACTATTACTCTGGAGCTCAGTGGTTCGAGTCCAGTTGAGGTTCATTTTTTTCATTAATTTAATTGTGTTTTTTGTTTTGTAATGTATAATGTTTTTCTTAGACTCATAAAAAAGATCATGTTTGAAATTTTGACAAAAGATCAATTCGTTTTAATTCACGTTAATATGACGAGCTTAAATATTGCGAAGGGGCCCGGGTTTTATTCATTGGGAAAAGTTAGACTGTGCTCAATGACAAGTCTGCAGACCTTCTGTTTATCTTTTTTGTTATAACATTTGGTTTATTTTTAATTATTTTTTTATTTATATCACGTTTAATTATTTTTTGTCATTTGTAACCTTTATTCGGATTTAAGATTGTTCTTATAAAGATACATATTGACCATGTCTCATCTAATCAAGAAGTACATAATTGTAATTACGAAGTTATAAAATGATGTCCTTTTTCCAAGTGATTTGTACAATAGTATCGAAATCCATAAACTCGGATGTATTGATTATTGCTTTGAGCTTTTATGAAATAATGGTTATATAAATGTGGATTTTAAAGACAATCACAGTTTTCATAAACATGTTCGATTTCTTGCCTCAACTTCATACATACACGCGTTTAAGTCTAGCACATACATCGCATGTTAAAAACTCACATACACGTGAATATTTTTATTCATTTTTTATTTTAGCAGGAAATCTTACTGACCGTATGAGAAAGATTTAAATGATGGAACAAATATTGCAAATGTTTTTTTCACTGCAGTTTAATATTGATTGTTTGTTCAACGATATCGAATATTCATCCAACAATAACATTATTCCTCTGAAAAGTACACTTTAAAAGAAGATATTTGTTTGTTTCAGTAAACATATTTGTTTTGCTATTATCATGCGCTGATTAAAATTGATATTGTATTTCGCTGGAATGTCATAGTGTCGAACTTGTCGTAATGTTCAGTACATATACATCGTCTTTAGGTTAAAGACATTCACAAATCACACGTTCTTCAGGAGATTGTTCTCATTTAAGCGGGTTCATTTAACGGGCAGAGTGGGATGTGTGACGTACATAATTGTCAACGACCGCGTCCTGGTGTTAAGATACAAAATACGAAACCTTTTTTGATTGACGTGAATTCCTACGCGAAGTTTTAAAATAGTAAAAAAAAAAACCAATACTGATTATTATAACTGTATCAAGTGCTTAATTTTCCCAATTGTAAACGTCTTATATATGTTCCTTCTTTTGTACGTTGTTTTATTTCTGCATAGATTTTTATCGTCCCATAAATCAGTTAATGCTTGTATACGATATTGATTAAAAGACAAAATGACCGACATATTTATCTTATTTATGTAAAACCTTTCGCAAATATGACTTTGATAGGGCAATAGCAAGAAATGTTGTCTTGCATTTTTTATCAATTAAGATAACTGTTTGACAATTGCTTGTATATTTATTTTTTTAGAAGAGGAGTATAGCTTTCAATCGCAATACCCTAATGAAATAAGCAAAAAATGTACTTAAATGTTAAAACACATCTCTGTCAACGCACTTCACTATTTCAAAACATACGAATTAAAGTATTGTCTCGCTATCAACGGTGATCTTTTACAAACAGCTATTAGTAATATCTAATATGAACCTAGCTCTGAGAAAACCGGTGTGACGTGAAACTCGTCAGACCATGAGAAGGGTCAGATAAACGGAAAACACAGAGCACTGCGCATGCGCATTAGAACATAAATAAACATAATCATATGCGTGAGAACCGTCAGATACAGGTAATATTGAGCAACGATTCTTTCCATTATTTAATTATAATTGCAACAGACACATGACAATCTATGCATGATATTTAATGTATAACTACGATTACAATTTACCTTCAATTTTACTGCAGTTATTTACTAAATGTATCTTAACGACATCTGTGCACAATGTCGCTACTACAGTCGCTACTACACTGCGGTGCGTTCAACTTCAACGTCTCATTTAATAATGTATTAGACTAATGCGGACACTTGTGCTGAATGTGCTTTTTATACTGAACAAAAACAATTTCGTCGCAAGTGAGATAATTTCTTTTAAGACTGATGTCTTAACAAAATACAGGCGAAATAATTATTTTCAGATAGTTCTTTTGCAACCGACCTTAAGCCTGGCACAGGAGCTTGAAATTCTATCCATAAAGCTAATCTAATGGCTAAATAACAAAAAAATATACCCCTTTATAGTATATAGACTACCATATAGGGGTATATTTTTGTAATATTAGTTATTATTAGTTTTATGGATAGAATTTCATACTCCTGTGGGACTAGCAACCCTGATTTGTTGATATCTTTCTTCTCAATCTCTTCTTCTTCTTCTTTTATAATAATGGCTATGTTCAATACTGATACATTATGGCCATGCGTGGGGGGTTAAAAAGAAATAGATTGATAAGTTTCCCGAGTTACTCAATCCACTCAGGAAAATCCTATCAACAGTGATAAAAAAGGTGCAAAACCTAACACCTTAAGCCCCTAAGACCTAAATATATACATATACAACTGTGCATGTGGTGAGAATATTAGTCGTGTTAAAAACAGGATAAAAGCAGAATCATGTGATCTAAGGAAGGAACACTGATGTAGACAGCACTGATTTAAATCCAGGGATCGTATCAGCGCTGACTACATAAGATGGAAGTGTGTTCCATTGTACAACTGTTCTTGGAAAGGAAGAAAATTTGTGGTAATCTGCTGTACTTGGTGGTATTTGGTATGCCATGTGATGGTGATGGCGTGAGTGTCTAATGTATGGAGTGAGATAGTGAAGGGGTTTGACATCAACATGATTATATACTATTTTATAGAACAAAATGAGTCTAGCTTGTTGTCTTCTTGATTGCAAGGTATTCCAATTCAAATCCTTAATTATATTTGTGACCGTGCACGGTGTCTTGCTGTAATTATTTGTTACAAATCTGGCAGCTCGATGCTGAACATTTTCAATTTTATCAATATCTTTCTGATGGTAAGGGTCCCACACACTAGAGCAATATTCCAAGGATGGTCTAACAATGCTGTTATATGCCGCTGCCTTAGTTTCCATTTTAGAAGAATGAATGTTTCGTTTTAAGAAACCTAAGCTCTGGCTTGCGTTACTACTAATTTTATTTACGTGAGGTGACCAGTTTAAAGTTGAGCTTACTTCAACGCCAAGATAAGTGGCTTGGTTTACAACAGACAGAGGTTGATTGTGAAGAGTGTAGGCTGTTTTTAATGGTTTACGGTTTCTCGTAACATGCATGATATGACATTTTTCTATGTTAAAAGACATCTTCCATTTCAGCTCCCACAATGATAGACTATCTAGATCTCTCTGAAACTGAATATGTTCAGACTGAATGGCAGTCATCATTTTTATAAGATTAAGAACACACTTAACAATAAACTTGTCATGATTTTGATATAAAGCATTCAATAAATCGTATACACGAATGATCACCAACACACTGTTAATAGTGCTCGATTGGTCATTGTCGGCTCGGGTACTACTTACATGTACCCCGGGTAATCTTAAGTATACTTACATGTACCCCGGGTACGGTAAATATACTTAAACGTACCCGAGAAATTTAACGCTAAATCAGTCGTTGTCAGCTTTTTAAAAAATATTAATTATATTCACATTTATGTCTATTTTTTGTAAAATGGCCTCTATATTATCGAAAACTCATACTCAAAAAGCCTGTTGACGCAGTTTTTTTTAAGATAAGTTTGTTTAAAATAATTGGTAGCGCGTTTTATGACATCAGATTTTAGGCGGAAATACAACTCGGGTACAGTCTAATATTGAACGGGTACGATTACGTTTATTTACCGTACCCATGGTACATGTTAGTATACTTAAGAGTACCTGGGGTACATGTAAGTAGTACCTGAGCCGACAATGATCAATCAAGCATTATTAGTGAATATTTTCCAAATTATTTTCATCTACACAACATATGTAGCAAAGTTGGCAACTGTTTATTTAAAAAAAATCCAAATAAAATGTAAAATTCTAGGAAATAAGGATAAGTCGTAGATTTGATATTTTATAAATTGTTTGTTAAAAGAAAGTGGCTAGCCGTACGGCCCTGTACGACAAGCCAATATACTTTATATAGGCTTGCCATACGGGGCCGTACGACTAGCCTATATTGGCTTGTCGTATGGCTCTGTACGTTTAGCCTTTCCTATAGGGAATGTTTAGCCATACAGCTGTTATAACAAATAAATATATTGATTATTTATTGATCTACGTGCAGATATCTTTGCCATGCATTATGAGAACACGTGCTAATACATGTACTTAAAATTGTGTGCTACCACGCAGGCTGATTAGATGCTAATTTTTTTTTGCTACATGAACGTCAGGCAAGATAATAAGTGCATATGTTTTAGCTACTTAGATAGTGAAATTCCGATTTTTGTGCATAGTATATAAAGGGTGTAAAAAAGGGAAATATGAAAGTGTAATTTATTTCGCCAAACAACAAATACAGCAAGTAATATAAATCACAGTTATGTAGTATTTAAATACGCATTGTACATTAATTCCTTAAACCCGGGTTCAAGACTTTGAACCGCGGTTCAAAGTCTCTTAGCTCTATAGTTAAGAAACGACCAATGAAACCGTGACATTTGCCTTCTAAATGTGGGTTAACCTCCGCTGATTGGTTGTCTCTGAATTATGTAGATAAGAGATTTGTATCTTTTTTAGACGCAATTTGAACCGCGGTTCAAACTCTTGAACTCGGGTTTAAGGAATAAATAGTTAACTGTTTAAATAATGAATGTGCATTCCGCGCGTCTTAACCCCAGTTTAAGACTATGAACCGCAGTTTAAGACTTTAAACCGCAGTTTAAGACTTTGAACCGCAGTTCAAAGTCTATTAACCCTATAGTTAAGAGAGGACCAATAAAGAATTAATGTGCAAACGGCACTTTGAACTCCGGTTCAAAGTTTCTTTACTATACAATTGACTGTTAAATAATAAATGTGCATTCCGCGCCTCTTAACCACAGTTTAGGACTTTGAACCGCAGATCAAAGTCTCTTAACCCTATAGTTACGAGATGACCAATGAAGTCCCGGTATTTACCTTCAAATTGTGGTTTAAGCCCCGCTGATTGGTTGTCTCAGATAACAGATTTATATCTATGTTTAGACACACTTTGAACCGTGGTTCAAAGTCTTGAACCCGGGTTTAAGGACTTCATGTGCAAACGGCATTTTGAACCCGGGTTCAAAGTCAATTAACTATATAGTTAACTGTTAAACTGAGGTGTAAGGAAGTAATGTGCATTTCGCGTGCCATACATGTACCACTGCCTTATTTAAATGATCACTCATTAGTGAAGATTTTCACCTATAGACAGTTGTGATAAAGAGATCTTTATCAAGCAAATTGTTGGTTAAGAACCTTGAAACTTTCCCACATGGTAGCTACGAGCATATGTGCACATAGTAGCTACGAGCATATTTGCAACCCTGCACTATTTGGAATTTTTTGATCTGGCCCCTGGGTCAAAAGTTATGGGGTTGGGGTGGGGCCGGGTCAGAGATTTTCACTCATTTTTGTAGGTTATTTTACATTAACTTCTTCATTTCTACACCGATTTACTTCAAATTGATACTGAACCTCTTTTATTACAATACGGTCAATCTCAACTATGCATGGCCCCATTACCAACCCTGGGGCACCCCGCCAACAAAGACCACGCCCACCCAAAATTGCCTTTTACTATAACTTCTTCATTTCTACACCGATTCACTTCTAATTGATACTGAACTTCTCTTATGACAATACGGTCAATCTCAACTATGCATGGCCCCATTACCAACCCTGGGGCACCCCTGGGTCAAACATGCGGTGTAGGGATACTCGTCGGCCTCTACCGCGCCATTTCTAGTTATTACATGTATAAGTTTATTACTTCCTGTGAGATTTGTCAGACCAACTCTTTGTATGCTATAATGATTATGATGATGATGATGATGGTAGTGAGGGTTACTTGTCTTCATTAAAATTACTGCCCATTAGAATTGTCAGACCAACTCTATGTATGCAATAATAATGATGATAAAAGTAAAAGTGGTGGTAACTTGTCTTTGTAATCATATAAATGATTACATGTTTATTACTGCCTGTAAGATTTTTCAGACCAAATCTATGTATGCAATTATGATGATGATAAAGGTGGTAGTGGTGGTAACTGGCATTTTTCATGATAACATGATTATCACTGCCCATGAGATTGGTTAGACCAACTCTATGTATGCAATAATGATGATAATAAAAGTGGTAGTGGTGGTGACTGGCCATTCTCATGATAACATGAGTATAACTGCCTGTGAGATCTGTTAGATCAACTCTAAGCATGCAATAATGATGATGATGAAGGTGGTAGTGATGGTGACTTGTCTTTCTCATGATAACATGATTATAAGTGCCTGTGAAATTTGTGAGACCAACTCTCTGTATGCGATAAAGATTATGATGAAGGTAGTAGTGGCGGTTACTTGCCTTTCTCATGAATACATTGATAATTACGGTACATCCCGTGAGATTTGTCAGACCAACTCTATGTATGCAATAATGATGATGATGAAGGTGGTAGTGGTGGTGACTGGCCTTTCTCATGATAACATGAGTATAACTGCCTGTGAGATTTGTCAGACCAACTCCAAGCATGCAATAATGATGATGATGAAGGTGGTAGTGATGGTGACTTGTCTTTCTCATGATAACATGAGTATAACTGCCTGTGAGATTTGTCAGATCAACTCCAAGCATGCAATAATGATGATGATAAAGGTTGTAGTGGTGGTGACTGGCCTTTCTCATGATAACATGAGTATAACTGCCTGTGAGATTTGTCAGATCAACTCCAAGCATGCAATAATGATGATGATGAAGGTGGTAGTGATGGTGACTTGTCTTTCTCATGATAACATGAGTATAACTGCCTGTGAGATTTGTCAGATCAACTCCAAGCATGCAATAATGATGATGATGAAGGTGGTAGTGATGGTGACTTGTCTTTCTCATGATAACATGAGTATAACTGCCTGTGAGATTTGTCAGATCAACTCCAAGCATGCAATAATGATGATGATAAAGGTTGTAGTGGTGGTGACTGGCCTTTCTCATGATAACATGAGTATAACTGCCTGTGAGATTTGTCAGATCAACTCCAAGCATGCAATAATGATGATGATTAAGATGGTAGTGATGGTGACTTGTCTTTCTCATGATAACACAAGTATAACTGCCTGTGAGATTTGTCAGACCAACTCCAAGCATGAAATATTGATGATGATGAAGGTGGTAGTGATGGTGCCTTGTCTTTCTCATGATAACACAAGTATAACTGCCTGTGAGATTTGTCAGACCAACTCCAAGCATGAAATATTGATGATGATGAAGGTGGTAGTGATGGTGACTTGTCTTTCTCATGATAACATCAGTATTACTGCCTGTGAGATTTGTCAGATCAACTCCAAGCATGCAATAATGATGATGATGAAGGTGGTAGTGATGGTGACTTGTCTTTCTCATGATAACATGAGTATAACTGCCTGTGAGATTTGTCAGATCAACTCCAAGCATGCAAAAATGATGATGATGAAGGTGGTAGTGATAGTGACTTGTTTTTCTCATGATAACATGAGTATAACTGCCTGTGAGATTTGTCAGATCAACTCTCTATATGCAATAATGATGCTTATAAAGGTGGTAAAGGTGGTGACTTTTCTTTCTTTTGATTGCTTGATTATAAGTGCCTGTGAGATTTGTCAGACCAACTCTCTGTATGCAATAATGATTATGATGAAGGTGGTAGTGCGCACTTGCCTTTCTTATGAAAACATTGATAATTACTGCCCGTGAGATTTGTCAGACCAACTCTCTTTATATAATAATGAAGAAAAGGGGGCATATAGTGATTGGGCTGTGTGTCTGTCTGTCTGTCCGTCTTTCCGCCAGACTTTGCGTTTAGGTTTCGAAAAATGCTCAAAAATTCTATCTCCTTGAGATATAACCTTCATATTTGGTATGCATGTGTATATAGACAAGGCCTTTCCATACGCACACAAATTTTTACCCCTCTGACCTTGACCTTGAACTTACGGTCTGCGTTTAGGTTTCGAAATCAGCGTTTAGGTTTCGAAAAAAGCTCATAACTTATATCAAGCATTTATAGGGGGCATAAGTCATCTAATGGTGACAGCTCTTGTTCTGTTTTATTTACAGGTGAACGGACGACATTATATGATTGGCTTATTTTGTTTTTCAGATAAATCAAGAGTTGTGCTTTACGTGGGACATTAAACACAAAGTAACATCTGCATGCCACCCACAAAGAAACGGCCTTGATGAAAGGACCAATCAAACAATCAAAAGGTAAATTTCAAACTGTTTATCACTGAGATGTGACTGTGTTTTTGCTTATTATTCACTATAAATTTTAGCCAAGCATTTGCCAATCTGTTTTGTCTTTTGTGTAAACTGGGCCTTGCCCACCCTTAAATTTACACACCAGATTTTCCAAAATTAATCATAAAGAGAGATAGGTTCGTCCTCAATTGCTGGTACATGTAATCTAACAAAGCCTTGAAGATTTGGATTTCTACCCTGAAGACTTTAGCTGGTTCAATATTGATTCTGTACAATATGTGTAGGGAGCGTAATTATTGTTTTAAAAATTTTCATTGAATTCATTCAGTTGCATAATTTATACCAGAATAGTGTTCAATATCACTTTATGTGCTTCTGATTTGTTAAAACCTTACTAATTGTCTGATTTTTCTTAAAGGGCCTTAAGCAAATTGGTCAACGACATATAGAACGATTGGGATGAAACGCTTGATGAGGTTCTTTTCTCAATTCGGACCAAAAAACAGTCGTCAACAAAATTCAGCCCATTCTTCCTTCTGTACGGACGGGAAGCAATGTACCCGAGTCAGTTGCAGACTGTGGCTCTTGATGTATGTAAATAAAGCATCTTTGATTACATACTTAATATGTTGCTGACAGGAGTTTAGATGAAGATTTAATGTTTTCCATATCCTGTGTCAATTAATTGTTTTAGTCCCACATTCTTTAACATATCCTTGTTATGTAAAGGCCTAGAGTGAAAAAGAAGGGGGCAGCATAGCGATCTCTTATTGGTTCATCCCTCCTGCCCCTCATGGTTGGTCAAAACCAAAAATACGAAACAAATGCTTAAATTTTATACATTTTTAGCTCACCTCAGCACTACGAGCACATGTTGAGCTATTTATGCCCCCGGTAGAGTGGCATATAGCAGTTGAACTGTCCATCAGTGTGTCAGTCAGTTTGTCAGTCTGTCCGTCCGTCCGAAAAAAATTAACGTTTTCCATAACTTTTGCAATATTGAAGATAGCAACTTGATATTTGACATGCATGTGTATCTCATGAAGCTGCACATTTTGAGTGGTGAAAGGTCAAGGTTATCCTTCAAGGTCAAAGGTCAAAAAACTAAATCCAAGGGAAATAACAAGCTTTTAAGGGAGAGAATTTCTATTTTATATCTTTTGGCCTGTACAGATCTATTTCACAAGAGAAGTCATATTTTTTTAAAGGATATAATAAAACCAAATTTTAAGGTCACGGTCTTACTTAAAAGTAAAAAAATACAATCCAAGGGAAGTAATAAGCTATACAAGGGAGATAATTTCTAAACCTGCCTAATGATATATTTAAATTTTATTTCAAAGCGGCGCAATAGGGGGCATTGTGTTTCTGACGAATACATCTCTTGTTCAATCACCTTTTGTTTGTCGTTGGTAAAGCGTCATCATAATTACCTCGTGAACTTTCCCTTTCAGGCCACATTTATTGTCCAATCTTCCTGAAACTTGGTTAAAAAATGTGTCCCTATTATATTTTTACCAAGTTTGAAACTAAGTTGCCAGAGGTCAAGAAATAAGTCACTAGGTAAAATTAAAGAAAAGGTTTTTGAACTCCCTAGTTTCATGGCTAAATCTTTACTAAACTTGGTTAGAATCTTGACAATATCTAGGTCGAGTTCAAATCTGGGTCAGTGAGTCCAAAAACCGGTTCAACTGTTTAAATTTTACCAAAATCTTGTGACTACTAAAGTGGCCACATTTATGACCCAATCTTGACGAAATATTATTTTTGAAAATACCTAGTCCAAGTCATGTGTATCCAAAAACTAGGTCACTAGGTCCAGTTTTGATTATTTGGTTACATGTACCTCAAACTCAGGTGAGCAAGTCAGGGCCATACTTGTTAAACAACGAGTATATTTCTTGATCACCACCTAAATTATAAGTGTTTAGAATAAGGAATTCCCTAGAAATATTTAATTATTACGTCAACGTTTACGTTGTATGTTCAATTTATGTGCTTTTTCTTTTACAACGATATATTTCTTGTTCTGTCTACATAATAAGTTATATCTTTTCTAAAAAATTCATCAACTGCACTTATGAATAAACACTCACTTTGGAAACAAACATGGAAACAAAAATTATATTTTATGTTTTGTCAAACTGACAGAAAAACAATTCTGAATATTGACATATAATGGACTATTTTCTCCTTCTTAAATCAAGTACTGGTATGATTCATTCAAAATGAAGAAGTATATTTGTTTAGAAATGTTCTTTAGAAGAGTAAAAAGACTTGTTTGTTACACAAATGTAATATTAATCAGCAAAAGCAAAAAAATCATGAACAATACTTGTTCCTTTTTTTTGTGGATTGTTTTATTATGTGCATTTGTCTTTTTTTCATCAGGACAAAAAAGGTGTATTGTCCGACCCAGACATGATTGAAAAACAATCTAGTGTGCGAAAGCAACAAACAGAAACTGCAGGAAAAGTTGTACTGGACAATATGTCTAAAGCCAAAGAGACTAATTTTAAGCCAACAACAAAAAAAGAAAATTTGATCAAATACATGTTGGGGCTAGAGTGTTAAAGTTCAATGCTTCGAGGGCGGCGAGAAAAGCCAAAGGAAATCTTGAAAGTAATTACACTGGACCATATGTTGTAGACAATATAAAAGGGAATATTGCAACACTTAAAACAATGAGTGGACAGGTTTTGAAGTCTGGAGTGTCCCTCAACAACTTAAAAATATTTGTGGAATCAGCAGTGGAATCAGCAGAAAGCTTCAAACAGGAGTCAGCAGAGTAAATACAATACAATGTATTTGCAGTTTTACAGAAAAGCCAAGTGTTTGTCCAGTCAGCTCCTTCATTAATGAGGCTTTAAAACTAAATCAAGGTCAAACACACTTAATACTAAAAAGTAAAGATGGGCACTAAAATTTTGTGTGTACATGGTTTACCTGCATAAATAATTTGGAATTGCATATTTTTTTAAATTATAGAACAACAAAGTAAATGTTGAAAATGGTTCATGATAGTTCTATGTATACATATTGTTAAATCACTCATTTTAGGGCAATTATATTTTTTTTGTTTAAAAAGGCAATCTTACTGAACATTTGCAGATTTTAGGTGATATTGATACTGATTTTAAGGTGATGCCATGTTTTATAGTTAACTTGAATGTACAGATATTTTTCAATTCATTGCTTTGTAACTGAATTTATGTATTTTTTACCACCTTCCTGTAACTTTTAATTTAGTGTTTTGTTGGAAATTGAGATTTTCATGTTAAAAAGTATGCATTATTCAAGATAGATTAAATCAAAGACAAATGTTGATAAGTGCACATTGATAATATTTCATTCACTATGTGTGTAGTTTCCTATCCTTCACACAAATCAGGAATCATGTAAGAAACAAAAATTTGTTTGCAGCTGGTTGTAACTGCATGTGTAATTTCTATTCAAAATGATGGTTTTAATAACATGTGATTCAATTAGAAATGCATTTCTCATTTTGACCAGTTAATAATGGATAATCAGAGGATATAAAAAAGTCATCAATTTACATAATGAAGTATTAATAACACCATGTTATTCGGGTACAGACAACTGTAACATTTATTAATTTATATGAATCATAATTACTATATGTGCTCATGCATACATGTTGATTATTGTTGATGTCTTAATAAACCAATAGTATATTATCAATATGTGTTGTTGCTCGAAAATATGTTTTTGTAGCAGGAAGTGCTTTGGGCTTGATTAATGTGAGAACTCCACAAAATATTAATAAAATCCTTCTGTGCCTTTTATTTCTGAAAACAGAAGTAGCCAGTTGGTATTACACATCTCCTAAACAAGTACAGCACAATGAAACTTAAAGGTTCTATAAATAAATTATAATTTTTTTATAACATCTTATCCACACACAAAATATTGATGATGTGGTGCTCAAATCGCAAAACCAACTGTTTGGCAAAAATAATGCAGATGGTTAGATTATGATAAGTGCCAGAAAAAACAAACTCTGGAGATAATAATTGATATGATAATCATTGCTTGACAGAATCACAATTGACCTAAATATTTATTTGTGTGGTGATGTATTTTTCAATGAGTGCTTTAAGATTCCAAGAACATATTGACTTAAAATAAATAATATCGATGGCGGAAATGACTTATTATTTCATGTTCATGAACCGGTTTTAAAATACTTTGTAGACTTATCTTCTAGGCGGTGAGGACTTTTAGACCACCTCGAAAGGTGATAAACTTCAACTATATTTTGACCTAGGTCAGTAACCGACTTAAGAATATTATGCAAACATAATACTGATGACTGATGAGTCTGTTGTGTCTTATATTATCAATGCTATTTAAAATGTTAAGTCCATTTCAACCTTAAGGCTAATAATAACAAGCAAATTCATTAAATTGATATCCCCCGCAAAATAAATTTTGAATATTGATGGATGCAGAACTTACAGAAAAGTTTATTTGAAGGGTTGTACCCTTTCTCACTTATTTAAAAGTTACAACATAAAAAAACAATGGGCAATAACTCTTATTTAATAAAGTGAAGGGTTATGGTTCTATTCATGAGATATAGCCCTGAAAAGTTACATCATACAAAAACAATAACAAGAAAGGGCAATAACCGTTATGTAAGAAAGTATACGATTATGGCTCTTGTGCATTGATTATTATACATCCATGAAGTTTCATGTTAAAATCTTGTATAGTATCTGAGATATAGCCCTAATAACATCATACCAAAACAACAAAGAGCAATAACTCTTATTTCAGAAAGCGATGGGTTATGGTTCTTGTGCATGGCACCTCTCCTCAGCAATATTTATACACACATAAAGTTTCATGTTGAAAACTTATATTGAGCTTCTGAGAAGAAGCCCTGAAAAGTTTGTGAGAGACTGCACTGACAGACAGGCAGACGGTACATTTTAGTATATTTAGTGTACCCGGGGTACAGTTAAGTATACGTAAGAGTACCCGGGGTACTTTTAAACAGTACCCAAGCAAAACCGACAATGCCTAATGGAGCTTATTGACAGACTAAACAAATGATGATAGTGGTAACTCTGATTGTATGAAATATATTATAATACAATAATTTTCTTGAATTGAGAGTGTGCATGTGAATTAGCTAAAATAATGATAAAAACAGCGTTTAGGATTATACATTTCTGGAATTGAATTTTGTTTATAATCATTTTTTAACATTTTTTATCTGAAATAATATATATATATATTCTGAAAATATTTTCTTAAATCAATGTTATATATTTCTATTAAAACACTGCAACACCATAAAGTACACATTAACCTATTTATTTACAACATAATGCATGTACATCATCGATATATATAACATTTGAAACGAACATCGTTCAAAAAATCAAATGTTTGCATGGTGATAGAACTACTGTTTTGATATCTTTGTTGTGAACAACGTCTTTACGTTCAACGTCCGAAAAAAAGATGTCCGAAAATAACTGCAAAGTGTTAAAACGCGAAATGAAGTTGAATATAAACAACCATTCGTAAAATATTATTTTTCATCAATCTGACATTTTTCACGGCGACTGATCTGAGCAATCTCACGGGGGTACTGTGAGAATCGTCAGATTTCCGGTTTATCTGACAGATCTCACGATCTGACCATATTCACGCTACACCGGGCTTAATTTATAAGCTTTAAGTGTCGTTCCAGATAAACCTATAATGTCAAGAGTCAGGGACGACTCTTTCCGCTCTTCTGAACAATAAGTCAAGTTAAGCCGGAAAGTGTTGTCCTTTTATAAGCTTGTGCGGAAAGCCCAGGTTCGAATGAAATTTCTATTGTGCTTTATAACGGTATCTTTTACCGAATGATATAATTTCTCTGACCTTGAATACAATATTCGGCAAGAAATTCTGAGACCATTTAATATATGAGGAAGATAAAGCTTAAAAATAAATTGTTTATCGTTAAATTTCTTTTGCGATCTTAGACCTTTATTGTTATCTGTTTTTGTGTGTTTAACTTAGAGTCTGATATAGGTAAATATTTGCGTCATGATAAAATTGCGAAATCGTTCAATGCATGAAAACGTTATTGTTCAGAAAGACCTTTTGTGCAATATGTTAAAAATCTTACATTGAATGACACATGAAAAATGACAGTGATTTTAAAACAACCAACCGCACCGATCAGCAAAGTTGATAAGTGTTGGAAAACAACATAGTCTATATATATATATATATATTTATATATATATATATATATATATATATATATATATATATATATATATATATATATATATATATATATATATATATATATATATATATATATATGAGCCATTCCACGACAAACGACAAAACCTGCATTCATGACAAACACAATCATATTTTAGTTTTTTTTTCAGTTTCATATTGTACGGTCATCTACGAATCCAATGTTGTATAAATTATATGTGTATTATTTTTTTGTGTGGAGCCATTAAAAAATATTAAGAAAATGACACTGATATTATGTTTGATTTTAAGAATATATTATAAATTAAATGCAATAGACATACATAAAACATATATACAATGACATTAATTGTTTTTATTCATTTTGCCTTCAAAACCGTTTTGCGGAAAAGTCGGCGTCTGTTTTGGCTATCATTTGTAAGGACAAAATGATGGCTATTATTTTCTGAAGGTCAGTGTGCGCACTGGCCGTTTGCCTTTTCCCTTAATAACATCAAATGGGGTTTGAAAAAAGAAAAAAAACATTATCAATTATAGCATTAGAATTCTAAAAAATAATTCTTTATTTGTCCCTATTTCTAGATTCACGCGAAAAATCCCAATTAAATGAATTAACGCACAAAAATTCCAGATTTGATCGGTACCAGGTACTTTTCCAAACAAAGGCAACAAAATTGCTGTAAACTGTGAAAATCGTTCACTGTAGTCTTATAGATATTCTGCAGTCAGTGTTCAAAAATATTATTGTTTTGTCAATAAATCACAAACTGTCATAGTTTTCAATATATAATTATAGTACAGTATTGAGTAATGAATAAATACCGGTATTTGCTTTCATTTTAAAAGAAATTTAGTTTTACTTTCTTTATTAGGCTTTTCTTTTAAGGAATTGAGGTTTCATTTGTAAGAGAAAATGTTGTCCCTTTCTCATTCATTATGCTAAAAGGGTATTTTTCTCTTTTTAGCTTTCGGTCCATTCTACTGATGATGGCCCGGATACTTATCGGCTAATAGTCTGTGCAATCTTGGCGTTGCAGGGATAAAGTAAATGTAGCAATATGCACGTCAAGGACATCGACATCCAACTGATGCATTTCCCTGGGGTCACCCTTTGTCAGTCAAAACCTCTTAAACTTTTTTTTGTCATTTTACGTTCGTGTTGTTGTGTTTTGTTTTCTTCTTTGATGATGTACATCAGAAAGCTCAATGCTTTTAAATTTATTTGGAATTGACTTGTTGAGATGTTTGGCGTTATTTTGAATAGTATAATTGTGTTATTTTAATCGTCATTTATTTCCACAACATCTTGAGTATTGTCATTTGAAAACAAACCATCCCATACTACATCAACATTCGCTGGTTCTTGGTTGGACATTGTTGTCAAAATGTATTTTATTTGCCGAAAGATGTTGTCCTGCAGTTTTATTTCAATTCTTGATTGTGTTTTATTTATTTGTTCATTATTTAAAGAACAATTGGCATTTAAACTTAAGTTGTTTGGCTTCTGACTTATTAAATAAAATACATAAAATATAAAAAAACAATATTTCATATATTTAAATATTTATTCCTGAACAATTTATATGAAAAAAATGAAAAAAAAATATTTTTTTATTATCGCATTGTGTTTATGTTTAGCCACTCATTGACGAGAAAAGTCGATACACAAGGTAAATAATGGCGACCTACTGGACCGTTATAAGTGACGTCACACAAAAAAGTAGTCTGCATTGCCGAAATAAAGGATAATATATTCCATAGTGATTTATTTTGACAATGCTCGTGTGATGATGGGATAAAACAACGTCATTTCACCAACAGAGAAGTGGAAAATATCGATAATTTCACCTTTGTTTCACTGCTAAACACTGTGAAATATCGTGTTCAATATACTGATACTTCATATAAATAAAAAAAAGCATTCAATAAAAGATAACTTGCTAATTTGATGAAACGCCTATTTATATAATTATATTGAATGGCGTTGTACAAAACATATAATTAAACATACGTTTGATAAAAAATAAGAGTGGTTGATACTAGTATGCAGCATTAATTTAAGGATTAATTATCTAAAAACATTTGATATAAATAAAAATGCTGTGAGAAACTTTAGCAATAAAACAATACAGGCTACGATATTAAAACATAGGAAAAATAAAATATTATGTAATAAATTGATATAACTAGGGTTAATACAATACTTATAATGATATTTTGAGCAAAGTTTTGGCAAGATAAAGACACTGGTTATCATTAACTGAAAGGATACGTGAAAGCATATTTCTGCTTTCTGGCTGTCGGATCCCACAGCTACCGGTCGCCTGTCACCCTTACGGACACTTTTTTTGGGGTTTAACCTTATTTGAACTATTGTGACTACAAGTCACGAATAGATTGACCAAGAAGGACTACAAGACACAACTTGAAGGTTAAAATTTCAGTGTGACTATAAGACACAACTAGAGGGGCTAAGCGTGACTAAAAGACCGCTGGATGATGTCATTTAATCATTGAGCAAAGAAGCCCTATGGCTAATGCTCTTTGGTTACCGGATGGCTAATGCTCTTTGGTTACCGGTCACTTGTACAATAAATATCCTTTTCGAGCAAAGAAGCCCGCACAATTCTTTAATTTCTTGGTCCTCCGAGTTATGGTTGTTGGACAAATAAGCCCGTACAACTGAGTCTCGATTTCTTTTGAAATCATGGGTATTCAAATTAAAATAGGTTGTAAAAGTCTCTAAAGAGACCTGTTTTCAAATTCCTTTCGAAAATGTATATTGAGACAGATGTCCAAATGCTTGATGGTAGGTCATTCCACAGTTTCGGACCAACAACTCCGAAACTCCTGTCCATTAAAGTGTTTCTCTTTGTGCATTTCACATCATAAAATCCGTCATACGAGACGGTAGATCGTAGGTTAAGTGCTGGTACTTTTTCTTTTTTTTGTAAGGTATTTTGGCGCGTGACCAACAGAACAATTATACATGAAGGTCAGTAATTTGAATGTTATCCTAGCCTTTACTGGTAGCCAGTGTAGTTCATACAAAGCATCTTTTGAACTGTCATATTTCTGTCGGCCTAGTACCAATTTGGCACACACGATTTGCATACGTTGCATTTTGTTTATTTCATACAAGATGAGATTACAATAATCCAGATGGGATATTACCAAAGACAAAACGAGTATTTCTGTTGCTTCTTTTGTTATTTCCTTATGTTTTTGATTTTAAGGTAGTTGTACATGGCTGTGCGGCATTTAATTTTGAAGTGTTCTTTAATATTTAGTGTTTCGTCTAAATATGCATCAAAATTCCGTATGCATTGTTCTGCTTTAACAGTGTCACCAGCAATATCTATTTCTTTAGATTGACATTTGTTTATTTGGGGTCTACTACCGAACATGATGAATTCCGTTTTTGATGCGTTCATTTTCAGTTTATTCTCGTTCATCCAGTTGTTAATAACGAGTGCTCAACGTTCAAGTTCTTGAATGGCAGTTCTTTCAACAGAAAAAGCTGTAGGTTTGAATCGCTTGTTTGCGCTGTGGTCGTCTGCAAAACCGTAGACTGTGATGGAGGGAGGAACGACATCAAACAGTGTTCCAGCGTACGTCAGGTAGAGCCATGGACCAAGACAACTACCCTGGGGGACACTACATTTCAAACATAAAAACATGCCGCCGATTAAACTGAATTAACACTTATACGACAGCTTCTTGGACGAAGATAAGAGTCTATCCAGTTTAGTGCCGTGCCACATGCACCGTATTGTTTTTGCAACACGTCTATTAGAATGTCATGATCGACTGTATCAAAGGCAGCACTCAAATCAATGGCGATAAGTGCTGTAACCTTTTGTTCCTCCATACCTTCGAGTATATCATTGACTAGTCTAAGTAAAGCAGATTCACAAGTATATAAAACTATCATTTTGTATCAGGAATGATTATTTTTAATTAAGAAGTCTATTTTTACAATTAAATCTCCAGTTGCTGACCATTTATTCCTCATTGACTTCATGGTGCTTATTTACATAAATAGGAGGAGGCCCATACATCTGTTTTTAATGTTGAACCTAATGCATTTAACCTTTTATTATTCTAAATTCGTATTTCAAGTACGGGCAGGGACTCCATTGTCTAATTTTCTTTGATGGTATATAAGCCTGTGATTTTATTCAACTTGGCTTTTTCTCACACGAACACTTAAGGCAGCTCCTGCCCACGCTCAAGGGAACAAGTCAGGTAGACATATTTTATTTTATTGGTTTGGATTCTAGTATTTAGTCAGTTTTATTAAAGTCAGTTGAAACCACCTCTGGTCTATTAGTTTATTTAATATTTATTCATTTATCTTATCCAATTAGTCAGTTAAAACCTTAAGTATGTTGGCGTGTGTTCTTGTGTTTAGTATTTGACTTGTACTTCCAAATAAACTGCGTATAATGGCATTTGTTTTATGTTTTTATATATTTTTTATCGTTTAACCTGGGATAACAGGTGGTTAGGGAAAGAACAATAATAAGCCTGTTACAATTACAATTATACACGAATCATGAGTCGTTTGATCAAGCCAAATTCTTGCAAAACGTTGTTTGACTTTTTCTTGTTTTGAAAACGTTTATAATACAAAAACGTTAATATTTATGCTTCGCTTGCGCAGAGTCGATTATTTATTGCACTTCAACAATTTATTAAAAAACGGATCCCTTTCATATGCTATCAAAACTCAATCAAATATATAACTGTAACTTAATTATATTTATAGCGATGTTAAGAGTCATGTTCATTTTGAAACAAGATGTGTTTGTGTCCCCCATATAATTGCCCTTTGTTCTTGACCTTTTACCATTCAAAATGTGCAGCTTCATGAGATATACATGCATTACAAATATCAAGTTGCTATCTTCAATATTGCAAAAGTTATGGCTAATGTTAAAGTTTGACGCACACAAACCAACAAACAGACAGGGCAAAAACAACGACAAGTGTTTGATTAAGTGAACTATTGAACCAAGTTAATTAAACTCTGTTCACAATTTTAATGCAATGCTCTGACGTCACGAAGTAATAACAATTCTCACCTACGCAATCGCGCACGCTGGTGTATTGTTTCCGTGGAATCATTTTTGTCTCATAAAGGTCTTAAATGACGAAGCTTTCATTCAAATCTAATAATGTTCAATATTTAATAACGTTTGACAAGTTTCCGACCTTTGTCCTTCGTATTTCAGTTGTATTGTTTGGTTTAATGATACCGTATCACGTGGATGAGTGAGGTCAAGCGAGGGGACGGCGTGTTTACGTGCTCGATTCTTGAATAATATATGTGTTAGATATTAACCAAAGAAAGAAATTATCTATGCAAAATGAAGAGTTTGAAACATTATTTGTTTATTTATTGTGTAAGTGGGTTGTTGTTGTGTTGTTGTTGTATTTATGGGGATGGTCTTTATATATAAACAAATATAAAATGTATCCATCGATTAAATATAGAACAGCTGTTTTTGACGTTTTGAAATTGAATGAGCACATCGAATTAAGTCACGTGACCCAAACAAATGTACAATACTAGTAAAATTCGTGAAATACAAGGACTGTGAACAAATCTTAAACCGAGCAAATACACTACTTCAGAAAAATCGTGCATTCTCTGTTCAACAGGATTATAGTGAAATAATCCGTCAACAAAAAAAACACATTTGAGAACGCATGATGTCCGAACGGTCGAAGGATAACTATGCAGTCATTCGTTACGACAAATTGATAATTAATGACACGGTATACAAATACAGCGACTGAACACAATCAATTATAAATGTCGGTAAACGGAGATCAGGGTTTCGACGACGTGTATTTCCACGTGATCTTCCAAATGGCGAACCCACCAACAACATTAACTCAGAGCAGGGATTGGATACCAACCACGTGATTGATGACGTAGAAGCACGACGCGTAACACCCAACAGAAACCGACCAATCGCTCACAACACGGACCTAGGCGAAGATGACATATTTTCTGTCGATTCTGTCATGGACTAGGAAAACGGCCGAGGTCATGCACATGTTATAAATAGCAATGAAAACGAGTTTAATTTTAGTTTTGTTAGTTGGAATATTGCTGGTTTAAGTAAACATGTAGATAATGCAGAATTTAAATCATTTTTAAGGTCATTTGATACAGTTCATTTAAGTGAAACATGGGGTAAAAGTATCGGGGAATTTAATACAATTTTGGACTCTATATTTGTGTCGATCATGTTAGAAATTTAAATTTAAATAGTATTCGAAATAGTGGCGGGGTGTGTGTTTTTGTCAGAAGCCATTTAATGAAACTTAATATTGTGACCCGTACTATGAACTCATTTTCTGACTGTATTGTATTATATCTCAAATGTTCACCCATATTTAAATCAAATAATATTATCATGTATTTTGCATACGTTTCACCAGAAGGGTCCCCTATATATGACTCACGAAATGATAAGAATGGTATATCGATTGTATTCTCTAATTTAGAAGAGTTAAAACTCCTATACCCAAACGCATCGATATTTTTAGCAGGTGATTTTAATGCAAGAACAAGAGAATTTGTAGATTATATACAATATGACAATTTAGATTACATTTTTGGAGAAGTCGATTCCGAAGGTAGTTTATTCGACATACCACGAGCAAACAAAGATAAATTTCGGATAAACAATTTTGGCAGATCTCTAGTAAATATGTGCTGTGTTTTTGATATTCATATTTTAAACGGACGATTCCAAGGAGATAAAGATGGTCAATTTACGTGTATCTCAAACGATGTGAATGATTATATGATTGCATCATCTGAATTTTTCGAGTGCTTAACCGTGGCGAATCCGATCATTTTCCGATTACATGTCATATATACATGAAGTATAGTGATGACATAAATATTGTCAGTAATAACCAAGGTAAATTATCGTATTTTAAAAAGTATAAATGGAGGAGTAAATTTGAACATGTCTTTCTAGATCGCTTAAAAGTTTGTTTGATAAAAACAGCCAAGCATTGACTAACATTATAGATCAAAACATTAATGCAGCTATTGATAAAATTACGTCATTTTATCACGAAGCTGGCGAAGTCATGTCACAGAGGAAAAAAGGCGAACAACCGAAATGGTGGGACGAAAATTGTAACTTTCTTAAAATGCAGAAATATAAGTATTTACGGAAATTTCGGCTTTCCAACTCATTAATTGATCTAAGGGAATACAAAAATCACGGAAACACATTTAAAAATTACTGCAATAACAAAATGCGGGAATTCCAAACAAAAAACAGAAGGGAACTTATTAATAACCGCAATAACCCAAATTATTTGTGGACAAAAATTAAACAAGCAAAACAAAAAATATGCACTGACATAAGTATAAGTCCGAATGATTGGCGAAATTATTTCTCTGATTTACTATATGACAATAACGCACCACCCATTTTATTGGACGATATAGCTGTAGATCCTGCTCCTTATACAATATCCCTTAATTCACCAATCATTTTATCAGAAGTCGAAGATGCCATTAGAAAACGGAAAAATGTCAAAAGCTGTGGTATAGACGGCATCCCATCAGAATATTATAAATATACTTTTGACATTTTAGCACCATATCTTGTTATGATTTTTAACAACATCTTTGAAACCAAAGAATTCCCGAATTCATGGAAGAAAAGTATAATCTGTCCTATTCATAAATCAGGACCAACACATATGCCAGAAAACAATCGTGGAATATCACTTACAAATACAATGTATAAAATCTTTACGGGTGTCATTAAAAAACGATTGTACGAATGGGCAGAAACCAACAATAAAATTGATAAATCACAGTCAGGTTTTCGTAATGGTTACTCAGCTATCGATAATATATTCTGTCTACAAGCTATAGCTCAAAAATACCTGTCAAAAAAGGAGGTAGATTTTATTGTTTATACGTTAACTTCCGCAATGCCTTCGATAAAATCAATCATCATGTACTCTTCCAGTCCCTACAAAGAAAGGCATACATGGAAAAAAAATGTTAATGTTTTACTAAATATGTATACATCGCTGTATTCATGCGTTAAAATTCAAAACACGAAAATCCAACCCGACGGACATTCTTTGTTTTCACATGTAAATATAACAGAATTTTTTTAATGCAATATTGGAACCAGGCAAGGTGATAAAACCAGTCCAACGATTTTTACATTATTTATCGATGAATTATCTACGATGTTACGAGAGAAATATGGAGATGGAATATTCATTACTAATGAAATCCACGACATTATATGTCTAATGTTCGCCGATGATGTAGCTAGCTGTGCCGAAACAGCAATTAAATTACAACAGCAATTAAACGTTATTGATTAATTTTGTGCTTTAACTGGAATGAAAATTAATCTACAAAAAACAGAAAAAATTGTATTCAGGAGCGTTGGATCTTTAAGACATTACGAAAATTGGAGTTTTCGGGGCACGCGAATAAATACTACATCTATTTATAAATACATGGGATTAATTTTTACACCAAAATTATCTTGGAGCGCTACACATGAAAAACTAAGTGCACAAGCACAAAAAGCAATTTTTTCTTTTTACAACTATAAAAAATCATTTGGGTACTTCCCGACTAAAAAATTATTTATATTGTTTGATAGTATGATCAAACCAATTCTATGTTATGGATCACAAATATGGGGTTACGAGTATATCGACTCAATTTAAGTTGTACATAACAAATTTTGTAAACGTATTTTGCATGTTAAAAAACCTACTAACACATGTCTTGTTCATGGTGAATGCGGACATCTCCCATTATGTGTTATCTACTTTGTCAATTTTATAAAATATTGGTGCACGTTACTAACTATGCCTAATCATAGATACCCTAAACAATGTTATATACTGTTAAAAGGGCTTGATGACTCCGGAAGAAAATGTTGGGCTTCAGAAGTCAAAACAATGCGTTTTCGTTATGGATATGGAAATGTATGGATAAGTAAAAAAATTGGGGATGTTAATTTATTCATTAGACACTTTCGCCAACGTATTATTGATTGTTATACTCAAAACTGGCAAAGTGATAAAAACAATTCTTCTCGCTGTAACCATTACATGTATTACAAAACAATGCTAAATACTGAATTTCAAAGATATCTTACATTAGAAAACATACCATATACACATAAAATTTATATTTTCTAAATTTAGATGTTCTAATCACAAATTAAATATTGAGATTGGTAGACAATCAAATATCCCATTTGATGATAGACTTTGTTATTTTTGTCTGGATAACAATAATATACGTGTTATTGATTGTGAATTTCATGCATTTTTCTATTGTTTTAAACACAGAGACACCCGTACCCAATATCTTTTTAATTGGTACCATGGGGTGTTCAATATCTGATTTTTGTTCATTAATGGGATCAAATAATGATGAAAGTATCCATAAAGTCGCAAGTTTTGTATACCATCTGTTAAACAACATCAATTCATAACTTTGTATTGATATGTATATCTACATGTGAAACAACATCAATTTGTATGTATTTATTTATTTATCTTAAAATGTATAATTCAATATGGATAGAAATAGTTACAAGGCAACTATGTGATTGTATAAAATTTGTGTATATTGTGTATTTTGGGGCCGGTGGTCTGTATTTACTTCAATAAAATTGTTTGAGTTTGAGTTTGCTCATGAAAACTTAAAATTCATGAAGAAGCCGCCAATTATTGAGCATCGTTCATTTGATGAAAATCCATAACGAATATCCAAAGTAGCTTCAAGATCCATCATTATGAACCCAAAATTGATGTTTAAATCATGACGTCCAATGACAGAAGGCGATTTGTAAGTACACACTATAAATATATATATATATATATAATATATACAATTCACTAAGCATGCACATTTTGCATTCCTGGGTTTACCACATGACGATCATGATCAATCTACTTGCGTTATTTATAGTTATTTGGTAGTTACCTGGTACCTGTACACAGTAAAATGTATTACCGAATATACTGAAAATATGAAAACTTAAAAACTTTTATTTTAATCAATATAAACTAACAATAGTAAAAAATACGGTATTTTAGAACTGTTGCGATTGTCAGTGTGAGCATTCGTGCTGTCTTTTCAGGTGCTAACGTGTTCTCTTTGAAGTCACGCTAGTTGTCTGTTTTATATTACCTTCTGACGTGATTTCGCAAATGTGTAGCTGGTAAAGCGCTATTATCACACGATGCGGCTCATTGATCAAAAAGTTCCGATAAAAATTCACGCAGACACACTTTTCATATTAATCATTTCTACAGTTTTGATGAATGTTTGTCTAGATTGGTTGCGTAATTGTAACATAATTTCAAGGTAAGCGTGCAATACGATATGCGTTTACCAATTAGAAACTCACTTTGTCAAACATAACGACCAAATCTGTTGGCGTTGAATAACGAGTTTTTGTAGACCTGAAGGTAATCTTGGTATACGTTTGCGCATTCATTTTATACGTTGTTTATTTAAATTTGATGGTGTGTTTTGTTGTTTGTGTTCGTCTTTTTGTGCTTTTCTGAATATATCCTGTAAAAAAAAAACTGAGCATCTAAACGCAACTGAATGACGTAAGATCACGTAAAGCCTTTTCAAACACCCGCTTTTTTCAGGTAATCGTTCATCATAACGTCGTAAAAGTAAGATAAAATATCGATGGTCCGTGAAGCTTGTATTTTAGGGCTTTGGATAATTTTATCCAATACTGGAGTAAAATAGTGTTGTCATACCTTCAGTAGAGTACCTGACAAGAGGCGAGCCCGGAAGGCTCATCTGGTTTTATGATTAGAAGCAAATAGTTGTACTCGCAGAAAAGCTTGTACAACCAACACGACCATGCCTATAAATGTACTGTATTTCAGACTGCTTGTTTAAATTTATCGTTATGTACGCATCCTACTACAACAGAAAAAACTAGATAAGCTATTACAAAATACTACCGCTTGCGGTCATCATATGACAGACTAGACAGAAAAAACGAATGATATATGGAAGAAATAGAAATTTTAGAAATATATCAAACGCCTTATAGTGTCATCATTATATTTGAAATCGCTTGTGTATGTCTAATATTATGACAGATCTTGTTGGAATCTATGACAAAACATGAAAACCACATGTTTTCCATCTGTTAACAGCTGCGCGCTTAATACACAAAACCTCAAAACGAGTGACCTTTGTTAATACAAAACAGCCAAGTATATTGTGGGACAATATATTAATGCAATTCCGACAAGCGTTAGAAATATGTTCAATATAAATGTGTGTTTTTTTTTAATAAATAAAAAAACACGACAACACATGCGTTAAATTCACGTTGATCGGAAGATTAATGTTGCTATTTTTGTTTCAAGTAAACAGTTAGTTGGCGATAGATAACGTTCTTAAATACAGGCGGATATGCTAACTTTTGAGTGCATAAGTGCTGGATTTCAAATCAGACTACTTTTCGGTGTAAAGCATTAATAATAGCTGCGTGTGCGTTCATTAAGACTTACACTGAGCAACGTATCTCTGTATTTACCATTACTCCTTACATTTTCTTTAACTTCTTTAAGTCCGAACTTGATGTTAAGTGTAAATTCGAGTAATTTTTATATAATAAATCGGAACGTGTCTACTCAGCGGTCCCCATATATCCAACGCGTGTTATTTATTTCGCAACTAAGGTCTAGTTGCGCGTTATAAAGAGAGTCTCGCGTGCTGACTTTGAAAAATCGGTCAAAATTAAAAAACGTAACCCAAAGTGAACGGTCGACATTTTGAAAACCATAGTCGAGGAACGCTTTGTACCTATTCGAAGTCGAACATGCTCACTTCTGAACAACAAACAAAGAAACTGTACACAACCATTCAACCAATAGACTGTCCAAACCGACATAATTGAAGCTTATAGCAGTATTTCACGAAGCAAATTTAACAGTTTTTAACAATATTTGTTTAAGGCCACCGCCCTATAATCCCCCCCCCCCTTTATGACACTCAAACGCAAGTCGGTATTTTGTGTGTACCGTTTTCGACATATACGTTTGCAATAAATACTCTACTAACTGGAGAGAAAGTAGCGACCGACATACCATAAATAAGTGATAGGTAGCAATTTCGACTCATGCGCAAAAAGTTGTTAAAATGTGTCACATTCGGTGACTGATAAAGTGCAAACTACTTGAATAATAAAAAATAACGAATCTAATATTGCTAATGCCGACGATTCCCAGTACCGAACTAATCATTAAGAACGACATGATGCAGTTGTTTGTTTATTTTCAATTCGATATATATAAAATTTTCATCGTCAATATGGATGTCGGGGTCGACGGCACCCCTCTCTACACCGTACATCATCAGTATATATATATATATATATATATATATATATATATATATATATATATATATATATATATATATATATATATATATATATATATATATATATATATATATATATTTATATATATATATATATATATCATTGTGCATGGTGTACAATAAGTACTTTCCTTCATACAAGCCTTGTTTGTTTTATATATGCGGTTTTTAGGACAGTGAATGATGTGGGGCATCTATTGTCATGTTTACAATATTTATTCATTTTCCATTTCCTGTGGTGAACCTTCGTAGCCAAAGTTCTGAGCAATTATAAAAGAAAAGATGTCGATCATATTAAGGCCTTCTTCAGAATATTATTTAATAATTATAGTATTGTTGATTTCAGAACTCCTGATGACATGATTCAATATTAATTACGTAAATTATTTGTAATCGGCGCTGAATATAATTAAACAAGTATGTTAAAGGCTTTTGAACAATATTGTGGCGTCCGTCAGGATGGTTTTTTTTAGCTTTTAGGGTATTATGTTCTTATAACAAGACGTGTAGCCGTTTAAATAATATATTTATTTAGTAGGTTTAATATGTTATTGCAAAATTAGACAAGTTTGGTGGACACTTTCTCGGAAATACGTTACAAGTTATTTTTTAGTTACCCAAGATGTTTTTTACTCACTTTACTGCCCAGACAAGTGGAGCTACCAAGATGGAAGTTGTGCTGTCAAATTCAAATTCTAGCGCCCTTATATACTTTCTGGAAAGTGCCCACGTGACCTTAACTGACCAATGACCATATGACAGCCTGCCAGCATAATAACAATAAACCAATAGGATTCTGACAGCTCGGGAATCATCCAATCAGAATCCGTCAGCCTGAGCTGTCAGAATCCACAATGATGCTGGCAAATTCTGTGTCATAGCGGCCATGACAGGTCAGATTTATGCATAACATTTACATAATAATGCATAAATATGGCTTGTCAATAAACAACAGGATCGAAATGGAAACAATACACATAATACTAATAGTTCTGTTAGTGCAGTTAATAATTCGTGGTATTCCGGAATAAGTCATGGAAATGAAATGGATTATTGTGTTAAAAGGATGTAAACAATGGACATTGCAAGCCTTACACGAATAACAAGGTAAGTGCAATTATCATCATCACCATCATAATCATTAGAAGTATAACTTTGGAAACTTCATTCCACGTAAGTATAACAGTAAACAATAAAGCATTTAAGCATATAATGGTCGTGGGGGTGGGTCATTACAATCGCCCCACCTTTCTAAAATTAAAATTCTACTGAATTTTGATAGCTCAAAAGCAAACGTCATGTGGTAGTTATCACATAAAATATACTGCAATTCAAACTTATTATAAGACTAACATTAATTAACAAACGAACATGAACATTAGAAACAGTTGGTAAGTAGTTGTTATCCAGTGCATATAACTTCCACCAAATACCATTACGCCGTACTTATTCACTCGGGGTAATAAGTCACACTAAGATATTTTCAATCTTACAAAGGTTCTTGTTTTGCATTCAATGGTTGTACACTACACAATCATTATGAAATAATTACCCACACAGTAACGTAATAGCGATACATTCATATCGCAAATCCCTAGAAGGTTGGTGTGCACAGACAATCAAACTATTGATTTTAACTTGAACAGCAACAACAATATCAGATAACAATACTGAACATAATAAATTTAAATTCGTTATAATTCGTGAATACGTTTACCAATTATCGATAATACAGTAACTATTATCAAATTTTAAACTTAACGCGTAATCACACAATTTAAGTTACCCCTCTGTTTCAGGTGTAATTTAGAATAATGACATAATGAACTTAATAAAAAAACACTTAGTTCAGTCAATAAACAATAAAATGCAACATATTTGTGAATCAAAACGACAATACAATACATCAGTCAATAAACAATCAAATGCAACACATGTGTGAATCAAAACGACAAATAATAATAATAAATTATTAGTCAATGTCCAGACTGAATGACGCCGTAAAATAGTTTGCATGTTAGTTAGGTGTAGCCTTCAACACCGGAAATTGAGTCACGAAATCAATGTATGGAAAACGATTGTTCGCAAATAACAACCACATGTTTGAGGGTTAGTTTGTCATCCAAGTGAACCTCGCCGTTCGTGGTAAAGTATACCTTTATTGTCAAGCTGTCTATTTAACTATCATTTATCGAGTTTCTTTGCTGATGCTTCACACATTTATTAGTTTTAAATTAAAGGAATTGTTAATAATGTTTGGATCAAGATAAACTTGGCAATCGTTCACACGCTCAGCAATAATTTGTTTTGATAACTTAGTTACACATATATTGTTACAGATTTGAGACATCAAAGTCTGAAGAGTAAAATCAAGACCAATTTCATCAGTCGAATATAGTACAATATACGACGAAGACATCAGGGGAGCACGTAATGGATCGACATCAGGAGAGCACGTCATGGATCGACATCAGGGGAGACAATCATGGATCGACATCAGGGGAGCACATCATGGATAAAGAACAATACACGAAGAAGAAGACATCAGTTATTTCTTTTTCAAACGTAATGGAATTTCCTTGCACGCTGCTATTAATTTATCATTTGCAGTGTCACGCATCATGGATGCAGATTCGATCATGCGCAACCATTTCATGTCCTCTTTCCCTAGGGCAATTTCCCTCAGTCTCACATAAATAGCATGACACGAATGTACATTTGTATCGACTGGTGCCCTCGGGCTCAAACTTCCAGGCAGGCAAAACCAGAAAATTGAAGGCATTCAGTAGTTCCACACGTTCAAACTTGAAATTACATCCCCTAGCCTGCAAGATTGACATTGCCTGAAACTCTGTGAGCATTAATCGCAGATCTGCTGACATTCCCTTCCAGCCACGGGGAGGCCATTTGAATTTCGGTTCCAGGAAGGTAACTGCCTCATCCTGGTCCCACTCTCGCCGGGCTGGAGAAAACAAAGGCATCGCGCCCATGGCTAGCAGTTTCTTGGCTCTCATTTGGTTTGATGGTGTTGGGGGAAGCCTTGGCACCAGAAATTCAGAGTTTGCACTAGAAATAATCTCGGTTGGCCCCGAACGACGAGCGATAGGGATCCCAATTGACATTGAAACTTCAACACAGGCTGTTGGTTGTGAAGTTACACACAAAACATGTGGTATTGAAGATATAGATGAAGATGTAACAGGTACTTCGACACAGGCTGCAGGCTCTGAAGTCACACACGAGACATGTGGTATTGAAGATATAGATGAAGATGTAACAGATACTTCGACACAGGCTGCAGGCTGTGAAGTCACACCCGAGACATGCGGTATTGGAGATATAAATGAAGATGTAACAGATACTTCGACACAGGCTGCAGGCTGTGAAGTCACACCCGAGACATGCGGCTCCGAAGACACGGACGAAGACGAAGCTGTAACCGGTACTTCAACACAGGCTGCAGGTTGAGAAGTTACACTGGAGACCTGGGGCACTGAAGACATGGACAAAGATGAAGTTTCAATAGGGACGATGGAGTTGCTGGCGAGAGGACTGTTTGAAGAGGAGGTTTCAGAATAGTCGGCCTGGATAAGAAGTTGTCCAGGGTAGCCCATGGTGTCTTCAAAAGAAGAGAGAGCTGACATCTCCATTTCATCCAAAAGTGGAGTTGAGCCACCTGATGAATCTGTTTCCAGAAAGAAAGATGAGACACGATTGATTTTCATAAAAGTTATATGTTCAACTCCAACTCCAATCTGTCGAGCGACTTTCTCCTTGGTGTCCCTATCAACATCCACAGGATTTGGAAATTGGTCAAAGGGACTGTGTGACAGTGGCAGCTGAGCCAGCCTTTTAGCCAGACGTCTCAGAATTAGAGGGTGTTTAAAAATGTCATCAGATAATGTCAACGAAAACAATTCATTGTCGATTTTTCCTTCTACAGTAGAGGACCCATGAGAAACCGCAACATGCGAGACCGATATACCGCCTGCAGCTCCCACTGATACCGAACGAATATCACGCCAAAAGCTGCTCCCAGCAGACCGCGATGGTCCATACACCTTTACGAAATCTTCCTGGAAAATGGCTAAACAAGCCATCTCCCTGACATGGAAGGCCGTCTCCGGAACCTTCGTATCTGGGTGAACCGTAAGGATGTGGCGTTTCATATCAGCTGCGCGTTTAATGGTTACATGGCAAAATGGACACTCCACTCCCAAGCGCTGATGTACAGTCTCGACATGTCTCTCAAATTGACGTTGAGTTGCCAATGTGGCATGGCACAACCAACAATTTTGGTGTTTCATTCTGTAAATTTACAAAAAGGTATAACAGTTTATAAGTTTGAAATTTGCTACTTTATATGTTCTCGCTTACTTATTTTCATCTTCATAAAAAAAAAGTTATATGAGTCATTTATACATAACACTCCATTAACTCAAATATATGTGTTTTACACCTTAAGAATTTTACAAATGTCTGAATGTTTAAACAGCAAGCCAATAATGTTCTGTTCAAATTGCATGTTATTGTACACATAGATATAGTTCACCAAATCAAAATGTTATATGCAAAAAGCAAGTTTATTTGTTTCAGGTATCAACGAAAAGTGTCCACCACCCTAATAAAAAGGCAACACAAGAACTCAAAGGTATCACACATTACTCTAAAATCGACTAATTACTTTTAATAGCACTATTTTGAAACGTCTGCTCCAAATATATAAAACATCATATTTATTTAAATATGAAAGAATAACCGATAACGAATATGGTTGCGCAGGCCAATTCAATTATCAAAACATGTGATATATAGCCCATATCACATACTATGGTGCCTTTAACACGGTCACCACAACTTCATGAGCAACTTAGCTGATTCTCCCCAGCTTTTGCAGCAGCTCATAAACTATATATTTGGATCAAACCGACACACAAATATAGTGATATAAAAATTAAGTCATATTTACTTAATTCATTTATTTATTCGAAATCTGCACTTGACTAATTGCAGAATTGAGCAAACCAAGATGGAATATGGTTTCCTTTGTTAAGAATTAATCTGTCTATGTGATACACTTTTGGCTTTAACTTAGTCCATTCTTTACTAGATAGGTTATGTCGTCTAATTTCCTTAATATTACATATGGACCTTTCCATTTGCAGGTCAATTTCGAACAGACTCCAATACGTCGAATCGGGTTATACAACCAAACAGCTTGGCCGACCGAAAAAGACCTCTTTTTCGCCTTGATGTCATAATGACGCTTCTGATATGCTGTGTTCTTACGAAGAGACTTCCTCGCAATTGTATGACAGCTCACCAGGACCGTCTGTAACTGGCTACAATATGACTCTGGATCACGTGCCTCAATTGAAGAATTTGGTGACCCGATAAATGCCTCTACTGGTAGGGTTACATCACGCCCAAACACCATTTTGTTGGGAGTTACACCAGTACTGCTGTGCACGGAAGCACGATAAGCCATGGTTAGCTGTGGAAGGTACTCATCCCATCTCTGTTGGTCATCTTCACAATAAATGGCCAACATGGTTTGAAGAGTTCTGTTGAATCGTTCTGGACAACCATTACTTTGGGGTCGAAGCGAACTTGTTGTTACTTTGTCGATGTGAAGAAAATCACAAATATCTTGAAAAAGCTGTGAAGTGAAATTTGTCCCTTTATCACTTAAAATTTGTTGAGGACAACCAAACCGACAAATGAAATTATTTACTAAAACATCAGCAATAGTTTTTGCTTCTTGGTAAGGCAGGGGATAAGCCTCAGTCCATTTTGTAAAATTGTCCACTACTACTAAAATATATTTGTTGCCTTTCAGTGTTGTACTTAAAGGACCTAACACGTCAATGGAAATTCTCTCCATTGGTTCACCATTGATATAATTTCTCATTGGGGCTTTAGGAGCTGTATTAGACTTACGACATGCACATTTATCGCATTTAGTGATATACTTATAAACATCCTCTTTCATACCTGGCCAATAGAACGATTGTTTAAGCCTATGTAAGGACTTTTCTAAACCCAAGTGTCCAGCAGACGGAATGTCATGCGAATACTTAATAATTTCATCTCGTTTCGTTAACGGTACAATAAGTAAATTTTGTTCGAAGCCAGTTTCCGTGTCTATGAAAATACAATACAATATTTGGTTAATTACTTTAAGTCTATCCCACATGCGCCAAAGTGTTTTAAGAAAAGAAGTACCATCTGATATTTGATCCCATGAAGGCCTATCTAATTGGTTTGTCTTAGCATTAAGAATAGGACTAATATTTGGGTCATTTAATTGGGCAACTAAAAGGTCATCAGGGGTCCAGCCATTTATAACTATTTGTGCGTCTTGTTGTATTGCTCGTATAGTTACACTGTTATTTTGGTTTATGATTAAATTATTATCACAATCACTGTCAGTATCTTCATTATTTAAATTCTCTTGTCTTTCACAAACTTTACATGGTCGTCTACTTAAAGCGTCAGCATTTGTATGTTTGAGCCCAGGCCGATGAACAACATCAAGGTCATATGTTTCTAGTTCCTGTAACCATCTTGCCATTTGACCTGACGGGGTTTTCAGCTTTTTGATCCAACTTACAGCTGCGTTATCAGTTCTAAGCAATGTTTTCTGACCATATATGTAGGGGTGAAAAGTTCTTGAAGCCATTACGGCGGCCAAAAGTTCTTTTCTTGTTGCACAATAATTTTTCTCGCATTTACTAAGACCTTTGCTCATGTAAGCAATTACACGTTCATGACCGTTTTGCACCTGGGATAATACACCCCCAACTGCTAAGTCACTTGCATCACAATCTATTATGTATGATAATCCCGTTATTGGATAAGCTAATATGGGTGCTGACGTTAGCGCCTGTTTTAATGTTTCAAATGCACTATTTGCGTCCTCATTCCAACAAAATGTAATACCTTTTTCACATAACTTGTGGAGAGGTCGAGCTATGTTAGCAAAACCTTCCACAAAACGTCGATAATATGAGGCAAGACCAAGAAAACTTCGCATTTCTTTGACTGACGTTGGCACTGGCCAACTATGGACAGCTTTTATCTTTTCCGGGTCAGTGGAAACTCCTTCCTCAGACACTATGTGGCCTAAGAAAGTTATTTTCTTTTGAAAGAAAGCACATTTGGAAGGCTTTAACTTTAGATTGGCATCAACAAGTCTGTCAAAAATACGGGACAAACGCTCCAGGCCTTCAGAGATGGTGTTTGCTGGCGAGGTTATATCATCCATGTAGAGGACTAGTTCTACCCACTGCAAACCGCGTAGAACATCCTCCATGCAACGTTGAAAGGTTGATGGAGAATTCGCGAGGCCGAACGGCATACATACCCACTGGTACAATCCCAGTGATGTGGCAAAGGCCGTCTTTTCACGGTCCTCTGGTGCCATTTCAATCTGCCAGAAACCGGAACACAAGTCCATTTGGCTGAACCAGGTCGCACCGGCTAATGAATCCAAACAGGCATCTGTTCTAGGAAGAGGGTACGCGTCCTTAACGGTAACATCATTAAGTTGCCTGTAGTCACAGCAAAACCTAACGGTAGAGTCCTTCTTTGTTACAATGACAACAGGAGAGGCCCAAGGACTTTTGGAGGCTTCAATGACATCCTGTTCGAGCATTTTCTTGACTTCATTTCGCTCAGCTTCCTGTTTTGCCAATGGTAATCGACGCAACGGTTGTTTAATTGGTAGCGCTTGACCAGTATTAATACGATGTTGTACCCGGTTACATTTTCCCAAGTCACTAGAATGTTTTGCAAAAACAGAACTGTATTTTAATAATAATAATGCTAACTGATGACACTCTTCTTTAGCTAGAAATTTCGAGCTTCTATCATAAAGATCTTTTAAATGCTCAGGCAAATCAGTTCTACTGGGGTTTACAATTTTATTTTCACTAGTTGGTGTCACTGATCGTACTTGAACTTTATTAAAAATTTCTTGATCAATGTATGGTTCACAAGTGCCAACTGATTGGTTTTCGTGTAAAGTTACAGAGCTGTCGGAACAGTTTACATAATTAATTTTAAGGTCACTATCGTTTGTAGTTAACACACCAGGCAACATAAGACAGTGAGGATTTGCAGAGCCGATAGGTTCCGCCAGCGAGTACTTTGTCAGTTTATCTTTATTAGAAATGCCGACGGATACAAAAGCTGCGGAATTGGCAGGAATTACAATTGTCCTGCGCACAATAACGCGACATGAAAAAGATTTTTCAGAGCCCACAAAGCACGGGATCTCATTCCAATGGGTAACAAGTTTACCGCTTTTGTAATCAATAATTTTAACATATTTCAAGAGAAAATCCTGGCCTATTATGCCATCTTGCGAAATGTCACAAACTAAGACCTCGATGTTGAAATTACAACCATTTAATGTAACTTCTAAAGCAGTTTGGCCATGACAGTTAATTTGATTTGAACCGGCATCGAATACAGTGGTTGCAAATGGAGTTAATAAGTATTTTGAAAGCTTAGGCATATTTTGATAAACGGTACTTGATAAAATGGAGCATGTTGCACCGGAATCAATTAAAAATTCTACTTCTTGAACATCAAGTTTGCCTGACACGTAAAAACCATTGTCCCAAACTTTATCAGAAAAACTACCGGTGCGAATTACATTTCCAGCAGGCCGATTTTGATTGGATTCAGTCGACACATGACCTACTGGGTCGACCGTGAGCCGTTTCCCTGAGACAAATGTGCAGGAACGTTTCGAGAAACTTCGCCAAACGATTGACGTTCACTCTGAGGACAGTCCCGGAAGAGATGCGCTTCCGAGCGGCACTTGAAGCACTTGCGCGACTCGCTCTTTGTTTTGGGTGACTGTTGCGTTGATCTTGCCAGAGACACGCTTTCAAGACGCTCCAGGCGGGTGTCGAGACCCTTAATGAGACCTGACAACTTCCGGTCTATGCCGTTGGTGTCTACGGCTCGAACACGGCTGGATCTTTGTTGATCATAATCCGAGGATCGACTCATACTTATCGATCACTGCAGCGGCCTCGTGAATACTGGAACAGTTGTTGTCGATACAGCGACACTTCATTTCGGGTGAAATTATTTTATACAGTTGATTTAAAGCAACAATGTCCTGTGATTGTGTGTTCAATTCACTGTACGCTTTCTTTGTGAGTTGTCTTATGTCGTCACAAAGAGAGATGATGCTTTCTTCGGGCCGGCGCTGTCTATTCTCCAACATCCCAAGGTACTTCGATTCATGTACACTGCTGCCGAATCGTTGTTTCATACGTTTTACCAACGTACAATAATCGCGGCGCTCGTACTCGTCCAGGCTCATATAAAACTGCCTCGCCTTTCCTCGAAGACTGGATGCTAGGAATAAAACACGGCTCCTCTTGCTCCAAACACCAAGCTCGGCGCAATCCTCAAAATGGGAAATATAACTCTCCCAAGGCTCTTCGCCGCTGTATGGCTCTGGCTTGAGATGGGGGACTTGTTCGGATGTCCTCCAGTTGTAGCCGCGGTCAACACCTACGTTGTTGAAATTAAGATTTTGCGCTCGGCCATGTCGGGGCACGGGACTGGACCCTGCCTCGGAATCACTTTCCGACGTCGGAACAGGTGTTGCTCGCTGACGTCGACGATGGCGACCAGTTGACATTGAATAAGTGACTGAAGCTTCGCTCCTTGTTTCAATTTCGCTATTCTCTAAATTTCTAAAATTTAACACGACCTCCGAATCTGAACTGTCGTTAGCCATATTTAAATTGTCAATTATTTTATAGGAATAGTGAAATATTTATAGATTTATAGATCTATTATACATAATATTTATTAAATGTTCCCTGTACACAGGCCTTTTAAATACACACAATGTGTAAGTTATTGCAAAAAGAACACACACAAATATTATCTTGTATATTATATTGCGATTCGTGAATCACGGGTGAAATATTTTAAAATATCGATGGATATGCCTCTTTAAATCACTTCAGCACTCGATGAGTAACATATTACGTCATATATTCATTCAAAATGACGTCATCACATTGGAATTTACTATAACTTCAGGCGGGTTGTAAATCGTCTTCGGCACTTGACGATCCCACTTCTGACACCAATTGTGGCGTCCGTCAGGATGGTTTTTTTTAGCTTTTAGGGTATTATGTTCTTATAACAAGACGTGTAGCCGTTTAAATAATATATTTATTTAGTAGGTTTAATATGTTATTGCAAAATTAGACAAGTTTGGTGGACACTTACTCGGAAATACGTTACAAGTTATTTTTTAGTTACCCAAGATGTTTTTTACTCACTTTACTGCCCAGACAAGTGGAGCTACCAAGATGGAAGTTGTGCTGTCAAATTCAAATTCTAGCGCCCTTATATACTTTCTGGAAAGTGCCCACGTGACCTTAACTGACCAATGACCATATGACAGCCTGCCAGCATAA
This sequence comes from Dreissena polymorpha, assembly GCF_020536995.1. NCBI lineage: Eukaryota > Metazoa > Mollusca > Bivalvia > Myida > Dreissenidae > Dreissena > Dreissena polymorpha. The sequence continues at coordinate 45,910,760 of NC_068365.1, forward strand.
TAACAATAAACCAATAGGATTCTGACAGCTCGGGAATCATCAAATCAGAATCCGTCAGCCTGAGCTGTCAGAATCCACAATGATGCTGGCAAATTCTGTGTCATAGCGGCCATGACAGGTCAGATTTATGCATAACATTTACATAATAATGCATAAATATGGCTTGTCAATAAACAACAGGATCGAAATGGAAACAATACACATAATACTAATAGTTCTGTTAGTGCAGTTAATAATTCGTGGTATTACGGAATAAGTCATGGAAATGAAATGGATTATTGTGTTAAAAGGATGTAAACAATGGACATTGCAAGCCTTACACGAATAACAAGGTAAGTGCAATTATCATCATCACCATCATAATCATTAGTAGTATAACTCTGGAAACTGCATTCCACGTAAGTATAACAGTAAACAATAAAGCATTTAAGCATATAATGGGTGTGGGGGTGGGTCATTACAATATTGTTCAAACGTTCACCCGACATTCGACAAAAAATGTTTTATTTACTCGTATTAATTTCAATATGAAAAAGTGAGATAACACCTTTCCGAGAAATCGGGATCTTAACTTAAACTTGTAAAATTGTTTACAAGGCTTTGTCATCACCTGATACCATAGCATTTTGCAGCTAGCCCCAGTGTAGCCATAGAATCCGAGAAACACGCCGCCAGTCGCCTGAGCCCGCCCCCTCCCCACCCCACGTTACCCAAACAAACGTCATCGTCCCTGTCATCATTGTCGGCGAGATTTAAGCCGGGTGTAGTGCTTCTTTTTTCACTAGTAGACTTACCTTTGTCATTTTTCGTTGGATCGTATCAATAATTTGACTTCAGAAAGATTGCGTACATATTTAATCTTCTTAAGTACAGTAAACGCAATTGTTTATATGAATACTGGATAGTGCACTGACGTTGTGTCGGCGTGCTTTGATTAGCGGGACGATTGGCATATTAGGTCCCATGACAGTTTGGTCAATTTCATCACACGAGGCTCGCCATGGAAGCTTCATACACGTCTTTAATTCCAAGGTTCATCATGGTATTCCATCTTCCGATATAAAACTTTTAAGACTAGTTACATATTCGTTTGAAATCTTCTCCGTAGTAACTTTGATATGGCCTGAGCAATCGCCCGGAAAGATAGTCGCGAACTATCAAAGCAAGGTCATGAAAATATTTTTTGACGCATTTGAACGGTTTTAACCACGTCTTCTTCTTCTTGTTGTTCTTCTTCTTCCAATACTGCACATTAATCCTCTATGGTGCATTTCCGTACAGGGGTGTTTATACAAAGGCGTTGTGCGAAGTGTAAAGTGCGTATTAAAAACAAATAAAAACAGCTCTGTCTTGGTCTTGGGTGTGTCTGCAAGACCCCTCTTGAAGGCCTCCAGGCTTACTGCTGTAGTCTGCTGCAACTTTAGCTCGTTCCATAGTTTAATCGCTGAGGAGAAGAAGGAGTACTTGAGTACATCTGCTCTGCAGAATGGTACGAGAAATCGGTGTCCATCGCCATGTCCACAAAGAGTAAGATGATGGAAGAATCTCACTGGTTGGATGTCGATTGAATCATTGGTTATGCGGTAGACCATTAACATTTTCGAGTTTGCAAGGTGATGTTGTAGCGTACTCCATCCAAGCTGGCTAATCGTATTGCTGGTACTACTTGTTCGTCTGTGATTACTCTTCACAAAACGGGCTGCACGTCTTTGAACTGCCTCAATCTGGGTGAGGTTTGTCTGCGTGTAGGGATCCCAGACAGGACTGGCATATTCTAGGATTGGTCTGACAAGCGTTACGTATGACTTCGCCTTGATATCTTGTTGGCAGCTTGCCAGATTTCTGCTAATGAATACTAGCCTTGTTCAGAGTTTTCTAAAAACGGCAGTTCCAGGATAGGTTGTGTGTTAGGGTACCACCGTGGTATTTACCGCTCTTGACTTCGCCCATGTCCTGCCCATGAATTTGGAAGGTATGCTTGATTGGATTCCTCTTGCTAGTTATTCTTATCATCTCACATTTGCTTGGGTTAAATGACATTTTCCACTTATTATCCCATTTCTGTAGGCGTTCAAGATCTTCTTGTAGAATAAGAGAATCCGTCTCTGAGCGGATCTTGCGGTAGACCAGAGAGTCATCAGCAAATAGTCGGTTGGTGGAAGACACATTTATGGGGAGGTCATTGATACAAAGGAGGAACAACAGAGGGCCAAGGATGGATCCCTGAGGAACTCCTGAAGTGACTGGAGCAGAGCAGGAGGACAGATCTCGACTACAACCTGCTGTGAGCGTTAAGTAAGACAACTTTTGATCCATTTTAGTGTGGCTCCTCGGATTCCGTAAAAGTTGGCATATGCAAGCAGACGTTGATTAGGAACGAAGTCGAATGCCTCGCTAAAGTCGAGAATAAGTGCATCGACTTGTTCGCCTTCGTCAAGAGCCGAGGCCAGTTCCTGGAGTGATATGATAAGTTGTTTCTCTGTTGATGTTCTTTTCCTGAATCCATGTTGTTGGTCTGAACGGATGCGATGGGTGTCCAGATGTTTCAGGAGTTGGCTGTGTAGCACATTTTCAACGATCTTGCAGCATACAGAAGTCAAAGAAATAGGCCTGCAGTTTGTTGGATTACTACGGTCTCCTTTCTTGAAAACACGTGAAACGTTAGCCGTCTTCCAGTCTGATGGAACTTCACCCTGTTCCTATAAGGCATTAAGAAAAATGTAAGTGTTGTTGCATACTCCTTAAGGAAGCGCGTTTGGATATTGTCTGGGCCGGATGCCTTGTGTGGGTTCAGGTTTTCGAGTAGTTTCTTGACCACTTCGGCTCCAGCAACAAAGAACGGCATATCTGGATAGTTGCTTTCTCCCAAAAAAGGCATGTCGGATAGCTCTTTAGTCGTGAAGACACCTTTGAACTGGTTGTTCAGGATTGAGGCCTATTTAACAGGGTCATTATGGGTAACGCAATCATCATTAAATGGGTAGATCACGTTTCCTTCCATCCGCTTGCCTTTAACATATGAGTACAGCTTCTAAGGGTTTTCTGTAACCATGTTCCTTACGTAGGTATGGCTAGCTTTGCGACATTCGTAATGTTGTTCTTTCTGTAGAGGCTTGTATTCATCAATAGCAGAAGAAACTCGGGTCTGGCGGGCTCTGCTGTATGCTCTCTGCTTGCGTTTGGACAGGTCTTACACTCTATTGTTTACCCATGGCTGACTGTCTTGTTGTGGACATCTGGGCTGGGACAAGTGTGCCTTTGACGTTCCAACGACAAACGCAGACCACATTGTATCAATGTTGGAATGTGTGACACATTTCTCAAGGAATCGATCTGTGAATTCCTTGACAGCTGTGCAGGAGAGGCCTTATCCCAAAGGATAATTGTTATGTTTGGTACCTTGTTTTTCTTACCCTTTGTATTTGCTTGTACCAGGAGGATGTCATGGTCACTCACTCTAGACCACGACTAGCACTTCTCTATCATTGATGTCCTTTTGGGGATAAAGAGGACCAGGGTGTTGGAGTCTCTGGTGGGAAAATCAATCATTTGTTTAAGTGACGTATCATAAATGGTGTCGAGTAATTGTACACTTAGGTTTCTTTGATAGTTAGATCCCATCACTGTGTTATGTTTCCAGTCCATATCTGGGAGGTTAAAATAACCAACTATCCAAAAAGTGGAGTTCTTGTGTGAAGCATATAGCTCTCTTATACTTGAGCAGAGATCATCAATGTCTATGTGGTCACGACTTGGTGGGCGATTCGTAGACCCAACAATTAGAGGGCTACTACCCGGCCACTGGAAGAAAGCTGCGATGAATTCAGAGTTGATATTGATGTCTAGCTGGGTACCCCCAATGGTGTCTTTGACTGCAATCACAACCCCTCCATGTCGTTTTTGTACGCAGTCCTTTCTTGCAGCAAGAAACCGGGTTACAGTCACGTATCACAACTTATGACAATAGCTGGGTCACTTTTTTCCAAGGTTAGCCCTCAGACTCTGACAAATTCACCACCAAAATACAGACTACAGGTCTGGTTAATTGGTGTGGTGGTCGGTCTTGAATCATGTGGGGTGTGGATGCAGACTGTGGTTGGCCGGTTGTTCTAATTGTACTAGAGTGATTTGGTGCAATCGGATCATCCGAGATTATGCTATAGGTATTATTCGGAGCAATAGAACTTTTGTTAGAATCTGTTGATGTTGTGTCAAAAAGTGTTTTGAAAAGTTCGAGATACCATGTGTTAGGCAAATTCAATTTACATTAGACGTTAATCCTCTGTACACATTGGAAAATAGCTAACGTTAAACAGCGGAAATGACGTTGTCGGTGCGCACACGTGAGCACCATTTCAGAAAAGACCAAACGACGTTAAGAATTGTTTTATTTAATAATATCTCAATAACATACAACAATACAAGCTTTTTCGTCTAAAATTCGACATAAAGTATTAAAACATAAAATAAGTATCATGGACGTATCATAATAAGAAATACAAACATTAATACAACCTTAAAGCCCGATTATTTTAAGAGATAATATAACGATTGTGTTGGGTTTTAAGATGTCATTAAGCTATTTGATATCAATCATAATATTTTAAATGTATATCTTCTTTTTTTCACAATTATTTCCGACACCAGATGCAAACGAATAAAAACAACCATTATATTCAATCTATGCGTATTCAGCAAAAGTCACTGAAAACCAACTATCGCACTAAAAACTATCAGATTATATTTCTATGTACAATATTCACTAAAGAATTTACTTAGGTATTTATGTCACTCATTAAAGCTACTTTTATTACGCACATTGCAATTCTAACCCTCCAGCTGCTCATTCTCGAAAATGTGCCATATACAACATTAAATCACTGGTGATTCAATGTTTCAAATAATATGTACTTGCATGATCCCGGATAATACTATTGTCTATTACAATGAAATATTGAAATTATTATTGTAATTCTTTTATGATAACTCAATACGTGTATTTTCAGACCATCATTAATAAAAATATGCATACAATAAAATTTGAGATATAGAGAATGACAGGCTTACTGTCTGATAGTTTTGTAAAATACCAGTTTAGGCTTAAAATAACATTAATGGCGAGATTTGCAGAACACTTATTTTATTTTTGCCGAGCCTGATGTATTACATGCCGCTACGTCCTCATTTTAAAAGAAATAATGGGAAAAATCGCCAAGACGCTACATTTTAAGCGGGAATAAATTACTGTTGACGTTTGACGTTTTAATAAGGACCTTTTGTGCATTTGTTCTTTATATTTTTTTAAATAGGTATAAACACCTGCTTTAAGTTCCAAACTACAGTACAAATTGGTATCACATTGTTTGTGTTGTTGAATCGGATTCTATTTAACTACATATGATGACTTAATAGTTTATTCCGAGTAATATGGCCTACCTCCAAACATCGACTGATATAACAACTTCATGTTAAACTTTTTTTTTCAGGCAGCGTTTTATCAGGCAGATATCAAATGTTGTGATGTGATAAAAACCCAATTGTGTGATCAATACATAAATCTGGTACAAAATTCAATTTACACACTTCCCACGTGAAAATAACGACGAAACTTAAAATGCAAATATATATAAATGAACATTATTCTAACTGTTTAAATGAATTTTACAACGAACGACCAGTTAAATCGTATGTCTTAGACAACCGTTTGAACGCATTCGTTTGAAAAAAGTTGAAAGTTCAAGGTTTAAATTTTATTTGGATAACATGCAAACTAAATCTAGTTTATAATGCTCTGGGAAACATTAAGCCTTTGCATAAACATGTCGGATCCTTTAGTAGAATTATCGCTGATACAATCATTTAAAATCCTGCCTTATTAAAGTTTCGATGAAAGCTAAGTATGTATTCGATGATACCATTTAGTAACAAACCGAACATTTCCAATCGTCAAAAAAATAGCCTTTGTTTACGTAGAAACAACTCTTTCAGAATACACACTCGATGAATATAGACATATTCAGAATAAGCGGGGATAGACCCGATGGTATTTGTTATATATATATATATATATATATATATATATATATATATATATATATATATATATATATATATATATATGTACTATGCTTAACTTGACATTATCAACTGATTACATAAGTTTGGAACGTGCATCTCCACAAACTCTATTTCTTATTCCAAAGTTTATACTTTGTAGGACATTTTAACACGTTTAAGAAGTAATCGTTATGAATAATTAAACATGCACAGGTTATAGATGGTTCTAGAACATTGCGACCTTGACAACTGATCTGAACAAAACACACAAAATGTACATACGGTCGGTTAAACTACGTGTGGTCATCTAAACTCACTGTTATAATGGATAATGATTCAGGGATGATTTCGGACCGTTGGGACATGGGATCGTGACATGGTAGACAGATTGTTGTGTTTATCATTCAGGCCACAATCAATAATAATATCAATAAATTTAAAAATATGTATAAGGCAATATTTGATACACACGTGTGTGTGCTCCTAGCAAGTGTTTGCAAGCCAAACGCATGCCCTCATCGTACTCCTCTTGTGACCTTAAATGCGAAGTGGATTGTTATGCAGCCTGTACCTTGAAGGGCATTTTCCACACTTCAAACTTGTGTGCTCACGTGCTTCCTAACATAAGATAACATAACAGATGGTGAACGTTTACAATTACTTTGAGGTACTATATGCGCGCTAAATTTTCACAGATTACACAGAGGAATAATAGAACGTTTAAAACAAAGGAGACAGTTTTTGCCATTCGATTATATCTAAACAAAAAATAAGGAAAAACAATTAGTTAAAATGTGTGTTCACCTCAAAATGCCATTCTTTACGATTAAAGTCATAGTTCATGGCTTGGCATAAATAAAATCGGGTTTCACTTTACATTCTGCGCTGCATTTTCACTTAGTTTATATTTAGCTATTGTTCTGACTTAGCTATTGTCCGTGGACCACCTCTAATAAACAAAGTGCGCCGAAGGGATGTTTGTGGGAATGACATGCATTCGAGCTTGTGTTTGTTTATAACGCTTTAAATGTAGATTCATTCTGTTGAGCAAAACGGACCCAATGGATCAGTGGCCTTGGCTAGAAAGATTGTATTTTCTTCGAGGTATCTAAACGTGTCTAGCTTGCATAAGCGCAACGTGTTCAAAGTGGGCTTTTGGGATTGTCTTTTGCACATCATGCGTCGTGCGGCATCAGTTTTCATTGTATCGAAGAATTTTCTAGCTGTCAGATTTATACAAAACGTCACAGTAGTTATCCATGAGTGTGCCGGTGTTTGGCAGAGGGCTGACTGTAGTATCACTTTAGACCCCTACAGAATAACATATAAGTTGGTGAAATATAAACACGTATTTAACGTCTTACAGCTTCATTTCACCACAAAAGTGACATATAGATGGTTACAGCTGAAATAGGTAGATAGTTGGGTGCGCTATTTTAAAAAATATATTTCTCGCAATGAAGTGTACACAATAATATATGTCTGTTGTTTATAGAAATTATTGCTATACATTTGGCGCATAAGCAATCGTACCTTATTTACTTGTTTTATACGATTGCTTGTTTTGCTTATATAATAATATTACAATGAATGTAATTATTACAATACGATTCGGGTAATTAGCAAATATATACTAATCTTAAAAAATACTCAAATGTATACACAACTAATTGCACAAACTATTTATATATATTTTTAAGTTTGCCGCGTTTAATTTGTATTATATAAGGATTGTTTTTATATTTAAAAGAAAAAACATAATCGCATTTAAGTTCAAACTAATAGTTTCGCGAAAAGAATGCAAACATAATTTATAGTACAACTTTAAGACAAGTTTATACATTCCGATTTATTAGATCTAACAAAAACAATCACTCTGCAACATCTAACGTACAAAGTGCCTCAATCGTAAAAGAAATTCGCGGGTACCAGCACAATCCTGCGTGTCCCAATGCGGGTACCAACACAATCCTGCGTGTCCCAATGCGGGTACCAACACAATCCTGCGTGTCCCAATGCGGGTACCAACACAATCCTGCGTGTCCCAATGCGGGTACCAACACAATCCTGCGTGTCCCAATGCGGGTACCAACACAATCCTGCGTGTCCCAATATGTGCTGTAACGCGTTTACATCACACTGTTTTTATCATTAAAATGAAACTTTGGAACACGTTTGGTTCCTTAACCCATTTATGCCTAGCGTCTAGAAAAAAAGGCCTTGGCAAACAGCGTAGACCCAGATGAGACGCCGCATGATTCGGCGTCTCATCAGCGTCTGCGCTTTTTGCTTAAAGGAATTTGTGTGAGAATTTTTTTTGAATTCTAAATATAGAAATAAGTATACTAGAAATCCCAAATTTTGGAAATAAATTGATCCAATTTAGAAGGATGGAAGAGTCCACTATGCATAAATGGGTTAAGCAATCTTCTTTATCGTATGCCTAATTATACCGTGTCAGATACTAATACAAGTTTATAGCATGCCGTAAGAACCGAATGTACAAGCAAATCATATAGATATTGTTATTCTTGACAACCAAATGGCAATGTTACCTACGTCATATAGAAAGGTTGTATTGTAAGGATATGCATTTTTCGAAACTATTAACCTAAATATTTCTTAAGATTTAAAATTTTAATAAAAGAATGGAAACAGTCAATCCAATACCTCGCGTAGTGCGAAATCTCCTCAAAGAAATATTACAACTTATTTTTAAGAAAAGCGAATTTTATGTAATTTATGTATTAGGAAATAACAAACGATGTAATAGCACGCAATTAAATGTTTTCTATATATCCTTTGCTTTTGCAATTCATGGCCACCCATAGCAATCCAGAAATATTTGCAAAGATCAAATATTTAAAAAAACACAGTGTTATTCTTCCAAACCCAACCCTCTTAATCCTATTGGTCAAACTGTACAACCCACTGAATAGTATTGTCAACGTGTACAACTCTCTGACTCCTATTGGTCAAAGTGTACATCTAGTTACGCTCACAGCGCTAAACACGATATAAATGTAAACACTCTTCTCCATCTGGCAGTCGAGATTTAATACTTTCAGTGATAATGTTCCAGGTATTGGAAAGTTATTGAATACTTCTTCATTACAATAAAAGGTAATTAATGTGTGCTAATGTTTGAGTATAGGAATTCAAAACGTTCTAAAGGTAACAAATAATTAAAAGCTGAAAACACATTTCGAACATAATCAATAGCAATAATAATGATTAAGAATATGTACTCAATGCATTTTATGATATTTACATTTCAATATTATATAATCATTTCTGCTTTTTGATTAGTTACTTGATTCAAATATGTATTAATAACTTATAATCCGATTGTCTTTTACATTTATTTCAGAACACAACAATGAATTGTATTGTGTATATCATGGTTCAGGTTGCATTACTTGTGGTGTACAAATCTTCAGAAGCTGTTATCTTAAACGTCGGCGACAAAGCAAAGTCTAGTAAGACAAAATATCAATTCATCCCGCTGCAAGACAAAATGACTCTTTCCAACGAGAATTCTACTGCGCCGGTTCCTGTCTTGGTCGATCATACAATTGCTTCGAAGAACGTAATACAAGAATATACAAAACGTATTCTGCGTGACCAGCAACAAACTAGCTCAAAAGCAAAGATGCGACAAGGGAGACGCAATCGTCCACACAAACGTACGAAGTCGCTTCATCGATTGCCTTCACAAAATGGCTTTTCGAAAAAATCGTGTGGTACTAGGTCTAGTTATGTCTACAAAACTGAAGCGGAGGACATATTCGGAGATACGGTATCTATTTATCCTGTAATTGAGTTCGGTAAAGTCACCATTGACCAGTATTTTCATGAGACCTATTGTTTGGACGAAAATTGTGCCTGCGCTGGAATTGATTCAAAGCATTTCACCTCATTTTGCGAGACGACACACAGCTATACGTACGCAAGAGCGGTCAAGAACGGAAACTTAGGCTGGACTTTTGTGAAGGTTCGATCCGGTTGTGCGTGTATTATTAACGAAAAGCAGCATCAGACGTCAGACTTACAACATCTATTATGACAAACAACACAACCTTATGGACAAAGAAAATAAGAACCAACGTTTGTCAATATTTTCGTAACATCTGCATCGTAATAGTAAAAAGAAACTATTTAAGCGTAACAAATTAGTTACAAATAAATTGCTATGTGTCTTAGGTGGTAAAGTTCATTTATATTAAAAGAGTCGTGTTTTGAGAAAACTGGTCATAATGCATGTGCGTGTAGCGTAGTCCCTGATTAGCCTGGGGCGACACTTTCCGCTTTTATGACATTTTTCGTTTAAATGAAGTCTCTTATTTTCGCGGAAAGTATCGTCCCTGATTAGCCTGTGCAGCCTGCACAGGCTAATCTGCGACGATACTTTACGCACATGCATTCTGCCCAGTTTTCTCAGAACGCGACTCAAATATAAGAATCAATATCTGATTAGCGTCTGTTTCGCAGCGTTGAACTCAATTTTACGACTCTTCATTTTGTCAAATCAGGTACGTTTATTACTAAGTGGTTTTATACAAAAATATACCGTATACAATAGTGATAACAAAGAGAATAGTTGGGGATCATTTATTATTCGTCAAGTATCGAACATGAACCATCTGCAACGGTCCCATTTTTCACTAAACTCTGGCTAAGCTGTATAAAACAAATTGTATGAGGAATATCAACTGATTATAAATGAATAAATATTAGCAAATTTCATTTTGATTGTATGCCTTATTTTTCGCTTTTAAATTTCTCCTGGCTATAATTCAAACACCCGTGCATAATAACACACGAAATTAATCAATTATCATAGAAAATTAATTAAGCTCAACGTATCACAAACAAATAAACGCGTATTATGTAATATATATTTTTTAAGTAAAGCATAAGCGTCAAACTAATTACATTTACAACTCGTATTACATAATCATTTTACGATCGCCTGAAACCACTTAGATGTACAGCTACATTCGTAGTTCACTTTTTTCCATAGCCTACAAACAGATTAACACAGTCAAATTGCCATCTTTATCGCGTCCACTGTCATATGTTTTTATCAGTTACACATGCGTGAACGCCCATTTCTGTGATAATCTTTACTGATAACGTTCTTTGTATTGCTACACGTCCATGTGTTTATACAGAATATAATTTATTCAGCTGCGATGAGTGTTGTTTTATTTACTGTGTATTAGAACGATATATTTGGACGTTGATTCTGGTAGAAAGTCCATTTGTAAAAGCAGGAAGGAGCTCTTATTGATAGCACGATGTCCATTCTTTTCGGAAGTTAGTAAATTGGAAAAAAAAACTACAGCAAAGTGCACCAAAAACAAACTACAAACACACACCACATATACATATGGTATTTGAACAGTCCATGCAAAGCAATCGTGGTATAAACATGCGATCGAACTTGAAAATAACCCCGAAAAATATATGTGCAGTCATAAGTAGTTTAACCAGATTTAAAGCGGGTATGCACAATATTAATGAATTTATGTAAAATGTGTAAAAACGTATTATACATATATTTCAATATAAATTAAAATAAAATTATGAAAAACAATTGTCGAAAAATGCGAAATAAGCCAGATATGTAAATCTGAAATCGAACATATCAAAATCGTGCTTACTCGCTTTAAATAATTATTATATGTTAGTTTATGATAACTTAAGCTTGTTTTCATAGTGGTGTTCAGTGTTAATAAATATAATTCTTAAGACCTGTATCATTTGAAAATCATTAAGCATCAGCAAATAATTTAGCATTTCGTCAAATTACATCAATTTCGCAATAATAACTTTTTGGTAAAATGAAAACTATGTTGGTTTTTAGTATTATTTTTGTTCCTATTGGAAAATATTGCGCCGACTTCACGCGATTACAACATTTGTCCACAAATGCCAACATATTAAATTTCACATTTAGTTAATTTACTAATTACAAGTCAATCAACACATAAACATTTTAAATAATAATATTCGCACGCATGCTTTTGTGTCGTAAAACTATAAAATGCCAATAATGTGTTCATAAAATAATGTTGTTGATTTTGAATTCATTACCCCCATGCTTCTTCAGATGTCCAGGCACCATTGCATCGTGGGAAAATGGTTTTCTTGAGAAAACTTGAGGAATTTATCTTAATTGTCCAAGTATACAGCTTGTTCCAGATTCAACTGAGGTTTCTTTGCATGTATTATATTCAATTCATATTCAAGTCTGAAATTTCTACTTGGTTTGACACAATAAGGTTTATCTTTTTATTGAAAGAGGTACATTTAAATATCAAATTGGTAGTTTACAACCCCTATTCTTCCTTGTTCAAAATGCTTGGATTTCAATGTTGATAATGCCGCACTAAGATATCAATATGTAGGTCTTTGTAGATCAATATAGAGATCTAAAATATTGCCCTTGTTGAATATATATGTAGATGGGTTTAACGTTCGTGTGCCATGAACACTACATGTTACATCTTTCAAGTGTCGCCATATAAGCCATTCTTTAACTCGTCGAATAAATATTGAATATAACATGCGTGTGGTTTTCTGATGGTTTATTTTGCACTAGTTGATGATGTGACGTTGTTTTTCACGAGAACGCATACGTTTTGTATCTTGGAGACAATCACATTGTATAATAAGAGTTTTATCTCATGCTGTTTCAGGTGATGGTTTTCTTGAGGTGTTTTTAATTGTGTTTTTTTTTCTACTCATTCCGAAGGATTGAAAAGCACGCATCGAAAATGAGCTGAACATATTAACGCTGTGCCATGTAGCATAAAAATTAAGGTGCTTGGGCATAAACAAAATGTTTCAACTTGATTCTTAGATTTGGGTCGTGCTCTGTGTAAAGAGGTTTTAATTCAAGTCCGCACAGGCTAATCAGAGACGAAACATTCCGCTTGTATGATATTTTTCGTTTAAAAAATAACGTCTTCATAGAAAAATCTAGTTTAGTCGGAAAGTGTCGTCTCTGATAAGCATGTGCGGACTGCAAAGGCTAATGGGGGACGACTCTTTACGCACATGCATTCAACCCCCTTTTCTCAGAACACGGCTCCTGTAATAGGCATTTGTGCGCAGTAACGGTTTTGTTTTTAAGTGCCCTGCGATGTTTCTTCTCTTCAGAAGATTTACTGTTCTTAAAGCGGTAAACATGTAATACAATCAATCAGGGCAGTGCTTTCTTTTCTAAGTATTTAAGTAGTCATGTTTGCCAACTGAATTAAACATCGGATACAATATAAAACAACATGATAAAAACAAGTTAAACGATGAAATACTCGTTGCACCTCATCGAAGCACCCGGGTCTTAAAACATATTTAGTAATATGCAATTAATATGTAAAGTATACAGTTATTTCCGTTGCACCGTTGTTCGCGTACGATTTAATAACAATCAAGTTTCAAACACCACACTCCTGTAAACCAAAAACATGCCGAGGACTTTTTATCGTTTATTTACTGTTAAAACATACCCTAGAAAACACGTTAATGTAAAACGTTTGTTTTTGACGTCTGTTCTCTAAGAGCCCTGGGGTGGTAATCCAGAAACATCTTAAGTCATTTCTTAAATATTTTCACTTAAGTTAAAAATTACAATGTTTTGTATTTCTTTACTCAATAAAGACATGCATGTTTTTTTGGTATTCCTCAAATAACATTGACATAATGATGTTATTTTGATGTAATTTTCGATGCCTAACTATTGCAGTATGAAAAACACTTAAGAAAAATTCCCAATTTAAGGATAAATATAAAATTTAACTTAAGATGCTTCTGGAATACCACCCCTGGTTCTCTTGACAGACGTAATTTCGCGCCAAATCACTGTTCAGTTTTGCCGCTATAGCTGTTGTTTTTTTTTTTGTTTAACCATGAAAATTTTGTGTTACATCTCAATTTCAAATTTTTTGGTAAACAACGTCAGATTAAATGGTCTATTTGATTATCATTTTTTTAAAATAAAATAAGAAACTATATATTGTTAAATACGGAATTTAACGATGATTTAAATGATATAATCATATCTTTTCTGACACAAAGAATAAAAATGTGACGGGTGCAATGCCGGAAACGAGTATGCAATATTTTTTAGAGTACCTCACCATGTGACGATACGTTTAAACGCTCAAATGTTTACTGGCCTTCTCTGACAAATACCATAAGGTTTTCAGCTCAGGCCAACTAGTATTTAATGCAAACGGTATTCAAAGACGATTTGTCTAACAATACGAAGTGCGCGGAATGCTTAGCCGCATTAACAAACATTAAACTTTGTGTTAATGTTTTGAAAATAAATCGTTTATTTTCTTAGGTTGACGAGATTATCTATATTTTTTTGCGACGTCACTACGAAAACGGTCTTCTTATATGTTATCTTTATACTTTTTGTAGTGGTTCTTTATACGTGGGCATTTTTAGAAGCAGAAGTAAACACGCACACATGAATTTCAGGCATAGAAAGTGGAATTTCGACAGGTCATCGACAGGTAAAGAACGGCATATTTTATAAAATTAATGTTATTTTCATGTCGCCGTTTGTCAGAATTAAATCCTTTGTTCGAATGTTTTAGTATTGCCCTTTGTGAACTTCTCTGTTACGAAGGATTATTTAGCAACGATTAAATTATTAATGAATATTATTGCAATAAAACTGTATCAGACACTGTGAAACTGCAAATGCTTTTGTTGTGGTATTGCAAATCTTATTCATATGTTTGCAAATAAATAATTCCAAATAACATCCGCATATTGTTATGGACCACTAATAACCATAGTCACGTACTCATTTAAACTACAAACAAGTGTATATGTGTATTTTCTATGTAACATAATTCGAAGGGATGACAATGCATACACAAGTCCGATAAAGTGTTACTTTAGATTGTATTCTGCTAATTAACAAGTCCTCAAAATATTCTTATAAATAAGATACATTCAGTAACATTCGAGATCGTTAAATATTGAAGCCCAATGATTAAAAATACGGCGGGCGGCCAGACCCTTACGGGCCTGCTCCGCGATTCACAATTAAATGAATCTGATGATTATGCTAGCCGAATCTCCCTAATATAAAATGTTAGTTTCCTTTTATACTAAATTACCTACAATATCATAACATTTAGTTATGCAATGGGTCAACTTGTGTTAGGGTTTTCTCTTTATTTGATTTTCTTTATTAGAGTTAGTGCTCTGACCGCTGTTGTGTATAATGTTTGAGATCCCGACGTTGGGGTTTACTGGTATTATGGAAAGTTTTCTAACATTTCAAGTATGTTTTACAACAATGTTATAGGTTTGAACTATTTGTCACAGATGTCGACCCATTTTTATCCATATATTACGTTACATCCACTTATAGGTATATCTACTGCACATGTTGTCGCCCCATTAGACATGCTATTGCTCTTTCAGAATAACTTAATGCCCAACCATCATAATCACAGTAACCCTGTTACACTAAGCCTCATGGCATCATGTCCCGTCCTTGCTTTACCTTTTCCCGCTCAGCAGCAAAGTGAAAATGTATATATGCAAACATAATAAAACCAGAACAGCCTAGGAGTAACTTGTAGTCTGTTCAGGTTGTATGCTATTTGATGCTCACCAGTATCTTAGCGTTTGAAATGAAGCCTTAAAAACATGAATCTCATAAACAAGATATTTAATAAACACTAGTTATTGCTTGTAGCTCTCATAAACCTTTTTCCTGAGAACGTCAGTAATTGCTTGCAACCTAAGTACGCAATACTAGTTAAATAGAAACTCATTACTATTTACCGTGAGATTTAAATAGTAAATAAGTTTGCAAAATTACCAGTTCATCTTCACTTGAAATGAAAGGATAAGAATGTTCCTTAACCCATTTATGCCTAGCGTCTAGAACAAAAAATGGCATTGGCAAACAGCCTATGCCCAGATGAGACTCCGCATGATGCGGCGCCTCATCTGGGTCTGCTCTGTTTGCTTAAAGGAATTTCTGTAAGAAATATTCAGAAACATAGAAATAAATATATAAGACATCCCTTAATTTGGAAATAAATTGATCACATTAAGAAGGATGGGAGAGTCCACAAGGCTTAAATGGGTTAAAAAGTTCACTTTTAGGTTCTTGATATTTACATGTCGCGGAAATATTTACGTTTCTATTTAAGAACTGTCTAATCGTCGGCGAAATTAACAGCAATCTTCGTAAATAAATGTGCTCCTTGAATAAATACCTTTTGCGTTTGATTTGTTCATGAAACATGTTAAAACTTTGTTGATGCCTTCAGTTGCATTAAATATAGACATTCGTGGCTGATCTTTTCCATACCATTCTGTCTTGTTTTGCAGAGCGGCAATACGACGCAACATTTGAACAACAAATCTGCTCTCCGAAACAATACCATTTACAGTTTATTTCGATTTGAATTGTTATCGTTTTGTCACACTTCAAACCATATTATTGTTGTTAGGCGGATATATTTGTCTTTTTGCAGGTTGCCATGATGTCGCCTTTCAAACCCACTATAACCTCATACGGCAAATCAGAGGCGCCAACAAAAAAACATTAATCAAAACTTAAGCTGCACCAGGAAGAGAAAAAAAACCTATAACACATTGCGGTCCTTTAACTATTTACCAATTAAAAATGAACTACTTGCCAAACAGAAAGATACACTATGATTGCACTAGACAATGCACACACCCTCGCGCGCCGCCCGCACAACAAGCCCTGGCATTTTATGTTGAAATGTAAATTATATTAGTGGTCTATCTTTCTTTAAACTGGAATATCTTCGTTGTAGAAGTAATACGCTGACGTTAATGACAAATACGTCAAACAATGTTATTGTTAAATATGACAGGTGAACAATAAGTTTAGCTAACTATGGAACGTAAGTAGATTATGTTCAAAGGAAAGCCTTTGACGACATTGAAAGTTTCGAAATATCAACTACATAATATATATAAAACATGTGAAAATACTGAAATAATAGTTTTGTTTTTGAACAATGATCATGATAACATTCTCTCTCGTGATATCATATTTCATTAATAACAATTTAATCAAATAGGATTGTAAGGCAAACTTTAATGAGTCACACCTGATGGATATGAAAGTGTTTTAATCGGGATGCGGTAAAGCCATATTAAAAATTAAAAAAACCCACAAAGTACCGAGGGCCACCTCTGTCTTTGGAAAAAAAAAGATTAATTGTAATATTTTACAAAAACAAATTTTCTCTGATAACCAAGACATCTTGTTTTCATAGTGGCTAGTATTGATCCTTGTCAACGAGGTCTTATCGGTTAGCCTTAAGTGAAGGACTCTTTCATAGTTTGTCCTTAAACTATTTGTACTGACGTTTGAGCATTCATGATTAATAATCGAAATATAACTAATTGAAGCACTTTCAGAGATGCACGAAAACACGCACGTATGCATAAGTGATCGATTCTGGCTTTACTGTGCTCTAGGACTAGACTTTAACATTGTTAAGTGTAAACCTATTTATTTTAATTCGATTGCATCGACAACTTAAGGCTTATTTGAAACGCTCTCTAGTCCGGTTTCTAGGACTGGAACCACTACTTTGTTTCTATAGGGGAGATTTACAGAATGCTCCCCAGTAGTATAAAAACTGCGCGGCTGGCTCACTGTCGTTTCCCTCTCGTTTTCCGTTCGTTTCCCTTTCGTTTCCCTTTCGTTTCCTTCCGTGGGCCAGGGAGTGTATAGGTAAATAATATCTTTTTTAAGATATTATTTATTCCAGTTCCACAGAAAGGTCAAGCTTTCCCTTAGATATTCGCCTATCGACCTTCGACCTTGAAGAAACGTGTTTAAACCCTCCCACCCTCCATTAGCTTTAACCCATGGAGTAACATTTTGTTTAAGCCATATCTCCGTAAACTCTGAAAACTCTGGGTCGTAGTTGGATTTTTTAACCATCTGCTGTTGAAAGGTATACAAAGTAAAGATTCTCCCCCAGTTAAGGGTCATCTCATTCGCAATTAGTACAAATACTGTTTTGCATACCGGAACGGTATTAACCACATCAAAGATAGCCTTGCTGTACTTGTTATTCTGTAACTCTAAAAGACCTTTTTGTAAATAAGTATTCATGGTTTGTTTTGTATATAATACTTTTTAATATTTAACCATAACGATCACGAGGCTCTTGACAGGATAGGTCGAACGGAACGACGGGTTATGAAGTTTTATATTACAAAAAAATTGAATTGACTTAAGTATTTTTTTACTTTATATAAAATGGATAACACAACGGTACAGGAGTTGATTCAACGGCGTATTCAGCCAATTGAAAATCCACCACCACAAGATGAGCATCTAAATACACTGTTACTACAACTATAAAATTTGCACAAAAAACAATTAATAGCATATAATTCAAAAGTCGGAAACCTCTTAAAAACAGTTGGCTTTATGAGCATCGTGTTATGGATTTAGTAGATTTTAAAAAGGATTAAGGTTCATTTTCAAACCCAGTTTATTACAAGTCTGATAGGCTTTTATTGTCAACCCATGAATTAAACGATTCTGGATAATCGAGCCATTTGACTAACGACTTGTTTCCGCGTTTTCGAATACCTTTTTCAATTCTATATACTTCTTGTCTTTTGTAGTTCTTGTTCATAAAACGTACCCTGTATTTCCTGACCATTATAATCAATAATTTTATACGTTGGCGGATCCGTATATTGAACTTGCGACACTGTAAACACTTCCTCAGTCCATCAAGGCGTATATCCTTTTTCAAATATTCCCTTTTTCTTAGTGATTCTCACCTCATCGCCGACTTCGAATATTGGCTTACCGTACTTTTGAGGGTGTTTGGAGTACAAATTGAACCAAACTACGCTTTTGTTCTTTTTATGACTAGCATCAACAGTTGTCAGTTTGATTGATGAATGCTTTGTGTTGTTATAATCATTTACTATTTCATCTAAGACATCGATATATTTTCTGGTAGAGTTGGCTGAAAAGTATTTGAACATCTTTTCCTTCATTGTTCTGTTCCACGGCTCTACCACGGAACTTTTCTCTTCGTTTTCTGTGGAAATCAACTCGACTCCCAACGAACTCTTTTCCTTTATCGACCCACAACTTTTGGGGTTGCCTTTCCTTAAATATTTTGTGAAATGCTTCTGCAACCTCAACTCTGGTTTTACTCTTTAATGGAACGATCCATCCATATTTTAAAAATACATATATAACTGTTAGCAAGTATTTTACACCATTATTAAACTTAGCAAAAGCTTGCATGTCTACTAAATCAGCAGCCCATATTTTATCAACGCCATGGGCAACGACTATACTTTTTCTAAAACGTTTTACAACGGGTCTATGCAGTTCGTCTGCGAGCTGATCAGTCCATTTTAGTTTTTAAGCCACGACTTTTTTTTCCCTTATAACCTAACCCAAACTTTGCCTTGGTAGATAATATTGGCTTTATTATACTACGCTCAATTCTTTCACGGATCGTTGAGCTTTAATAGCATCCATTTGTTCAAGCATAATTTTATCAGCTGCGTTTCTACTTGCTGTATCTGGAAAGTGTTGGTAAGCTAAATCATGATGGTAGGCAGCATTATCAACTCGATCAACTGGTTTACTCCAGTCTTTATAAGCACCAGTTGAAGTTAATCGTTCGTTTAAATTAGTTCCAGGTCCTGCAAAGTTCATTCCTGGAATATGCATTTCACCGGGAAATGTAGCCCACGGAAGCTTTACTTTACTAGTTACCGAATTTAACGACGAAACCAAGTCTCATCCAGTTTTAGTATGCATTTTTACAAACTGTGTTTTAACACAACCGCAAACGACGCACTTTCCGCGAAGCATTGGTTTATTGTTTTTACTTACAACATTTTGCACATCAACTGTTTCAGTTTTGCTTTTACACTTTACGCAATACATTTTTAAATGAAAAAATAATTTATATTTAAAATGGAAGTTACAGATCTTTCGTGGAACGAGGATATTTCAAAAAGATGCAACAGTAAACTCTTACCGAGATCAATACGAGGTCTTATTATTAGTAAAAGCGGATGCGGAAAAACTATACTATTGTTAAACCTTTTACTACGACCAGGATGGTTAGACTACAACAACTTGCAAGTTTTTGGCAAGTCGCTATTTCAGCCGGAGTACAGAATTATTAAGAACAGAACAGAACAGATAGTTTATTTGCGACTTAAGCATATACAGCTCATCGTCAAAAACAATAAATCAATCATAAATACATATACATACACATGCGTCAACCTAACAACAAATGTTTATGCATTTTTACACATAGATGATTTTTGTGAGAATGCAATATGAAAGAGAAGGCTCTGAATTGTTAAACAAAGTTAAGTAATTGATTATACAAAGCATACAAAGCATTTGAATTAGTAGAAGCTTTTACACTTAAAAGCCATTTACAGAATTTGCGTTGGACTCGCTCAATATTTTCGGCTTTAGTAAACCCCCATACATTGCTTCCATAATTTAGAATCGAGGCAACATATGCATCAAACAGATTAAACATTATTTTAACAGATACATTCAATGATTTTGTAACAGTAAATAATGCGTTCATCGCTCTAAGCGCTTTGGCTGATAAAGTATTTGTGGCTTGTATAAACGAGCCGCTGCTTGAAACTACTATTCCTAAATAATTAAAATTGTTCACGATTTCAATTGGATTATTATTGTACACCCATCTATAGCCTTTTTTAATCTGCCTTAATGAAAAATAACAATTTTTGTTTTTTCGACATTCACCGTTATATTCCACTTCGTGCAATACTCAAACAAATTGTTCAAGGATGAATGTAAACCCTCAGCTGATTCTGAGATTAGTACTGCGTCGTCGGCGAATAATAGAAGATAAATGGATAATCGATCAATTGTAATGCCCGCATTTATATCAGCTTGTAAGTGCAACTCAATGTCATTTAAGAATAATGAAAACATTATTGGCGAACATATTTCTCCCTGTAATAACCCGATGTCGGATTCAAATAAATCGGAAATACTATTCATATGTTTCACACCTAATTTAATCTGGTTATACAAAGTGCGAAAAACGGGCAGGAGTTTGCCATCGATACCGGACCTAATGAGCTTAAACCAGAGATGCATACGATCCGTTAAGTCATATGCCTTTAAATAATCGACAAAGCAGCAAAACAGTTTTTGTTTATTATTGATATGACTTTCCATCAATGATTGAAGGACAAATAATGCGTCGACCGTACTATAACCCGGTTTGAAACCGAACTGTGCGTCAGTTAAAATGTCATTAGCTGTAGCCCAATTTTGTAAGCGTTCATTGAGTATACTCGTGAATAACTTAGCAAAACAACTCACAAGGGTAATACCTCTATAATTGTTGGGTATTGAAGGATCGCCTTTTTTATAAAGGGGGATAATCAGACCCGTTGACCAGCTGTGAGGAAATTTTCCGGACTTGAGAATATGGTTAAATAACAATTCCAATGCATCACCTATTACATGAACACTTTCTTTAAAGTATTCGTATATTATATTTCCGAAGAACAACATGCCTTATTATTTCCTAATCGTTTTGTTGCCATGATAATTTCCTCGATTGTTATGTATCTGTCGAGTTCCGGGTAAGTACTTTCAGAGTTATGGTTACTGTCGAAATTGCGAACAAAATTTATACTGTTTTAATTATTTATATTACCTTCGTTTTTAGCTAGGTTTTTAAAGTGTTCAACGAACTCATTTAATTCAATTGTTTCTCTGTTAGGATTTGGTGATCTTTTTTTGAACATTTTCCAAAAGTCTTTAGGTGACTTAAATTTCATGCTATCCATTTTGCGTCCTAAAGTTCTATTAAAATCTGTCTTGCATTAACGACAATAATATTTATACGATTTCTTTTTCTCTAATACTGACTGTCGATTGCTCTCGTTATTAATTTGGTTATAATTGTATAAAGCATCCTTATATTCTTTACGTTTATTTTCGCACTCCGCATTATACCATTTTTGTTTCTTTTTGTCATACGAATCGAATTGATTTCCATCGCAGTTAATAGTGTGCGCGAAATAAGGATTACCTTTAGACGTTAAGTATTGAGTAAACATTCGGTTTCAAACTGGGTTATAGTACGGTCGACGCATTATTTGTCCTTCAATCATTTATTGAAAGTCATATCAATAATAAACAAAAACTGTTTTGCTGCTTTGTCGATTATTTAAAGGCATATGACTTAACGGATCGTATGCATCTCTGGTTTAAGCTCATTAGGTCCGGTATCGATGGCAAACTCCTGTCCGTTTTTCGCTCTTTGTATAGCCAGATTAAATTAGGTGTCAAACATATGAATAGTATTTCCGATTTATTTGAATCCGAAATCGGGTTATTACAGGGAGAAATATGTTCGCCAATAATGTTTTCATTATTCTTAAATGACATTGAGTTGCACTTACAAGCTGATATAAATGCGGGCATTACAATTGATCAATTATCCATTTATCTTCTATTATTCGCCGACGACGCAGTACTAATCTCAGAATCAGCTGAGGGTTTACATTCATCCTTGACCAATTTATAGGATCCACAAGAGGCCGATGTGTTTGTGCATGTTGCAACTAGTATATGTCGAGCGCAATCGTTTGCTGAAATAAGCGGTTTAATATGGTGGACATTTTCTCGTCACACCGGCACACAAAATATCAATTTGCGTTAAAAAAATACTCCACCATGGTCCCCACGTTTCCAAATGGATTGTGATTATAGGTTCTTTAAATGTGTGGACGAATTCTACTTCTCTTAATTGCACTGCATTGCACGATTTTTAAAATAATGCGAAATATGTTAAAAACAAACAAATAAAATCTATGCAATACATTATAACTCGCTGTGTATTATAAAATGCTGGTCTGTTAACTCATACGGTCAAATTGTATAAACTACGTATCGTTTGCTTCATATGCATATGTTATATGGAACAAACTTGAATTAATCAATGAAATAATGGATTCGTAACATTACATTGATAAAAACACATTTACAATTGATTTCACGTGGAGTTTACGGAATCAATGTGTGGTGAATATTTCATGACCATCATGCAGCTTGAAGGTAATGATTAATTAGGCGTGTATTGTAAGTAGCGCGCTTCACCTGTTTGGTTCTTACTGAAATAAAACCTACTGGAACCAGATTAAGAGAACGTAGAAGCGTACTGATTTGGCGTAACTTAAGAGCTTGAAGTTTCCGTCTGCAATCGTCTAAGGGTGTATTTGAGGTAAGTGAAATATATTTCCATATAATTTGTTGAGTTGTGTTTACAATTAATCATCTTCAACTTCATTGTTAAACAGCTTATAATTTGCATACATTGCATCGTGATTTTGGTTCTATTATCTATGCTTAAAGAATTGTAATTGACTACAAAAAAAATTATTATGTTGTATACTATTAGTCATGAACTAAGTATGTTTTGTGCAAGTGTGATATTGTGTTTTTATGTATCAGTATACTCATAACAACCCAAAAAAAGAGGATTTTGATCATAATCATACGGTAAGTTGATAAGAATACTTCTTTAAAAGCACGTTTAAGCACATACAATTCACACAAAAGTGTTTATGACTTAAATAATGTTTAAAGGGGCAGTTGCAAAGTGTTGCTACTCAATTGTAGATATAGTAAAATCAGTGAAGTTATCATCGCAACATGACTCTTATAACTGAATAAACCCAAACAAGTATACTTACCATGATAAACAATGTATATACAGAGAGACCAATAAGAAAAGGTTGTGCGTGAAAAAAAAATCAATATATGTAACTTAAACATATTATCAGATAATTAAACATACACTAAATAGGTTAAATTTAATTCCTGCATAGTATCGGTAATTTGTCACTTGCCTCAAGTTAAAGACCCGCGATAGAAAAAAAAATGATTATACATCATAATTATGTTTCCGGAGTATTTCCTTTTTCTACATATGACGAAACTTACGTAACTGAAATATAAAAAGTCATGCCTTTTTTCAGGTACCAAAAAGCGGGATATGTACAGAGGATACAAAGCTATGAAGGCTAAGTCCGATGGTAAGAATATCCTTTGAACAGTTGCCATACTTACAAAGAGTGTAGATAATTATCGCCAATGCCACAACGAATGTAGCATCATCAAATCGAGTCAAGTGTGGTTTTACTTGGCTGATAAGCCTCATTGGCTGTATTAAACATTGCATAATTTATGTTCCGATTTCTGGCATCACATATTCCATTAAAATTTGTGATAGGCACATAAGAGAAATATTAACATGTTTGTCTACATGTCTAAGAAAAAATCCTAAAATATACCGATTTTATTGATTTTAAAACCAATTGCTATGAGGTCCAGAAGCATTTTATGACTGATCCACGGAGTTGTGTTATATTGCGTAAATTGTCAATGGAATTGAAAACTTTCTTTGTAGTCATAAAGTGAAAGTATTTAATGTTTGATATAAGAGTGTTGTTGGAGTTCTATGTATTAACACGTTGTACAGTTGATAATTATATGGGTAAATGAAACACTTGCTAAGTACTTATATTAACAACTTCATATACAAATAAATAATACTTTGAGTTCTATGTATTAACACGTTGTAATGTTGATAAATTATATGGGTAATTGCAACACTTGCTAGGTACTGATATTAACAACTTCATATTCAAATTAAGGTTATTGGAGTTATATGTATTAATGCGTGTTCATGTTGATAATCATATGCGTACTAGAATCAAACTATATACAAGTACCAGAATAGACGTTTATATAAGTTCAAAGGCAAATTTGAGTGTTGGTTTGAAAGATTTTTATTTATAAAGAGAAATACAGTTACCGTATTATATACATGTGAAATTATATTGCCATAGAGAAATAAATGTCAATGAATAGCTCATAATGTTTAATAAATGCTCTGCAATTATATGATTATATTTCTCTAAATTATTAAAGCAAAGAAGAAAATCAGCTTTATATATCGTACTTCAGAATGTTACAATGTGGTCCCTCTGGTCTGTAGTCAATCATTGAGTAGTAAAAAAGTTATTGAATTTTAATCTAATGTATTTTATTTGGGCCGTACTCTGTGAAAAAGGGGTTTAATGCATGTGCGTTAAGAGTCGTCCCAGATAAGCCTGTGCAGTCCGCACAGGCTATTCAGGGACGACACTTTCCGACTAAACTAGATTTCTGCTTAGAAGATACTTTCTTGAAACGAAATATATAATACAAGCGGAAAGTGACGTCCCTGATTAGCCTGTGTGACATGCACAGGCCAATCTGGGACGACACTTTACGCACACGCATTAAAACCCCTTTTCACAGAGCATGGTCCATTTCTATTTAATTTTGCGATACTAACAGTTGTATTTGTATATATGCGCTTTTCCAACTGTACTGTGAATATTTCTGGGCTAGATGTTGATTGGAACCCCTTAAAGCCGGTTTTAACTCTTAGTTTGTAATGACCATCCAAGGCCGATGACCCCTGTCTTATTATGTGAAAATTCATAACAAAATATTGAACTTATAAAGGTTTTTATTGTATTTAAATGCCTTCACTTCGATTAATCATTGTTAACGAAGTCAGTTTGTCCTTTGATTTTATTTCTGATATCGTAACTATCATTTTGCATAATATTCATTGTAACTTATAAATACACTCTTTTTTTCAATTCGGTCTTTTCTTGTGTGCAGTTGATGATGCAAGTATAAGAATAAATTGTATCCTTTTTGTCTCGCCTTTTTAACGAATATGTTATATGTAGGCAAAAACTAGTCCGGGTTATACGATATCGATTAAAAAGTAGCTACATTTTTTAAAATGTATTTTACAGATAGATAAAGCCGTAATGTTTACGTTGATAAGCAGCTTTATAATAAATTCTGCAACGCCACATTACAGAAACGTGTTTAACTAGAAATTGATGCGGGCAATGCAAAGAATTGTTCACAAAAACGCAATAATGAATCTGTATCCATAAAGATGTCAACTAAAATACCATTAAAGCTGAAGGTGTCGCGCCTGATTAGCCTGTGCAAACTGCACAAGCTTATATGGAACGACATTTAACGCACATGCATTAAGCCACGTTAGAATGTTTGTTTCGCAGCACTTGCGGACGACGGCCTGTTCATCCAGACGGTCAAATACTACTGCAAAGGGCGTGGCTGTAGACACCACGGGCTGCCTGAATACAAACCAACCGCTCTCTGCTTCTATATGCTGGTGGGTTGACTTCCGATTTCAGTCTAGATTAAAGTAACATAAATACTCAAAAACAACGAATATTTTGTCAAATATTTCGTACAATAAAGTTAACCCATAAACAATCAGTGTTTCTTAGAGCAATAGCCAAGTTTTCAACGCTAGATGTGGTATGGTAACACAGATTTAACGAGATACAAAATGCTCGTAATTATTTTGTGTGTGGCACAATATATTTCATTTAAATTTCATAAAAAACGATATCTTTTCATACGACACACAAACACTTTCTTTGTACATGAACATATGCTTAATATATTGTCCCACAAAAAAGAAAAGGCGCTTTTTGTATCGTGTTAAATCGATGATACTAAACCATATATAGCGATGTAATTTTGGCTATTGCTATAAGAAACATTGATTTTTTATGTGTTTACTTCATTGTTTCGAAATATTGTACGAACTATTCTTTGATTTTGAGTGTTTATGGGCTTTTGAGCAATGTTTATTCAGTCCTTCGTATACGCATGTAAGTTATACAATACAAACATACAAACTAATAATGACAAAACAAGCCAGACATGTAGACACTATATTGCTTAAAAATAAGACTGTAGAGCAAAATTTCACGGAATTGAGAAAACAAAGATTACGGCTTATAAAATGCTATGTCTTTTTTCTGTTTTATATTTGCCATACTGTCAAAAGATATAAACATAGAAACGACATAAAGCTTCGTATTATGAATGACAGCATTACAGTTATGTTTATTCCTTGTTATACATGCCGTATTCTAACATAATAATCGTTAAATATTCAATAAACGCAAAAACTCGTTGTAAAACTGTTTTTTAACAACGCGCAAAAAGTTCTTTAACGGAACCACACATTGTAAATGATTATCAATAAAGTTCTCTTTTCAGTTATAAACTTGTCGGTTATTATTCGCGATGGAGTATATTAGAAAATCAAACAATTACTACTTAACACATACCGAAAACAAAACATTTGAACCATGGCATAAATAATGCTCGCTTTTAGGGTGCGAATGTGACCCATGCGGAAGTATATTCCCGGATACAGGACGTGTTGCTCATGTACCCAGGGGCCAAGATAGAGCAAATCCAATACGTACCCCTAGGGGTGCACCTTGATACCAGAGGAACAGAAAACAGGTACAGTGTTTTATCATGTAAAATAGTTCGCATATCTAAAATGTGTTTGTTTTTATGGTTCATGAATATTCAGTGTCATTACCTATATAGTAAAGCATGGAAGAATAAAATGCGTCCAGATGTCATGAAAGAATTGTCTCATTTGCAACATTTTACCGAATTCCGAGCCTGGTTGGTCTCTAATTGGGTATTTGAGACAATCACTTAAGATTATGATTCAGGTGCATATTAAACATTTTTAACATTAGACTTTAAAGAAGAAAGGGCAAAAAATACGATTACCTCTGAAGAAAACGAGTTCAATTTTCACGAAAACAGAAAAGCGGAAGAAAGTTATAAATGTCCCGAAAATGTTGTAGAATGCTGCAATGGGATTAACGATATATGTATTTTAGTCACATTTCAGTAATATTAATCTCTTATTATATACACGGACCTTTGCACCATACAGTTATTATGTTAAGAGAAAATATCCAAGCTATGAACAGTTTTTGTCCCCTACCGGTGAAACCGGAGGACTTATGGGTTGCGCTCTGTGCGTCTGTGAGTCTGTCACACCTTTCTGGATCTTTCGATAACTGTCAAAGTTCTTCATATTTTTTCATGAAACTTAAAACACGGACAGCTGGCAATATGGACATTATGCACGTCATTTCATTTTGTTCCTACGTCAAGAATTCAGGTTGCTATGGCAACAAATATTTCAAACAAAATCTGAAAATGGTGCAGTTTCACCGGTAGGAGACCATATTGCTTGGCAATCTCTTGTTAATTCATGTAACTATGTATTTTCACAGTTGATATGCTCGAATTAACACATTTCTTTACCCGACGTGAACATTACTGTCGCTGTGAATACATTTTAAATCGCGAACAGCAGGTTCAATACACGCAGCATTTTTACAAATACTTTGGCCATAAATTTAATTTATTGTGACATGTCAATACGTGTAAAATGTCGCGCGATACAGATCCTGTAAACGTTGTTATTTTCAAGCTGTCGTTATCAAAACAATGGTTTGTATTTACGAGCATATGATGTCTTGTGAGCTTAGAATGGGACATACTGGAATGCCAACTTGGTTTGAGCGAATACTTTCAGATTTCAACACCTAGCACCTCCTTTGTCACAAAAGTTCGGTACAGGGATACAATTAAGCTGTTCCCATTCTTGGGACAACACATATAATGTTTATTAACATACATCCCTACTTTGTGTGATAGTATGAAAAAATACTTAATGTTTTGTTAACATTCAGTCCGATTAATAATCACACTCCGAGAGGAATGTCACTGGTTTTTAACATAGAGACCGACTTTATGTGACAATTAAAGAGGATAATCGCATATTTTGAACACGCAGTCGTACTTTTGTGTCACACAATCAGAAGATGATAGAGGTTTTTTAACATGCATCCCTACTTTTTGTCAAACTATGAGAAGAGCTGAATCGTTTTTAATACGCAGATATATTTTGCGCCGAACTTTTAGAGGACACTTAGAGGATAGCCCTACTTTTTGTCACTTTATGAGAGGACAATTACAGGTTTTTAATATGCAGACCTACTTTTGTCACACTATGAGAGTATTCTTACAAGTTTTGGACATGAGCCATATTAATGTCACATTATATGAGGATAATTCTTATTGTTATATTGTATTTATTTCATTTTTTCAGGTGGATTATCACCCTTAACACGATTGGTGCCAGGAACTACATTGCTGGAACAACTTTGCATCTGAAAGGTCAAAAGGTGACATTGCGTCGCTATGACGACATCATACAGCTTGAGTACCGTAAGTGCTCCAGGTCAAACGCTGTTCAGCAAATGGTAGCAAAGATACAGAACCTGGACAATAGCGTTGCAAAGTCAGCAATCGATGGACACAAAAAGAGTTACGTGTTCAATCATGATTAATGAATCGTGCATATGTAATTGCTAAACAAAAAAGTATGTTTCATTTTCTAAACCTGACAATATTTGACAGTTCTAAAGGAAAACAGTGCCGAGTCACTTTGGATTGCAACGCTTTATTTGACAGTCTCTTAACAACAGTGTCGTACAACTTTGAACTGCTATTTTCCCTTTGACAATCTGTAAACAAACGGTATCGTATAACGTTAAACTGCTATGTTCAACTTAAAAGTCTTTAAACGAACAGTGCCGTGCAATTTTTGAACTGCTATGGTCAACTTGACAGTCTCTTAACGAAGACTGCCTTACCACTCTGCAATGCTATGCGTTATTTGACGGTACGACTTCGAACTTCTATGTTAAACTTGACAGTTTCTAAACGAACAGTGCCGTACAACTTTGAACGTCCATGTTTTACTGGACAGTCTCTAAACGAACAGTGTCGTACCACTTTGAATTGTAATGTTCTATTTGACAGCCTCTAAACGAACTGTGCCGAACCACTTGAACTGGAATGTTCTACTTGACATTCTCTAAACAAACAGTGTCGTGCAACTTTGAAAAGCTATTTTCTACTACACAGTCTCTAAACGAACAGTTCCGGACAACTTTGAACTTCTCTGTTTTACTCGACAGTCTCTAAATGAACAGTGGTTTACCACTTTGAATTGCAATTTTTTACTGGACAATCTCTCAACGAACATTGGTGTAAAATTTTTAACTACTATTTTCTATTTTGCTGTATCAACACAGAAAGTGTCGCACCACTTTGAACTTCTGTTTTCTACTTGAAAACCTATAAACGGAGAATGTCGTACAACTTAAACTTGCTGAGTTCTACTTGAGAGTATTTAAACGAACACTGTCGTGCTTATTTGAACTGTTATCTTCTAGTTGGCAATCCCTTAACGAACAGTGCCCTTCCAATTTGAACTGCTATATTCTATTTGACAGTCCCTAAAAGAACAGTGTCATACTACTTTCCAACGCTTTTTACTTGATAGTCTCTAAACGAACAGTGCCATACCACTTTAAACTTCTATATTCTGTTTTATTTTATTTCCAATGCGTCAATATTATGGGGATTGACAATGTACTTTTAATACCGCTTATCTTGTTCCAATGCTTCAAACTGAAGCTAAATATGTACGTTTTTGTATCAAAATAGTTTGTTAAGCATTCTTTCTAGATAAATATATCGCATATAAGGAAAACATAAAAATCAGGCGCCCATCTAGAAATGTGGATGCTATATAAGAAGAACATAATGTTGTACAATATATCTTGTAGCATGCCATCAAAGCTGAAGAGTTGATATACAAATACAATGTTTTGGTCTACATACTTTATTCCTCTTATTTTTGGATAATGTGGAAAGCCAATTCATTTTCAAATTATATATACAATTTCCAGCTGTATAGTTTCATTTTATAATCATTATTTTTATAAATATAAACTATAGTAACATAAAAACGTTTAATTTAAAACAGAACGAAATATAGTAACTAATCATATAAAATATAGGTAAATGCCATCTTGTTGGCAATATTCAAAACCCAGCATCATACATGTACAAATTCTAGAGCATCGTTATACATACAATTCATTATTAACCACGTGACCGCTGCACATGGCTAGATATCATACCATTGATATCATTTGATAAAATTTTGAAGGAGATCACTCGAAGATTTGTATGTACCTAACGTGAACCACTGGTCTTGTGTTTAAAAGCTGGTTCAACACTATAACATATAAGTGTATACGTGGAGTAGTCGAGGCCGCACATGCTAATCATGGGCGACACTTTCCGCTTGTATGACATGTTCTGTTTCAAGAAGGTCGCTTCTTAGCAAAAGTCCAGTTAAGGCGGAAAGTGTCGTCTCAGACTTATCTAGTTCGACACTTTACGCATGTGTATATATATCTGTACAGTCTGACTGCCTCTGAATAGAATCTACCAAGCGGGTCTCCAATTACACGTGTGCGATGTTCGATGGGCTAACATACTTTCTGAAAGAACTTGTTTGTCCTTTATTCAGGAATTATAATAAGACCAAATGTAGGCGTTTTACAATGACACAGATGTAACATTTACCTTGTTTTATTTATATTGTGCTCAAAACATAACTTATTACAATCAAAATATAATTAAAAAAAACAGTAATTGTTTAGGAGTGTAACGAAGGTGGCTTAAGTATGGTAGATATGTGTTCTTTTGAAAAACACCTGAAAATAACATGGAATAAGAGCATAATGTCAGGCGACAGAAATTGTTATCCACTGGCTTAATCGTTAACTGATTTTCCGCTTTTTGGCGGAAGATTCTCTCACTCAACGAGTTTCTTTCGAGAATCTTTTTGGCATGATTCTATTATAACACATCCTTCCGGAGTCGGGGGATATAAGCTATCATAATTGTAATGTATAATTTTTGTTAATGTTTTATTTCTTACAAAAGAAACCTATGCATTTGTTGTTTAAACTCAGCCTTGACAGATATTTTGCCAACCTTAAATAATAAATCAATTCCAAACTTATTGTGCTTGTCGTTGGATAACTAATGTTTATTCGCTTAAGAATAAACCATTTTATCCAACGCAAGCTATTTAACTATATATGTACGTATTATCCGTCTTACAAGAGTTCTCTTTCATGAAAATTATCCCCCGCGTATGGGCGCTGAACCATAGTATATAGAGTTTATTCAACATACATTAGGCTTTAAGCCCATGAGTAAACACATTTTACAACACAATATATTCACAAATGGTCAATGGCGTACAGAATTGTTAACATAACGTAGATCAAATGCTTAATACAACAAATTCATGCACACTTTATCGTATATTGTATTTTTTATATATAAATTAGATAAATAAATGAAGGTACTTGGAGAGAAACTACTGATAATATAAGTCAGCTCTCAATTTAAATGCTATAAAAACAAAAATGGATAGATTTCGTACACTTTTTTCATTGTCAGTTTGTAAGAGTTCGATAAACTTTATCATGTTTGTATTTTTCCAATAGTATTTACTTATGTATTTCTTACGTAAATTAATAAATGTTGCGCATTCAAGTAAAAAATGAAATTCATCCTCAAGGACGTTACAGTGTTTGCATTTTCTATTTTGAAAAGGTATCTTTTCAGGCTTGTGCCATCTCCCTGCTTCCACTTCAAGTCTATGGGCAGATACTCTAAAACGAGTTAACGCCATCCTAAATTTTGAGACATTTACAAAATTTAAATATGGTTGTAACTGAAAGCTACTAAAAAGTCTATAAGTTCTACCTCTGGTCGTGTTTTCCATTTCACTTGACCAGGTTTGCAAAAACATATCAGAAATACGTTGTTTAGCTACTGATAAAAATATCTTAATATCTCCTACCCCTTGAAAAAACCACACATCACTAAAACCTAATCTGTCTAATACATCCTTGAGAGATTTAACCCAAGACTTTTTTTCTGGGTATATATCATGATCATGTAATAGCATATCGTAAACAATTTTTATGTACTTGACATCATCGGATTGTAATATTTTAAACCAGTACTTTAAAACACAAATGATACGCTTATTTATTAATGGTACACGTCCCTGTTCTCCATAAACGAAGTTATTTTGTGTTTGCAACCTCACACCTAACACTTGTTTACAGTATCGTATATGTATTCTTTCAATCTGAACACTATTATTTAACCCCCATACTTCACAACCATAGCTTAGAATAGGTTCAATAAGTTTATTAAAAAGATCAAGTCTATGATTAACTGATATATCTGGGTATTTAACTAAATTAGATTTCAGCTTGTATATTGCTTTAAGAGCCTGTCCTGAGAGTGCATCATACGTTAATGAAAAAGAACCCCCAGTGGTAAATACTATGTCTAGGTATGTAAAACTATTCACTATTTCTACAATGTGTCCTTTGTAATAAAAATTTTAATTTCGTCTATTCTGTCCTCCTTTTTTAAAAATCAATATTTTTGTTTTATTCACATTAACGCATAGCTTCCATTTAGTACAGTACTGCTCTAATAAATCTAATCCATTTTGCAGTCCGGCTTCCGATTCTGCAAATAATACTATATCATCAGCATATAACAATAAAAACAGTTTTAACATACCAAGATTAACTCCTTCAAACTTATTTAGCATAAAATGTTCCTCGATATCATTTAAATACATTGAGAACAAAAATGGCGATAAAGATTCATCTTGTCTCACTCCCAAATAGCATGTAAACGAATCGTGACTGATTTCATTATTAAATTTTATTTTCGATTTAACAACATTGTACATCGATCTAACTATATTCAACATTTTACCACGTACCCCTAATTTTATCAATTTATACCATATGATATCTCTTACTATAAAGTCAAATGCTTTCGTAAAATCGACAAAAGCTGTGTATAGTTTTTTATTTTGATTCAAAATATGGTTAATAATACCCTGCAGTACAAAAATATTGTCAACAGTTCCCATACCTTTTCGGTAGCTTCTATGTACACATTGTATGTTTCTAGAGCTGTAACGATTCGGTTCGATGCATCGAAAAACTGGTTAAACGCCGCCGATTCGATTTCGATACCAATACGGCCAATTTCGATTCGATTCACTGCAATCTCGATTGATCCGCATTTTAAACCTTACTTTCCAAATCCATCGTCTAAACGTTCTTGTCATTTGTAATACGTCTTGTGATTGGTCAATAGCCAATATGGCATCCAATGAATGAATGAATAACATGCTGAGTATTACATCAGCAGTAAAATGGCTCTTCAACCATGCCGAAAGACGCACCGTCAAAATTAAAATCAAAAGTATGGGAACATTTCGGGTTTTGCGAAGGTTCTGATGCAAAGGCAACTTACAAAACGTGTTTTGTTGACGTAAGTTACCCATATGGTTTGTTTACTAAACTGTGTGCATTCTGTAAAGAAGTCAACTGGAAGTTGTTTATATACTTACATGTTTTTTTTCTGTTAAACCATGTGATACATTGTGCATTTTATGTTATTTAATAATAACTCAACAGGAAGTTTTGTTCAATAAATGTGTTACTTATAAAACAATGTTGCGTTTTAAATTTTATTTAAAAAAATTAAACACTTTAAATGGACAATAGTTAATAGCAAATACCAAACATATTAATTCATTCTCTGGACAAACCAAACACGAAATAGTTTGCAAAATAAGCAGCAAATAGTTTAATCTGAATCGAATCGAAAATAATCGAATCGGGCCATTTGGTATCGAAATCGAATCGAATCGAATGATGGGTGAATCGTTACAGCTCTATATGTTTCACCCCACATGTTCAATCGACTATTAATTATTTTACTAAATAATTTTCCTATCGTACTTAACAGTGTTATTCCTCTATAATTATTCGGGTCATCTAAATCCCCCTTCTTATGCAGCGGAACAATAAATCCTTCGCTCCAAGCCTCTGGGAAATAACCTATATCAAACATTTTATTAAAAAGTAAATGTAAAACCCTAAGAAAGGATTCATTTGTAACACCGTGTTTAAGAAACTCATTTAAAACGTAATCAGGACCAGCAGATTTACCATTTTTTAAAGATTTACATGCCTTTTTAATTTCGTCTTGCGATATTTCAATGTTTAAATCATCGAACATTACCTGAAATTCCTCATTTAGGTATCTTTCATTAAAAAACAGAATGTCTTCATCTGGCTGATAAAAATGGGTGTCTGGATCATTAATGGATTTAAAGTATCGAAAAAAATCATCAGTCTTTAATTTATCTGACTTGCATGGCTTTACCGATCCCTTTAATAAATTCCAATATTGTTTTGCATCTAATAATCGGTTATGTTCTAAAATCTTTGTCTGCTCTAAATCATAATTATATTTATGTTTTCTTACTAAACATTTATAGTTGCTCCGGGATTGATCCATCAAAATTCTATTTTCATCCGACCTGTCCGTTCTATATAATTATGTTCAAGTTATTGTCTTGTCTTGTTATTATAAAATTCAGATTTTGCCCTTTGACACTCGTCATTAAACCATTGATTACTGTTATTATCGCGATGTTTACCTCTAACTTGAGTGTTTATGGTCTTTTTGAATAAAGGTGAACAGACATCATCAATTACAGTACAAAATTTTTCTAAACAATTATCTAATGACGCCGAACTATTTATAAGATCGATATCATTACATATATTAATCAAACATTGAGTAGTTCCTGAATTATTGAAAGATTGTATATAAATATCCTTTTTTTCATTATCCCATTTGAATACGTGCGGTACTTTATCGCACTCATTTATAACCCTGTCATTAACACAACAATTATTTTTAACAGAAGTCATGTGAAATTGTACTACACAGTGGTCAGATAATACATTCGGATCAAGTACTTCAAACTGATCAATACATGAAAATAACAACGGCGTACACATAACCAGATCAATAACACTCGATCCTCGACTCGTTACACAAGTAAACTTTCCTAATTGACAATCGACCCCTACTCTACCATTTATCACTTTTAAACCAGACATTTTACAAAAATCAAGTAAACATTTACCATTCTCGTTTACATTTTTATCTTGACTTATCCTCGGTAGAATAATATCTTCAACATAATCATCAGGTAATAAATTGAAACGGTGTAAACCATCATTTTCGACATAATCAGGTTTATTACCAATTCTTGAATTAAAGTGCACCACAAACAATAAACTCACAGTTATTATTAAAATTACATTGAAATTGAATCATATCGTTTAAAATTAGATCAAATATGCTTTCATTAACAAACATTTCTCTACTACTTCCTTGTGGCACATTATATGCTAAACAGCGTAAAACATCGCTCTTGCTTTTAAACAAATTGCCTTTTAATTTAACCCATATAAAACAATCATCGGTATTTTTTAAGAATTCAACATCGTTTTTCAATTGTTCAGAGATAAATATTATTATCCCCCCACTATCTCTTTTTGAGCCTTTTAATTTAACACTTCTGTTTAATATATAAGAATGAAACCCGCCCACAGAATAATCGTACAGTTTGTTCGACCAGGTTTCAGTAAATAATAAAATATCGTTTTTTGCAAACAGTTCTTTCATTTCGACCGACTGCAATTTATTGTACCGTTTTCCAACTAGTCCCTGTACATTTAACATACTAAGTCGAATCCCCGTGTTCTCTCCACAGCTGTCCTATTTCTGGTCCAATTCACCGCGCTTGGCTGCGTTCTGTGTCCGTGTTTTATTAAAAGTACCTCTACTTGGGGTTTTTCCAACACTCTGTGTGTTTCTGGTCGATTGCGCTTGTGAGGATTTTAATTCGTTTTACTGCATCGGAGTAATTCGCTTTTTGCGTTTGATTTTGCGAACAGTCTGTGTCAATTTCGCTCGTGATTGATTTTCCCCTGTTGGATTTATCACCGCCTTTCGGTAAGTAGCCATTTTCTTTACTCGTGCTTTCACTACGGTCCGCGTAATTTGGCCTACTTTCGCTTTGTGTGTTTTCAATGCAGTCTTGATTGTTTACATCGAGATGGGCGTTTACGATGGAAGGATTTTGTTGACTTTTGCTCTGGGTAAATGTAAACACCTCGTCCGTTCCATCTTCATCACTGTCCTCATCATTTTCGCGACGTTCTACCACGGTTTCGTTAGAGTACACTCTACTCTTATCATGTGTATGACTGGTCGGACACTGTTTTAGTCTATCTGTAGCGAGCATGCTGTACCATTCTGGAAACATATCGCGTACCACCCGTCCGTTGATGTACAATCTAGCTGGATATTTTATTTGGACTTTCTGATGTAACTGTCTCTCTTGTACAGCTTCTTGTGATTGATACAATTCCTTTCGCGCTCTCGCTATTTCCTTTGGATATTGCCTTTCTATTCCAAACGGGCTTCTCTTTAGCTTGTAGGCCCTAGCAAGAATTGTTTCTGTGTCAACGTAATCGCGAAAGCGGACTATCATTGGGCGTTTTTGATCATTTAGATGACTATTAATTCTCCCCAGCCTGTGTGCTCGGTCTATCATCATGCCTTCTGTTTCGATTTCTAACTCGTTCTCAAGGAACCTTATATATGGTAGGCTCTAATTCAACGTGCGTTCTTTTACCCTGTTGTCTCACTGCTGAGAAAGTTGCCATTTCATTGTTTATTTAGAAATTTATTTTACAAAACCCACCCACCTCCCTGTGACGTATTAGGATGAACATCGATACTCGCCATTCCTTCATATATTTTCAGCCATTGTTTCCATGACTTCGTGTTCCCTTCGCCTGTCGTCGCCAAGGCTGATCAGAGACTGATTGAATATATTATTGACTTCCGGTGCCAGTGTGCTGCCTGTGTTAAGAACTGTATCAGTGACTTCCGGTATCGGGGTCTTGATTGATTGCACAGAACGTATGTCTAAACATCACGCACCGCACAAAACAGGTACATGGGCGGTTCGTATATGCATATGGTTGTCGCGTGAGTGATGGTCACTCAGGCGGACATAGGCGGGATTTGTGCACGATTTTCGTTATTTGGTCAGTTCTACGCTAGACTTTGATCAGTAAACTTTTACTTTTTGAAATTCCAACCACATTAATAAATTAGTTAAAATTACCAGTTATGTTTGAGTTACACAATGTCCACAGTTACATGTTAATATTGGTTGTTTTCGGGTACAGTTTTCCAGAGTTATTTTACATTGAGTGAAGTTTTATCTCTGGTTTTTACTCTGGCCTTGAAAACACCATTTAAGGATAAAGAATAGAAGTGATGTATACAAATTAAAGTTGTACTGTCATCTTTTTCTGGCATGATCCTATTATAACACATCCTTCCGGGGTCGGGGGATATAAGCTATCATTATTGTATTGTATAATTTTTGTTAATGTTCCGGGGTCGGGGGATATAAGCTATCATAATTGTATTGTATATTTTTTGTTAATGTTTTATTTCTTACAACAGATAACTATGCATTTGTTGTTTAAACTCAGTCTTGACAGATATTTTTCCAAACTTAAATAATATATTAATTCCAAACTTATTGTGCTTGTCGTTGGATAATCGTTAACGGATTTTGAAACAATATTCAATAATGATAAAATATTTGCAAAGAGAAAAGTTTACACTTACAAAACAAATTTTGTCTCGATGTTTTGAAATACTGTTTATTGTATATTAAAAAGTAATAAATTGTGATTATGCCTCTATTTCTAAAGAAACAATAGCTTAATCTTAATTACATGTTTATATGAAAGAGGTATTCGTTTTGTGAGAGATATTATGTTAGAAAGGAACTGTTTTACTTTTAAAGAATCTTTTGATAAAGATTTGAACAAATGTAAATTTCCTACTGTACCAAATATTAATAAACATAATAAAGAAATATATTGACATATTGACGACCTGCCAGATTTTGACCAAAAACACTAATCAATGACCCTTTATTACCATCTGGAATTTAAAAAAATATTAACAAGCCCAAAAGTCAGAGAAACACGTTTATAAAATATCAATTCAAAACAATGACATTCCAGCTTGTCAAACAAAAATGGAATTCAGAAAAAAAGGAAAATGTATGTGCACTCGAAAAGTATGATGCACGCTTTTAACCCACGGCGTAGGGATTAAATCACGAGTGCGAAGCACGAGTGATTTGAAACCATGTACCTAAACTTCCGGCCGCGGGTTATTCGACAACAAACTATAACGGAAATATTTCGATTCTTATACAATTTTCACAAAAGATTTATACAATGGAAAAATAACTTTCGGCTATTCTGTCGATCAGATCAAATTTCGTTCATAAAATGCCGGATTGTTACGCTGGTGGAAATGTATCGGCATGTTTTGTTTAGTAACAGCGCGTTCTATCAGTGTATAAGCTCCGCCCATAATTATAGCAGAATAACCCATAGACGATTTTCTTCTTTGTTTATATAGAATTTGGCAGGTGCTGTGTTAGAATCCGTTTTTAAATATTATTAATATTTTAATACGTTCCTGCATGTGGTTCATGATTATGAAACATATTAGGCACTACGTTTTCAAATTGCGTGCACAAACTCGCACATACGCATGAGCGAACTGTTCATTTTATAATAGTTTGTGTTTGATTAATATGTCTTAAATAATTATTTTTAAAATATATTTAGGTTATAACACATATATTTGATAAAACAGTCTTAAACAGATTAGTCCTACATAATTCGGTCTTAAAATACGCAACCAGCAAACAACAAGCGAATATCACTAACAGTACATGTCGCATATTTCCCGCTTAGCACGTGGAAATTAATAATAAATCCTTCCTAGTTTAAAACGCTTTCGATACCATTTGTCTATGAAACACCTAGTATAAAAGTTGCATGCATGTGTTTTAATTTAGGTTCTTATATAGGCGGCATTGTTTTTAAGACTGAATACATATATGTGTGAATTTTGTTTTAAATAGAAATGCTAGACGACAATTCCAAAGTTATATTTTCAGTAAAAAACACTTAGCTGTATCAGTAACAGTTCAAAGCGGACAACAAACATAATATTAAGATTAGCATAAAATTTATGCTGAGACCGTGTTAGCAAATTCGGAGTTTACATGGAAAACATTCTCAAATAGATTATCTTTGTAACCAAGCGACTGGTGTTGGCATCCTACGTTGGCATTTGTTTATCTCCCTTTTTGATAAAAGCTGGCATTTCCGCATGCATTCGCATGTTAGAAAGCAGAGTTATTGAGTCGCGAAACCCACGATCAACCACGAAGACATCGTTTGATATCCAAAAAATATGGCCCTAGAATCACCCCCTGTACGTCGATAATCCAAACTGAGTTGGATAATTAAAACTGAAGATTTTTATTTCGGCCGAAACTGAAACTGAAACTGAAAGGTAGGTGATTATTTTATCATTTCTGCTAATTTAGTAACTATAAGTACGTAATTGTTCTACACATGTGATAATGAATGTCTGACACACACATGCGTTTTGAGTTTTGCAATGATTTAATAGTTTTTTAGTAAAAAACGATAAATTTGTCTTCGGAAAATGCTAATTTGCATGATATGCGACCTATGTGTTGAATTATTTACACGTTAATTGACAAAAAAGCGAACGAAACTGTAACAGATATATGCCAAATTATATCATGAATGTCCTTTAAAATTTTATTTTTTAATACCTAGCGTGTTTTTGTGTTAAAATCATGTGTTTGTAGGACGGGTATAAAAGTTTATGGATAATCCAAACTGATATGAAAATTTCTGTGGATTATAACCAAACTCAAAATGGATAATGCACAAACTGCGATGTATTGAACATGTTCTCCAAAGACAGGTTGGATATTATTTAAAAAAAAAACAACAATTAATAACCAAAAAATCACACGATTTGTATAATGGAATATAAAAAATACTTTCAACGAACATCAACATTCATTTATTTGTTATTTATTTAGTGAAATCAATTTCAAAGAAACTTGCACATATATACAATTGAGATTATAAGCAAAATAAGCATGCGAATTTTGCATTTCACGTACATAGATATGACATAGCACGTGTTCCTTGGATTTTTAGGATAGCATGAAAAGCATAGAAATTAAAAAATGCCCCTACTTATTATTTGATCACTTGATTTAAAGGGATTCGAGTCGAAGCTGCAGGTTAAAGTGGCACTTGTTCCGCTGATTCATGTATCTGTCACCATATAAGAGGTTTCGAATATTATTTTAAGCATTACTGATCTGATTCATTATACATTATATCAGAAAGATTGCATCGAATGGTACACACATATTTAAGGGGCATATTGACGGCTAGTATAGCATTTTACTTTCCGAAATATATTTACACATTGAAAAGAACATATTAAATAATATCTCGATACACAGACATAAATATGAATAATCTTCTGTAAATTATGTATTTTAAAATTAAAAACAGTTTTCCCCGTGACCCTTTTCGCCGGCGCGGGAAAATTGAAGTAGTAGTAAAATATTTACGAGTGAATTGTACAGTACCCCGCTATGCGCATGCTCACTGACAATAAACGACTTGTAACGGTATTTTAGCATAGGAAGCTTGCGAGTTCTATATGGAATGACTTTATTGAAACCTTGGCGGGAATTACGGAATCCGGATAGTGCCATCTATAATCTCGCCTTTCTTTCATCAAGGACGACACACGATACACGATATTTTGCGCGACAGTCGCGGCGACGCACGATATTTTGCGCGACAGTTGCGGCGACGCACGATATATTTAACAGTCACCCATTTATATGAGATATCTCGCCCTTTGAACACGACCGTCGCCCTTTGAAAAAGACCGTCGCCCTTTATGAACGCGACCGTCGCCCTTTTATATGCGATAAATCGCCCTTTTAGAACGCGACAGTCGCCCTTTTATAGGCGATATCTCGCATAAAAGGGCGACGGTCGCGTTCATAAAGGGCGACGGTCGTGTTTAAAGGGCGACGGTCGTGTTCAAAGGGCGATAAATCGCATTTAAAAGGGCAACTGTTGCAAATGGGCGATATTTCGTGTTTAATGTATTGTGCGTCGCCGCGACTGTCGCGCAAAATATCGTTTATCGTGTGTCGCCCTTGATGAAAAAGGGCGAGATTATAGATGGCACTAACCGGATTCCGTAGGGAATAATATTTATGGACTTTTAACTATTTTTATTTTTGATTTCATCAATTACGTATTATTCCTTCCGATTTTATGTTAATAACATTTGGACTTTTTGTAATTTTAAATATTTGATATTTCATTATATATGGAAATACCGTCGATTCGCTCCTTTAAACAGGTGGCAAATAGTTTTAGAGCCGGGGCGATGTGCTGGCACTTTGATTAACTTTTTTTATCACTTTGATAACGCCATTTTCAATAGTGAGTTGCTTATGTTGTTCATGTATGTTTTGTGGAGTAATATCAGCATATTTTTTGTCCGATAACCGAATTTGCCGGTTGTTTCATCTAAGGTGAGATCTCTGATCTTTTATTTTTCTAAGCAATGGTTAGTTGTGTTATGGATTAGTATTTCTTTCAGGCATTTAGAGGACTCTGTACAATAACATCTATAGTTTCCATTATCTTCTGTTGTTCATGAAAAGAAAACAAAATCATGTTTTTATGATGATTGTTTAACAATGTGCTACAATGCTTTTGTTGTCAAATAAATCTCGAAATATTTTACAAGAGTGGTCATTTAACATAGATCTTTACCTAAAACATCTTGCAGTTTGGTCATAATCCATCGACTTCCTAATGATAGTTTGAAATTATCCATACACTAGTTAGGTCATTATCCAATTTGTATATTCTTGTTCCAAACAAATACGAATATATTTCGTTTTCGCGCATTTACGCCAACTAAAATTTTACATACATATATGAAAGGTTAATACATAAGTCCAGGCATTAAAACATTAAAAACATTCCATTATAATTGTTTTGGGCCTTAAACTTTTGACAATTTCATTTACTTTTTCCAGATTTTCAAACATATTCATTTTATTTCGACGTAATCGTAATTGTTTTTAATTGTCATGGGTTTATTAGCGCATTGTATCCGGCAAATAACATTTTATCAAAAAGAAAAGTTTATTATGTCACAACTTACCTTAAATAAACTTGTTCTTAGAAATAAATGACAGGAGTCTTTATTTCTGTAGTCAATATATTCTTCAGTTTGATTTATCCTACTCAGTTTGGATTATCGACGTACAGGGGGTGAGAATGCTTGTTGCAAAGAATATGATTTAAAATTGATGCGTCGTTATTTGTTGAGTCCGAAAAATATGGCCCTAGAATGCTTACAAAATATCCAGTTGTTGTTACTATAACCATTGGTTTTACTAAAGGACGGCCTTTGTGCACACTGTATGAAAGCCGTTGAAATTGAAAATTGGAACTTTTCTGTATATAAATGTACGTACCGTCAATAACAAATATTACTTGATCATTATTTTCGGCCAGAAGAGATTGAGCTAAAGTCCTTGTATGAGTGTCAATGACATTTTCACGACTGATGTGCTGAAAACCTAAATATTGTTGAACAAAGTTTTTTATCAACAGCATCCTTACAGCTGCACTTGATTTTGAAATTCCAAAGAGAAATGCGAGTAAACTATTAGAGATTCCGGTTTTCATTTTGAACAAAAAAATACCGGTCGTATTTGATTTCGATCTAACTGGAGTTTCTCTAATATGCTCTTTCAGCATGCTGTGGAAGTTCATAAATTGTTTCTTGTGAAGGCCAGTCATGATTTGAAGATCAATATCAGAGTAATATTCAAGATTTTCAAAGGACATTCGTTTAACTGTTGATTTAATGGCAAACTGACGTACCGTATCTAAAATCCTGTAATTGTTGTTTTGTTTACAAAGGCGTCGTCCATTGATTTAAAGTTAACAACTGTATCTGGATGGATTTGAGACAGCGAAAAGTCTAAATGGCATGGACAGCATCTACTATGAGCAGTTATTAAAATATTGTGCTTAACTAACACTTCTATTCTTAGCTGTTGTGGCACAACGATAAGTTTTGGCCCAGGCTTCTTACAAATGAAGCAGTACGCGTGGCTTTTCGAGGCTGTCTGAACTCGAAGTCGTACAGACGGCGGACTTCCCGCACAGCACGTACTTTCTTGTCCACCATTTTGTAGACTGGCCGGATGTAATACCGGAGATGGAGCTTGTCGGTACGCAG
Source organism: Dreissena polymorpha (assembly GCF_020536995.1). Lineage (NCBI taxonomy): Eukaryota > Metazoa > Mollusca > Bivalvia > Myida > Dreissenidae > Dreissena > Dreissena polymorpha. Next base: position 45,954,924 of record NC_068365.1, read on the forward strand.
GTCGCGAACATTTGCCATAAATGAAGTCAGACTCGCTGCTTTCAATCAAGAAAGCTTTTCTAAGATACTTTCTTAGATGCTTGTTTACAGGCCGTCCTGCAATAAAACTTATTTCAAATGTAAACAATACATCCCTATTAGTTAGTTCGACCCTATCAGTATTTATCATAAAAAGGAATTGTAATAATTGTTTTATGAAATGACATAATAAATGTAATATAACATGAAATGAATTTACAAATCTCTTGTATTTTTTTAAACTGCATGAGTAGTTTAATAAACTAAGAGAGTTTACACTTAATTAACAGTTAATAATTGTGTGTTTGTGCGACTTTGTTTTTTGTGCGATTTAAAAATGCGAGTAAATGTCAAATAAAAATAAAATTGGACACAAAGACCTGCCAGAGGGGGAAATTGATCCACGCTCGCCTGCGTGGTGCGCCACTGAGTATACATATACGCCATGGTCTCCGATACATTTAAGAGGAAATATAACGCTACATTATACTGGCTGAAAGAAAAAGGAAAACGAAAAACGTACTTATATCGTTCAAATTTACATGTAACCCAATTTGTTGGGTAAATCACATCTAAAACCGCTAAAGCAAACGTGTAATAATTATTATAATGATAATAATGCAATGTACATTGGCATACAATGAATTGCAAAGTTATTGATGAAATGACCAAAATAGTCGCTAAAGTAAGCCTGTAATAATTGTGATAGTTTTAATAATGATAAGTATACATGCATCACAAAATTATTGGTGGATTTAACATATAAACAGGCAAAAGCGGGCTTGTAAAATTATATGCGCGTGTAAAGTTAATAGTAACCATCTCGTTATTAGGAAATAATAATTCGTGTAATCGGATAATATAACATAATACTAAAAACTATGATACTTTATAATTACACATTAGAGTAGTAAAAGCATTATGTATCTTTCTTTTATGTATTATACACATATGTTTATACAGAATATAATTTATTCAGCTGCGATGAGTGTTGTTTAATTTACTGTGTATTACAACGATATATTTAGACGTTGATTCTGGTAGAAAGTCCATTTGTAAAAGCAGGAAGAAGCTCTTATTGATAGCACGATTTCCTTTCTTTTCGGAAGTTAGTAAATTGGCAAAATAGGTGCAGCAAAGCGCACCAAAAACAAGTTACAAACACCCAACACACATACAAATGGGGTCATGGTATTTGTCCGTGAAAATCAGTCGTGGTATAAATCAGCGTCTTAAAGACACTGGTCAGGTCGATTAAGTGACTCCAGTAGGGTCCTATTTTATAATACATTAAATCTTTTGAATTCCAAGAATACCTTAACCTTGTTAACATTAACAAAATTCGCATTTGTATAACAAAATTACGTGTGTCATCACATAGATTACATATTGAATCAGGTCGATGGAGTAAACCAGTAGTTACACCAGTTGAAAATAGAACATGCTACCTCTGTGCTAAACTTGAAGATGAATACCATTTTATTATGGAATGCGATTTATATAAAGATTTACGAGATAAATATATACCAAATTTTTTTCGCACAAGACCAAGTATGCGTAAGTTCATACAATTACTTCAAACAACAAACAGAAAAGTACTTAGAAACTTTGGCACATATATATTCTACTCTTTTGAGTTGAGAAAACAGTACTTATATCAATAACATGCTAATCACATACTACGGATACACTTTTAACACATGTTTATCTGTTTAATAAGTTTGTTGTAAAATATCTCCACTTTCTACTTATAAGTTTATATCTAACTTTTGGCATCCTGTTCTTATATATTGAAACGTCTTTTGCACTCTCTCCACCTATATGTTTATTATCATATACTTTGTTTGCGCTGTTTTTGTAATTTTGTTTGTAAATATGTTGTCTTCATGGTTCTTTTGACCATTTGAAACTTGGGAAAACAAACAAGATAACATACATGTTTATTATCATATACTATGTGTGCGTTGTCTTGCCATTTGTTGCGTGTATATATGTTGTCCTCATGGGCTTTTGACCTTTTGGAAGTTGTGAAATAAACTAAACTAAAAAAACTATAAACACGTATTATACATATATTTAAATATAAATTTATATTAAAGTTAAGAAGAACATGTGTCGAAAATGCGAAATAAGCCAGATATTTAAATTTTATTCTAAAATCGAAAATATCTGTACAGTCGAATGTGCCAGCATGTATATCATGCATGTACGATGTGAATCTAAATTTAGTTAACGGATCATATTATTTCATGCAACGATATCTATTCATGTTTTTATTTAATATAAAACATACCATGTATACATGTATATGATCATAAAAACAAAGTGATACCATGTAGCAGCAATAATGTTCAAAACATGTTATGCAAGATATGCTAATGTATACTTTTTGGACCTTGTGGTTTTCCAGAGTTATTATGAATAAGGATGAGTTGCATAAAGTGGGTAGAAAACATACTGGACTTGTTTATGAAAGTTTAATGTGTTTCCATTCTTGTTCAAATATATGCAGAGAATTATTGTTTAGGGCTATTTCTTTTCCAATTTGAGACTTTAGTTTTTAATAATTGGTAAAACAGTTTATTGTAAGTTTTTGTTTTCTGTATTTCATGCTGAATATAATTTAAATCAATAATATAATTACAATTTTAATGATATATATTCATACGACACACGAACACTAACTCCGATCCTAATTAAAAGACGAATGCTTCGGTTATTGTAGGAAAAAATATATATATTTTAACACATAAACATAAAAAATAATACTATTCGCACGTGTACTTTTGTGTCGTAAAACTATTGCTGTAGCTGCTATACCGCTGTAGCTGCTTTTTGTTTAACCGTGAAAATTGTGTGTTACATCTCATTTTCATTTTTTGGTGAAAAACGTCGGATTGAATGATCTGTTTGATTGTAATGTTTTAAATAAAATTAGAAAATATATATTTATGAATGCGACATTAACGATGTTTTCAAAGATTTAATGCTATTTTTTTCTGGCACAAAGAATAAAAATATCTGAAGGGTGAAATGCCAGAAATAAGTATGCATTGTTTTCGAGTGTACCTCACCTTTTGACTTTTAAAAAGCTCGAACGTTTACTGGCCTACTCTGACAAGTAACATTAGGTTTTCCGATTAGGCCAACTAGTAATTAATGCAAAAGGTATTCAAAGACGATTTGTTTAACAACACGAGGTGCGCGGTATGTTTAACCACATTTACAAACACTAAACTTTATGTTTATGTTTTGAAAATAAATCGTTTATTTTCATAGGTTGAAGAGATTATCTTTCAATTTTTGTTTTGCGATGTCACTACGAAAACGGTTTTCTTTTATGTTGACTTAATACTTTTTGTAGTGGTTCTTAATACTGGGGGCATTTTTAGAAGCAGAAGTAAACACGCACAAATGAATTTCGCGCATAGACGATGGACTTTGAACAGGTCATCGACAGGTCAAGAACGGCATATTTTATAAAATTAAGAAGGATTATTGAGCAACGATTCAATTATGTATAAATATTATTGCAATAAAAACAGTATCAGACAGTGTGAAACTGTATATGATTATGTTGCGCTATTGCCAATCTTATTCATGTGTTTTCAAATAAAAAATGCCATATAACTATTCTGATATTGTTATGGACCGCTTATTACCATATTTACGTACTCATTTTAACTACAAATAAGTGTATCTGTGTATTTTCTATGTAACATATTTCGAAGTGATGACAATGCATACACAAGTCCGATGAAGTGTTTATTTATTTTTTTTCTTCTAAATAACAGTTCCTCAAAATATTCCAATTAATAAGATACATTCAGTAACTTTTAAGATGTTAAAAACTGATGTCCAATATTTAAAAATACTGCGGGAGGTCAGACCCTTACGGGCCTATCCCGCAATTCACAAGTAAATGAATCATATATATATATGCTAGCCGAATCTCCCTAATATACAATTTTACTTTCCTTTTATACTTAATGGTTTCCCTTGGATCGGGTAACTACGACAAACATGTTGATTATGGAAATTACCTACAATATCATAACATTTTGTTATGAAATGGGTAAACTTTTGTTTGGGCTTTTTATTTATTTGATTTTATTTACTAGAACTAGTACTTTGACCGCTGTTATGTATGATCTTTGCGACCACGACGTTTGGGTTTAATTTCATTATGGAACATTTGAAGTCTGTTATACAACAATGTTTCAGGTTTGGACAATTCGTCGCAGATGTCGACCCAGTTTTATCCATGAATTACGTTACATCTACTTATAGGTATATCTACTGCACATATTGTCGCCCCGTGAGACATGCTATTGCTCGTATATCTACTGCACATATTGTCGCCCCGTGAGACATGCTATTGCTCGTATATCTACTGCACATATTGTCGCCCCCATGAGACATGCTATTGCTCGTATATCTACTGCACATATTGTCGCCCCATGAGACATGCTATTGCTCGTATATCTACTTCACATATTGTCGCCCCCGTGAGACATGCTATTGCTCGTATATCTACTGCACATATTGTCGCCCCATGAGACATGCTATTGCTCGTATATCTACTTCACATATTGTCGCCCCCGTGAGACATGCTATTGCTCGTATATCTACTGCACATATTGTCGCCCCATGAGACATGCTATTGCTTGTATATCTACTGCACATATTGTGGCCCCTTGAGACATGCTATTGCTCGTATATCTACTGCACATATTGTTGCCCCATGAGACATGCTATTGCTCGTATATCTACTGCACATATTGTCGCCCCCGTGAGACATGCTATTGCTCGTATATCTACTGCACATATTGTCGCCCCATGAGACATGCTATTGCTTGTATATCTACTTCACATATTGTCGCCCCCGTGAGACATGCTATTGCTCGTATATCTACTGCACATATTGTCGCCCCAGTGAGACATGCTTTTGCTCGTATATCTACTGCACATATTGTCGCCCCCGTGAGACATGCTATTGCTCGTATATCTACTGCACATATTGTCGCCCCCGTGAGACATGCTATTGCTCGTATATCTACTGCACATATTGTCGCCCCCGTGAGACATGCTATTGCTCGTATATCTACTGCACATATTGTCGCCCCCGTGAGACATGCTATTGCTCGTATATCTACTGCACAGATTGTCGCCCCGTGAGACATGCTATTGCTCGTATATCTACTGCACATATTGTCGCCCCGTGAGACATGCTATTGCTCGTATATCTACTGCACATATTGTCGCCCCGTGAGACATGCAATTGCATGTATATCTACTGCACATATTGTCGCCCCGTGAGACATGCTATTGCTCGTATATCTACTGCACATATTGTCGCCCCGTGAGACATGCAATTGCTCGTATATCTACTGCACATATTGTCGCCCCCATGAGACATGCTATTGCTCGTATATCTACTGCACATATTGTCGCCCCATGAGACATGCTATTTCTCGTATATCTACTTCATATATTGTCGACCCCGTGAGACATGCTATTGCTCGTATATCTACTGCACATATTGTCGCCCCATGAGACATGCTATTGCTTGTATATCTACTGCACATATTGTCGCCCCATGAGACATGCTATTGCTCGTATATGTACTGCACATATTGTCGCCCCCGTGAGACATGCTATTGCTCGTATATCTACTGCACATATTGTCGCCCCATGAGACATGCTATTGCTTGTATATCTACTGCACATATTGTCGCCCCGTGAGACATGCTATTGCTCGTATATCTACTTCACATATTGTCGCCCCCGTGAGACATGCTATTGCTCGTATATCTACTGCACATATTGTCGCCCCATGAGACATGCTATTGCTCGTATATCTACTGCACATATTGTCGTCCCATGAGGCATGCTATTGCTCGTATATCTACTGCACATATTGTCGCCACATGAGACATGCTATTGCTCGTATATCTACTGCACATATTATCGCCCCGTGAGACATGCTATTGCTCGTATATCTACTGCACATATTGTCGCCCCCGTGAGACATGCTATTGCTCGTATATCTACTGCACATATTGTCGCCCCCGTGAGACATGCTATTGCTCGTATATCTACTGCACATATTGTCGCCCCCGTGAGACATGCTATTGCTCGTATATCTACTGCACATATTGTCGCCCCGTGAGACATGCTATTGCTCGTATATCTACTGCACATATTGTCGCCCCCGTGAGACATGCTATTGCTTGTATATCTACTGCACATATTGTCGCCCCTGTGAGACATGCTATTGCTCGTATATCTACTGCACATATTGTCGCCCCCGTGAGACATGCTATTGCTCGTATATCTACTGCACATATTGTCGCCCCCGTGACACATGCTATTGCTCGTATATCTACTGCACATATTGTCGCCCCCGTGAGACATGCTATTGCTCGTATATCTACTGCACATATTGTCGCCCCCGTGAGACATGCTATTGCTCGTATATCTACTGCACATATTGTCGCCCCCGTGAGACATGCTATTGCTCGTATATCTACTGCACATATTGTCGCCCCCGTGAGACATGCTATTGCTCGTATATCTACTGCACAGATTGTCGCCCCGTGAGACATGCTATTGCTCGTATATCTACTGCACATATTGTCGCCCCGTGAGACATGCTATTGCTCGTATATCTACTGCACATATTGTCGCCCCGTGAGACATGCAATTGCATGTATATCTACTGCACATATTGTCGCCCCGTGAGACATGCTATTGCTCGTATATCTACTGCACATATTGTCGCCCCGTGAGACATGCAATTGCTCGTATATCTACTGCACATATTGTCGCCCCCATGAGACATGCTATTGCTCGTATATCTACTGCACATATTGTCGCCCCATGAGACATGCTATTTCTCGTATATCTACTTCATATATTGTCGCCCCCGTGAGACATGCTATTGCTCGTATATCTACTGCACATATTGTCGCCCCATGAGACATGCTATTGCTAGTATATCTACTGCACATATTGTCGCCCCATGAGACATGCTATTGCTCGTATATGTACTGCACATATTGTCGCCCCCGTGAGACATGCTATTGCTCGTATATCTACTGCACATATTGTCGCCCCATGAGACATGCTATTGCTTGTATATCTACTGCACATATTGTCGCCCCATGAGACATGCTATTGCTCGTATATCTACTTCACATATTGTCGCCCCCGTGAGACATGCTATTGCTCGTATATCTACTGCACATATTGTCGCCCCATGAGACATGCTATTGCTCGTATATCTACTGCACATATTGTCGTCCCATGAGGCATGCTATTGCTCGTATATCTACTGCACATATTGTCGCCACATGAGACATGCTATTGCTCGTATATCTACTGCACATATTATCGCCCCGTGAGACATGCTATTGCTCGTATATCTACTGCACATATTGTCGCCCCCGTGAGACATGCTATTGCTCGTATATCTACTGCACATATTGTCGCCCCCGTGAGACATGCTATTGCTCGTATATCTACTGCACATATTGTCGCCCCCGTGAGACATGCTATTGCTCGTATATCTACTGCACATATTGTCGCCCCGTGAGACATGCTATTGCTCGTATATCTACTGCACATATTGTCGCCCCCGTGAGACATGCTATTGCTTGTATATCTACTGCACATATTGTCGCCCCCGTGAGACATGCTATTGCTCGTATATCTACTGCACATATTGTCGCCCCCGTGAGACATGCTATTGCTCGTATATCTACTGCACATATTGTCGCCCCCGTGAACATGCTATTGCTCGTATATCTACTGCACATATTGTCGCCCCCGTGAGACATGCTATTGCTCGTATATCTACTGCACATATTGTCGCCCCCGTGAGACATGCTATTGCTCGTATATCTACTGCACATATTGTCGCCCCGTGAGACATGCTATTGCTCGTATATCTACTGCACATATTGTCGCCCCGTGAGACATGCTATTGCTCGTATATCTACTGCACATATTGTCGCCCCATGAGACATGCTATTGCTCGTATATCTACTGCACATATTGTCGCCCCCGTGAGACATGCTATTGCTCGTATATCTACTGCACATATTGTCGCCCCCGTGAGACATGCTATTGCTCGTATATCTACTGCACATATTGTCGCCCCATGAGACATGCTATTGCTCGTATATCTACTGCACATATTGTCGCCCCGTGAGACATGCTATTGCTCGTATATCTACTGCACATATTGTCGCCCCCGTGAGACATGCTATTGCTCGTATATCTACTGCACATATTGTCGCCCCCGTGAGACATGCTATTGCTCGTATATCTACTGCACATAGTGTAGCCCCCGTGAGACATGCTATTGCTCGTATATCTACTGCACATATTGTCGCCCCGTGAGACATGCTATTGCTCGTATATCTACTGCACATATTGTCGCCCCCGTGAGACATGCTATTGCTCGTATATCTACTGCACATATTGTCGCCCCCGTGAGACATGCTATTGCTCGTATATCTACTGCACATATTGTCGCCCCGTGAGACATGCTCTTGCTCGTATATCTACTGCACATATTGTCGCCCCCGTGAGACATGCTATTGCTCGTATATCTACTGCACATATTGTCGCCCCCGTGAGACATGCTATTGCTCGTATATCTACTGCACATATTGTCGCCCCCCGTGAGACATGCTATTGCTCGTATATCTACTGCACATATTGTCGTCCCATGAGGCATGCTATTGCTCGTATATCTACTGCACATATTGTCGCCCCATGAGACATGCTATTGCTCGTATATCTACTGCACATATTGTCGTCCCATGAGGCATGCTATTGCTCGTATATCTACTGCACATATTGTCGCCCCATGAGACATGCTATTGCTCGTATATCTACTGCACATATTGTCGCCCCATGAGACATGCTATTGCTCGTATATCTACTGCACATATTGTCTCCCCCGTGAGACATGCTATTGCTCGTATATCTACTTCACATATTGTCGCCCCCGTGAGACATGCTATTGCTCGTATATCTACTGCACATATTGTCGCCCCGTGAGACATGCTATTGCTCGTATATCTACTGCACATATTGTCGCCCCCGTGAGACATGCTATTGCTCGTATATCTACTGCACATATTGTCGCCCCCGTGAGACATGCTATTGCTCGTATATCTACTGCACATATTGTCGCCCCCGTGAGACATGCTATTGCTCGTATATCTACTGCACATATTGTCGTCCCATGAGGCATGCTATTGCTCGTATATCTACTGCACATATTGTCGCCCCATGAGGCATGCTATTGCTCGTATATCTACTGCACATATTGTCGTCCCATGAGGCATGCTATTGCTCGTATATCTACTGCACATATTGTCGCCCCATGAGACATGCTATTGCTCGTATATCTACTGCACATATTGTCGCCCCATGAGACATGCTATTGCTCGTATATCTACTGCACATATTGTCGCCCCATGAGACATGCTATTGCTCGTATATCTACTGCACATATTGTCGCCCCATGAGACATGCTATTGCTATTTTAGAATAACTCAATGCTCAACAATCATAATCACAGTAACCCTGTTACACTGAGCCTCATTGCATCATGCCCCGTCATAGCTTAACCTATTTATGCCTAGTGGACTCTCCCATCCTTCTAAATTGGATGAATTTATTTCCAAAATTAGGGATGTCTAGTATTTTTATTTATATATTTAGAATATTTCTTACAGAAATTTCTTAAAGCAAACAGCGCAGACCCAGACGAGACGCCGCATCACGCTGTTTATCAAGGCCTTTTTTCAAGACACTAGGCTTAAATGGGGAAACCTCTTCCCTCTCAGCAGCAAAGTGAAAATGTATGTATGCAACCAGAATACAACCAGAACAGCCTAGGAGTTACTTGCAGTCTGTTCAGGTTGTATGCTAGTTGAAGCTCACCAGTATCTGAGCGTTTGAAATGAAGCCTAAAAAACATGAATCTCATAAAAAAGGTATTTAATAAACACTAGTTATTGCGTGTAGTTCTCACAAACCTTTATCATGAGAACGTCGGTAATTGCTTGCAACCTGAGAACGCAATACTAGTTAAATAGAAACTCATTACAATTTATCGTGAGATTTCAAAAGTAAATAAGTTTGCAAAATTACCAGTTCATCTGCACTTGAAATGAAAGGATAAGAATGTTCTTTAACCCATTTATGCCTAGCGTCTAGAAAAAAGGCATTGGCAAACAGCGCAGACCCAGATGAGACGCCGCATGATGCGGCGCCTGTTCTGGGTCTGCGCTGTTTGCTTAAAGGCATTTCTGTTATAAATATTATAAACATAGAAATAAATATGTTAGACATCCCTAATTTTTGAAATAAATTGATCCAATTAAGAAGGATGGGAGAGTCCACTAGGCTTAAATGGGTTAAATAGTTCACTTATAGGTTTTTGATATTGACATGTGCGCGGAAAGATTTACGTTTCTATTTAAGAACTGTCAAATCGTCGTTAAAAAAAAACAGCAATCTTCGTAAATAAATGTGCTCCTTGAACAAATACCTTTTGCGTTTGATTTGTTCGTGAAACATGTGAAAACTTTGTTGATGCCTTCAGTTGCGTTAAATGTAGACATTCGTGGCTTATCTTCTCCATACCATACTGTTGTGTTTTGAAGAGCGACAACACCGCGCCACGTTTGAACAACAAATCTTCTCTCCAAAACAATAACATTTGAGTCTCTTCTTAGCAAAAATCCAATTAAGGCGGAAAGTGTCGTCCCTGATTTGCCTGTGCGGACTGCACATAATAATCTGGGACGACACTGCGCACATGCATTATGCCCACTTTTCCCAAAACGCGACTAAATTACAGTTTATTTCGATTTCAATTGTTATCGTTTTGTCACACTTCAAACCATATTATTGTTGTTAGGCGGATATATTTGTCTTTTTGCAGGTTGCCATGATGTCGCCTTTCAAACCCGCTATAATTTCATACGGCAAATCAGAGGTGCCAACAACAAAAAAACATTAATCGAAACTTAAGCTGCACCAGGATGAGAAAAAACCTATAGCACATTGCGGTCCTTTAACTATAAACTAATTAACAGTGAACTACTTGCCAAACAGTAAGATACACTATGATTGCACTAGACAATACACACACCTTCGCGCGCAAAAAAAAACCTGGCATTTTATGTTGAAATGTATATTATAATAAATAGTGGTCTATCTTTCCTTAAACTTGAATGTTATTATTAAATATGACAGGTGAATAATAAGTTAACAATGGAACGTCAGTAGATAACATTTAAAGGAAAGCTTTTGACGACATTGAAAGTTTCGAAATATTAACTACATAATATATATGAAACACATGAAAATCCTGAAATAATAGTTTTGTTTTTGAAAAATGATCATGATGACATTCTCTCTCGTGATATCAAATTTCATTAATAACAATTAACCTTAATGAATATGAAAGTGTTTTAATCGGGATGCGGTAAAGCCATCTAGAATAAAAAACACAAACTACCGAAGGCCCCCTATGTCTTTGGAAAAAAGATTTATTGTAATGTAATACAATTATTTTCTCGGATAACCAAGACATCTTGTTTTCATAGTGGCTAGTATTGATCCATGTCAACGAGGTTTTATCGGTGGCACTTTCATAGTTTATCCTTTAAACTAGTTTTACTGACGTTTGAGCACACATGATAACTATCTGAAATGGAACTAACTGAAGCATTTTCAGAGATGCATGAACACACGCACATATGCATAAGTGATCGATTCTAGCTGAACTGTGCTCTAGGACTAGACTTAACACTTGTTTAGTGTAAACCTATTTATTTAAGTTCGGCTGCATCGACAACTTAAGGCTTATTTGAAACGCTCTCAAGTCCGGTTTCTAGGACTAGAACCAGTACTTTGTTTCTATAGGGGAGATCTAAAGAATGCTCCCCAAGTGGGGATCGAACCCATGCACTCCCAGTCGCTAGGAGGACAACATATCCACTACGTCACTTAACTTGTTAATACCCACAATGCGTTGTATTATATTCTTTAGGAAGACCCTGGTATTTTCTATTCAATGTTATGCTTAATTTATGATTCTGTGTCATATAATAGCAACTGAAAGTAAAACAAAAGACTTTTCTGATAATATTGACGGAGTTCAAATTAATGTTGATACATAAGTGTTTACCACCTAATTGATTGATCGGATTCTTCATCTCATTAAAAATTGTAACCATATATGGGCCTCGCTCTGTAAAAAGTGGCGTTTGATGCTAATGCGTAAAGGGTCGTCCCTCATTAGCATCAAGCCCCTTTTTCGTAGAGCACGGCCGATATTTAGTGTAAAGCATACAATTTAGTACAATGAAGCACTTATGAATATCAAGCATGCATTAATAACATGGCATGCGTTGAGCAATTTAGACGTTAGCTTAGTTCATTTTTGTCTACATTTATACGAGTAGGAAAGTTGGAAGTTTAACCCAGCAGACTCAACAGGAAACAAAAGAGTAATTGTGTTATAGCATGTTATACAACACATCTTTAATCATACACATTGCATATATTAATACTGCCCATCATTTATAACACCTCGAGTACAGTCGAAACCCGATGGCTCGAACTCACTTTGCTTGAATTTCCGGTTGGCTCGAACTCGCATCAAAGCACCGATTTTGTATGCCCATATATTCAAATAAAATTTTGTTGGATTGCTCGAACTCGCTTGGCTCGTATTATCGGAATATATTGGTCGATTATCTTTAACAAAATAGAAAAAGATACTGATATAACCCTTATCTATGATTTTGTGTTTTAACCCCAAATAACCATCATTTATGATGTTGTGTTATAACCCCAAAATAACCATTATCTATGATTTTGTGTTGTAACTCCCAAATATTTCATAGTTCATTTTATTTACATTGGTTTCTTTTTTTTACTGGTATCCGTGTGCAGTTTTCATTAATGGAACAGAACTGTGTAGGTTTTTAAAAAATCTGCTTCATCTTGTAAGCGTCATTTCATATTTTTCTCAACTTCAAGGGGAGATGATTCTGAACTTATTCTTACGTTGCTCATTTACGATAGGGGTTGAGTACTCATTGATATGAAAAGACTGTAAAAGTTTCAAACAAAATTGAATTAAAACTGTAAATTGTATAAAAAAGCTGCATTTCACAATACTTTCAAATTCAGTAAAAGATCATAATAGATTTATTACTCCGATATTCATCATGTTCAATAGGGTTCGAGTAATACTGATATAAAAAAAAAACAGTTAACAAGTTTGGAAAGATTCAGACGAAAGTTGTAAAATCTTTTAAACAAGTGGAAATTGTTTATTTTGTCAAATTTAATAGAAAAAAATTCTGGACTTATTGTCCCGATGTTTCTTAAGAAGGTTTCATAAGAAATCGGATGGCTTGAATTCCGAATGGCTCGAACTATTGTTGCCGGTCCCGACGAGTTCGAGCCATCGGGTTTTAACAAATTGAATATATCACTGTAAGTTTACTTGTACAATACAGTTTTAACGATATAAAATATCAAATGAGTAAAAGCTGTATGAATTTTCCAAAAACGTAAACAAAATAACCTTTTCAAATATGATTTTCAATTTGACCATAACTACAACCTTGATATTGTTCTGATTAATTTGGTCAGAAAATGTCACTTCAACTCGTTGAAAGCTAAAAATATTTCAGCAAATCTTGTTACATTATCCAACTTATCAGAATAGAAACGATGACGTTTCCGACGCATCTATCAGAACACAAATTCTTGTTCTAATGGAATTAGTGTATTACACAACAAAAGTTATTAAAAAACAACAATGTTTTAACATTGCCAGCCTATACAAAGCTTGTTTAATAAATGATTGCGGGTTTACAACTTGGAATGTATTTGTTTCTTAAATGTTGATGTTGAGGGCAGAATTCCGTGAAAATGAGAATTATTTAAAGGAAGAACAGAGAATCAAAATACGTATTATCAGGTAGAGCACCACAATTATTTATCTGTGTATATACGTCTGGAGTTAAACATCTGGTAATGTGGCCGGGCTCGTATTCGAATCTGCAATCCATGGGTTTGTTGTCGAATGTCATACCATGTGAGTAAGCAAGAACCAATCTGGAGTGTATTCCGTGCGTCATCGACGATCTTGACTTATATATAAGATCGTTAAAAAAGAACATTACACTAAATATAACTTCACTATTATTAATATGAAAGGTGAGTACTTATTGTAAATGCTGAAATGATTGCTGTATTTGTGAAAAATGATCATGGCAACATTCTCTCTCATGATATCATATTCCATTAATAACAATAAACCGACAATAGAGTGTCAGGAAAAGCTTAATCAGTCGCATCTGACGGATAAGAGGGTGTTATACTAGGAAGCAGTAAAGCTTAATTTATGACGATTGAAATAAACGTTTTGAAACAACGCAATCCACCAATGTCTTTTCAAAAAAAACAGAAATACATCGTAATGTTTTCTTAATAGTTTTCTTTAATTGTCAGGATTTCTGTTTTCTGTATTTTTAATAGCTAGCACTGATTCTTGATTAATAGGGAAGCCGTTAGTGTCATAAAATATTATTACGTTCATACTTTCTTATTATGTATGTATTTTACTTGAAACTATTTAATCATAACATTTAGCATAGATCACCAATATCTGAACTATGACAAGTTGAACCATTTTCAGAGTTTTACGATGGCAGGTGTAATAAGTTATCAATTCTGACGAAGAAGTGTGCGTTGTGTAGTTGTAGCAAGTAAAATGATTAATTTAAACCGTATTATTCCTTAATCATTTATTTATAATATTTATAAAATTGATACTTAATATTATCTGCTATTCTTAACTATGAGTTGGATGTGAACGCCTTCACAGGAGTTCATTACCAATACAACAATAAGTAATAATGTTCACAATTGGCTCGTTTAAAGTCTCTATAACGCTCAAAATCAACAAAAACTCGTAAAGTATTTCGTAAAATAAAGTTAACACCTAAACAATCAGTGTTCCTTATAATAGCAATAGCCACAATTTCAACGCTAGATGTGGTATGATTACATAATTCATTTGTGACACAATTAATTCCATTTTAATTGCCCGCGAATATATATATATATATATCTTTTTCATACGACACACGAACTCCATGTCAGTATTCATGTGTCGTATGAATAGATATCGTTGCGGGAAATTTAAATAGAATTAAATATGCAAAACAATAATAAAAATGAGCATTTCTTATCTTCAAACATCTATGTTACCAGTCCACATCTGGCTTTGAAATTTCGGAAATTACCACGAGGAACACTGATTTTTAGTATGTTAATTTTATTTTACGAACAATTTTACGAAAGTTTTGTTGATTTTGAGTAGTAATGTTATTGTAAAGGGGCCTTTTCACGTTTAGGTAAATTGACAAAATTGAAAAAATTTGTTTCATATTCGCAAATGTTCGTTCAGGTTATTTTTAGAGCTGTAACGATTCGGTTCGATGCATCGAAAAACCGGTTCAACGCCGCCGATTCGATTTCGATACCAATACGGCCAATTTCGATTCGATTCACTGCAATCTCGATTGATCCGCATTTTAAACCTTACT
Source organism: Dreissena polymorpha (assembly GCF_020536995.1). Lineage (NCBI taxonomy): Eukaryota > Metazoa > Mollusca > Bivalvia > Myida > Dreissenidae > Dreissena > Dreissena polymorpha. The sequence continues at coordinate 45,970,604 of NC_068365.1, forward strand.
TTCCAAATCCATCGTCTAAACGTTCTTGTCATTTGTAATACGTCTTGTGATTGGTCAATAGCCAATATGGCATCCAATGAATGAATGAATAACATGCTGAGTATTACATCAGCAGTAAAATGGCTTCTTCAACCATGCCGAAAGACGCACCGTCAAAATTAAAATCAAGAGTATGCGAACATTTCGGGTTTTGCGAAGGTTCTGATGCAAAGGCAACTTACAATCGTGTTTTGTTGACGTAAGTTACCCATATGGTTTGTTTACTAAACTGTGTGCATTCTGTAAAGAAGTCAACTGGAAGTTGTTTATATACTTACATGTTTTTTTTTCTGTTAAACCATGTGATACATTGTGCATTTTATGTTATTTAATAATAACTGAACAGGAAGTTTTGTTCAATAAATGTGTTACTTATAAAACAATGTTGCGTTTTTAAATTTTATTTTAAAAAAATTAACACTTTAAATGGACAATAGTTAATAGCAAATACCAAACATATTAATTCATGCTCTGGACAAACCAAACACGAAATAGTTTGCAAAATAAGCAGCAAATAGTTTAATCTGAATCGAATCGAAAATAATCGAATCGGGCCATTTGGTATCGAAATCGAATCGAATCGAATGATGGGTGAATCGTTACAGCTCTAGTTATTTTATGTGTGAGGAAACCGTAATACTGAACATTTACCATGCTCTAAAAAAACCTTTGTATGCATCTTTTGACGATTTAAAACCTGAAAATTATAAAGAGTTGCAACGCGAACTGATTCAATAATTTGGAAAGTTCTGTTGTAGTCGCTATATTTTGTGAAACTATTAGGTTCGTTTATATGAAGTATAAAATACATATACAGTTGCAGAAAGAAGGATGGTCGAGTGGTCTAATGCGTGGACTTTTTACTCCAGGGCTCCAGTGGTCAGTGGTTCGAGTCCTAATGAGGGTTACCTATTTTTCATTTTTTTTTAATTTTATTCTTTACTTCTTACTGGAGCTTTTTAGATCCAATGTTTAAATTTATCAATATAGAGCATTTAATGACAAACTTCAAAACATGCCAAAATCTATGCAAAGGCCCCTTTAAGAGTAATGTGATTTTTTTACTTTATACTTTCCTGTGGTTTATAGAAAAATACAAGTAAATTGAAACTGCTAATTCACTGTCTCAAACAGTGAAATTTAACAGTGAAAATTTTCGGTAATATTCGCTGTTTAACTGTAAAATGACGTATTTATTTGACGAAATGACGTCACTTGTCCAGCGTATTTCTACAGCTAAACTCTTGCAATGTCAATAAACGGTGAAAAAAATAATTTAAAAAAATGTGTTGGATTCGGTGGAATATTAATTTTAATTAACTCGTGATCATATTTAAATTATATTTTCTATGATTACTTGTGAATTAAAATCGATATTCAACCGATTCCAACAAATATCCTCTATATAATCATGAAAATATTCTGTCCAAATAATGCTGACGCGACCGCCCGCTATCTAGAGTTTTGTTGACATTCATAAAATAAATATGAAGATGGAACAGTAAACCCATATGTTATAATTTAATTCTTAACAAACGAATCGAAAATAAAATATTTGATAAAAAATGCTATGCCGTATTTCACATAATCGTGCCATATTTATTTTGTACCACTTCTGAAGTTCTGCTAATAATAATTTAAGGCGCCACATGCTATAATAATTAACACTGAAGCTAATCGGATAATTAGGACCGATCAAATGTGGCCAATGGTCATTTTCCAATACATAATGCCGACCAGTTTTCAGGCGTGCAATTGTATGAAGTATTTTTTTTTTCGCAAAACACGTGTTTTTTTCAGGAGCAATGATTGGATCATATTTCGCCTTAATTTTCGTATCATCAACATTTATGCAAGCGTCATAAAATTGTTCACACCTAGCTAGTGGCGCGGGGGAAGCGGAACAGTATTTTTTTGGTAATGTATTACGTTCTCAATCGCAGGTGGCGGGTTTTATCTCCAATAAGTACTAACCTTCGAATTTCACATTAGTAACTATGCATAAATGCCATGTACTAGATGTATGACATCTCTATAAAAGACATAGATAAGTGCCATGTACTTGATGAGTAAAATGAGTCTCTAAAAGACCTAGCTATATGTCATATCGTAGATTTGTAAGATCAGTCTATAAAATACCTAGCTAAACACCATGCACTATATGTGTAACATCGATCTCTAATAGACATAGATACATGTCATGTAATAGATGTGTAACAATAGTCTCTAAAAGACCTCGTTAAATGCAATGCACTAGATGTGTAACAGTGGTCTCTAAAATACCTAACTAAAGGCCATGTACTTGAGGTGTAACATTTGTCTCTAAAAGGCATACGTTAATGTCATGCCCTAGATGTGTAACGTGACTCTCTGAAATACATAGCTAAATGTCACGTACTACATGTGTAACATTAGTAACTAAAAGACCTAGCTTAATACCATGTACTAGATGTGTCATATTGGTCTCTAAAAGACCAAGCTAAAGGCAATGCACTAGACGTGTAACATCGCTCTCTAAAAGACCTAGCTAAATGTCATGTACTAGATGGGTAACATCGCTCTCTTAACGACCTTGCTAAATGCAATTTACTAGATGTGTAACATCGCTCTCTTAAATACTCTCCAAAACCATGTATTAGATGTGTACCATCGGTCACTAAAAGACCTAGTTAAATGTCATGTACTATATGTTTAATGTAAGTCTCTTAAAGATCTAGCTAAATTCAATGTACAAGATGTGTAACATCGATCTCTTAAAGACCAAGCTAAATGTAATGTACTAGATGTGTACATTTGTCTCAAAAAGACCTAGCTAAATGCCGTGTACTAGATGTGTAACAACTGTCTCTTGAATACGAAGCTAATTGCAATGTACTAGATGTGTCACATTAGTCTCTAAAAGACCTAGCTAAATGCCATATCCTAGACGTGCAATATCTGTCTCTTAAAGACCTCGCTAAATGTCATGTTCAAGATGTGTAACATCGCTCTCTTAAATAGATAAATGCAATGTACTAAATTTTTAACATCAGTCACTAAAAGACCTAGCTAAATGTCACGTACTATTTATGTAATGTCGGTTTCTAAAAGACCTATCTTAATTCCATGTACTAGATGTGTCACATTAGTCTTTAAAAGACCTAGCTTAATATCATGTACTCGATGTGTAACATCGGTCACTAAAAGACATAGCTAAATGCCATATACTAGATGTGTGACATCGGTCACTTAAAGACCTAGCTAAATGTCAAGTTCTAGATGTGTAACGTCAGTCTTTTAAAGACCTAGCTAAATGTCATGTACGAGATGTGTAACATCGCTCACTTAAAGACCTAGCTAAATGCCATGTACTAGATGTGAAACATAAGTCTCGAAAAGACCTAGCTAAATGCCATGTACTAAATGTGCTACATTAGTCTCTAAAAGACCTCGCTAAATGCCGTGCACTAGACGTGAAACATTCTTCTCTCAAAAACCTAGCTAAATGCCATGTACTAGATGTGTATTATCGATTTCTAAAAGACCTAGCTAAATATCATGTACTAGATATGTAACATCGGTCTCTAAACGACCTACCTAAATGTCATGCAATAGATGTGTAACATCGCTCTCTTAAAGACCTAATTAAATGCCATGTACTAGATGTGTAACATCGCTCACTTAAAAACCTTGCTAAATGCCATGTACTATATGTGTTACACCGGTCACTAAAATACCTCGCTAAATGCCATGTACTGGATGTGTAACATCGCTCTCTTAAAGACCTAGCTTAATTCCATGTTTTAGAAGTGTAACATCGGTCACTAAAAGATAAAGGTAAATGCCATGATCTTGATGTGTAACATCAATCACTTAAAGACCTAGCTTAATGCAATGCACTAGATGTGTAACATTGGTCCTTAAAATATCAAGCTAAATGTCATGTGCTAGAAGTCTAAAATCGGTTTCTTAAAGACATAACAAAATGCCATGTACTAGATTTGTACCATCGACCTCTAAAAGACCTAGCTGAATGCCATGTACTAGATGTGCAATATTGATATCTTAAATACCTTGCAAAATGCCATGTAATTGATGTGAAATGTCGGTCTCTAAAAGACCTAGCTTAATATCATGTACTAGATGTGTTACATTTGCTTCTTAAAGACCTAGCTAAATGCCATGTACTAGATGTGAAACGTGGATCTCTAAAAGACAAAGCTAAATACCATGTACTAAATGTGCTACATTCGTCTCTAACAGACCTAGCTAAATGCCATGTACTAGATGTGTAACGTCGCTCTCTGAAGACCTAGCTAAATGCCATGTGCTATTTGTATAACATCGGCGAAAGAATTATACAGTGCAAGAACAGAACCGTCCTAATAAATGACTTACCGGGGTATGTATGTAAATATTGGGGGAAAAAAACACGAATAGTTCAGCTTGGTATGTAGATGTCTTTGATTTTTTAAACCAAAACAAGCACATATTTATTGACTTCAAACCGCCATTTTATTCCTGAATAAAAATATGTTCAGAATGGGATTAAAAATGTTATTTTAGTTTTGGACAATCCCATTCAATAGGTATTTATGTTATGTTTAATAAAAAAAACTTACTAATCACAGTAGAGCTGTAACGATTCACCCATCATTCGATTCGATTCGATTTCGATACCAAATGGCCCGATTCGATTATTTTCGATTCGATTCAGATTAAACTATTTGCTGCTTATTTTGCAAACTATTTCGTGTTTGGTTTGTCCAGAGCATGAATTAATATGTTTGGTATTTGCTATTAACTATTGTCCATTTAAAGTGTTAAATTTTTTAAAATAAAATTTAAAAACGCAACATTGTTTTATAAGTAACACATTTATTGAACAAAACTTCCTGTTGAGTTATTATTAAATAACATAAAATGCACAATGTATCACATGGTTTAACAGAAAAAAAAACATGTAAGTATATAAACAACTTCCAGTTGACTTCTTTACAGAATGCACACAGTTTAGTAAACAAACCATATGGGTAACTTACGTCAACAAAACACGATTGTAAGTTGCCTTTGCATCAGAACCTTCGCAAAACCCGAAATGTTCCCATACTCTTGAATTTAATTTTGACGGTGCGTCTTTCGGCATGGTTGAAGAAGCCATTTTACTGCTGATGTAATACTCAGCATGTTATTCATTCATTCATTGGATGCCATATTGGCTATTGACCAATCACAAGACGTATTACAAATGACAAGAACGTTTAGACGATGGATTTGGAAAGTAAGGTTTAAAATGCGGATCAATCGAGATTGCAGTGAATCGAATCGAAATTGGCCGTATTGGTATCGAAATCGAATCGGCGGCGTTGAACCGGTTTTTCGATGCATCGAACCGAATCGTTACAGCTCTAAATCACAGTAAATAAAATTGAAAAAGACACTTCCTACAATTTAATTTACATATATGACACACAGTTTTACCTTATGTATTTTTTACGGAGCCAATAAAGATACGCCCACCTCTTTACAGACTTTTGAAAAAAAGAAGTTTGTCTACCTTATAAATAAATAATATGTGAAGACTTCATTTGTGCATGAGATGTTTACTTAGATTATCAAAATAATACATCCATTTACAATATCAAAATGAAAGAAAAACACTGCAATCTATTCACAAATATAACAATATAATTGATACTTTCAGAAAACGTAATGGCACTAGCCAACAATATACATAAAGATGGTGAACACCATTACAACAGGCTAGACTTGATTTTTTCTTAACTTCAAATAGTATGTCATCCAAAATGAGAAAATCGACTATATATCCATAAGTCCGATCATTCCATCATCGACTTAGAAAACAGTTTTGATGATAAAGTACATGGAAAAGGGCAATGCAATGTCAACATTTGAATCCGAAATGTTTTGACTATTCAAACTGCATAAATACTTTGAAATTAAAGGTTAAAGGGAGATCATACGATTTTGTCAACTATTTATGAATTTATATAAAATGTCTAAAAAACTTATAATACATAAATTTCAATGTAAATAAAAATAAAATTTAAGAAGAACATGTGTCGAAAAATGCGCAATAAGCCAGATATTTGATTCGGAAATCGAAAATGTCTGTACAGTCGAATTCGCCAGCATTTATATCATGAATGTACGATGTGAATCTAAATTTAGTTTTACAGATCATTTTAATTTCCTGCAAATACATGAAAATAACCTGGTATAAGATAATAACCTGGAATAAGAGAATAACCTGGAATAAGAGAATAGTGTCGGGCGACGGAAATTGTTATGCATCGTTAACGGATTTAAAAATAATATTCAATATTGGTAAAATGTATGCAAAAAAGTTGACACTTGAAAACTAAATTTTGTCTCGATGTTTTGAAAAACTGTGTATTGTATATTGAAAAGCTTTCAGAAATAAATTGTGATAATATTCTGGATATGCCTCTATTTTAAAAGAATCAATAGTTATATCTTAATTAAATGTCTATATGAAAGAGGTATTCGTTTTGTGAGAGATATTATGTTAGAAAGGAACTGTTTAACTTCCAAGGAGTCTTTGGATACAGATTGGAACAAATGTAAATTTCATACTGTACTAAGGATCAATAAACATAATAAAGAAATATATTGACATATTTGAAGACCTGACAGATTTTGACAAAAAAAACAACTCAAGGACCTTTATTAACATCTGAAATAAAATAAAAAATTACAAGCCCAAAAATCAGAGAAATACGTTAATAAAATATTAATTCAAAACAATGACATTCCAGCTTGTCAAACAAAATGTAATTCATAAAAAAATTATTGAATAGAAAATGTTCGTACACTCGAATTTTTTCCAACTACGGAAATATATATCAGATGGCCCCAGTGCAGAAAAATCCGCAGAAAAATGGGAACAAATTCCAATATTATTCGTACAAGTAATACAAGCATACCATTTCATATAAGATGTTAGGATGATCTAGTACTTGATATTATTAATCCAAAAATAAACGATTTAAATATAACTTCCCTAGAGCTGAACCGGTTAATCTTTTTTATTGGGGCAAACAACAGAAATCCAATCATTGTCTTTCGTCCTAACCCTATTCAAACATGTTCATTGTATAATGTTACATGTAATGCTATGTACAAAAATGTGTATTGCTTGAAATATATATGTTTAAACTAAAAAAAACGAATCGCTTAAGAGTATGGACTTGTAAATAGTATGAAGCACGCTTTTGAAATTTACAAAAAATACAAATTATCAAAAACGCTTGATATAAATCATGCGCATCACATTTTTTTTAAACTCTACATTATCATTTATCTAGATTCTTTTATTATCTTATTTTATTTTTATTAATTTATAGTGTATGTTTATTACTAGCGATAATTTTGTGTTCATGTTTTTCCTGTACATACATATTAAACACGTTGCGTAACATTTTTTTAACTCACATGCGTAAACAGGCGGTTATGATATTTATAATTTCAAACAACATACTCAAAAAGGACACATACTAACTAATATGACCTTTAATTAAGTGCATAGATTTTTCTTTAAAACATCATTTATAAGTAATGTTGTTGTCAACGCAATAACATGTCACTTTAGGACAGTTTCAAAATAAAGCTCAAAGTCAATGTTTGGTTAACAGTAGTAGTGTTTGATTACATGTTGTTTTTCTTTTATACGGAGAAACGATATTAGATAATATAAATACAATTAGACATTTCGGAATCGATTTCGAGAACTCATGTACGAATGTTATGCTGATGTACTAAATAATTAAAAAGCTTAGGAAATAAAAATATCATAAAAAAAGATTATGAAAGCATCACGTGTTTTTGGTGTGATGGCAGACATTTGCGCTACAGTTTGTTCGGTTGGGTTCAATGTTTTTCTTGCGTAGAACAACGACTTATGCCACGGATTAATATATACATTGCAATTGCTGTTATGCCTTTGTTCTTTCGTATCCACTACGTGTATTATTTGTTAATGTATAGTGTATAATTATTCGTAGCGATAATTCTTTGTGAATGTTTTCATGTACATACATATTAAACACGTTGCGTAACATTTTTAAACTCACATGCGTAAACAGGCTGTTATTATATTTAGATTGCAAACAACAGACACAAATAAGGACACATACTTACCAATATAACCTTTAATAAAGTATGTAGATTTTTTCTTTAAAACATCGTTTATAATTGATATTGTTGTCAACGCAATGTCATGTCACTTAAGGACAGTGTCCAAATATGGCTCAAAGTCGATGTTTGGTTAAGACTAGTAGTGTTTGGTTACATGTTGGTTTTTCTCTTAAACGGAGAAACGATATAGTATAATATAAATATAATTTTACTTTTCGGAATCGATTTCGAGAACTTATGTACGAATGTTATGCTGGTTTCTAATGTTACGTGCTTATGAAGCGTAGTTTGATAACTCGGAATCGTTTTCGAGTACACATGCACGAATGCGATGTTGGTTGCTTATGAACGTAGTCGTAAACATTTCACATTGTTTTTGCTTGACATGAATACTGTTTTGAAAAGGTAAGTTATTAAGGATATCGTGATAATGCTCTCCGAAGTTATGAAACCAAGCTAAACTTGAGTACATTTAGCGGTTGTTTGTCAAAGCGCTTATTAAAAAAAGCAGCATATATAATACTAAAAAAACATGTTTATGATATATGAAAAATCAAAGAAATCAACGGGAGATAGTCCACCATTGAATGCGCTTGAACATATGAGTAACATTATTCGAAATTCGATCTTATGGTAAATTAAGCCATAAACCGCGCGTTATGTAACATAGAGTAAAATATAAATTACTCCACAGCACATAACTACTTATTAAAACTGTGGTCTTCCCATTACAGCACTCATTTTAGATACTTGTACGACTAAATGTATCGCCAGTGCTTGTTGGAAAACAAACAATAGATTATTATATAAAACGCGTCATGGAAAAATGGTCTTATGCCATATACGGCCAGTAAATGGGACTTCGAAACTATTCGAGAATTAAAAAAACATGTCATGGCTCATATTTTTTTTTTTAAAACACTCTGTGTTCAAGCATAGGCTACGGCGGCATAAAGGGGACATAGGAAATATTTTATTTAACCATTTCTATGACGTGCGCAAGTCATAACTATGGCGTGCGCACGTCATAGCTATCGCGTGCGCACGTCATATCTTTCGCGTGCGCACGTCATAGCTATAACGTGCGCACGTCATAGCTATAACGTGCGCACGTCATAGCTACGACGTGCGCACGTCATAGAGACTTTAAAATAAAATATTGCCTATGCCCCCTTTATGCAACTCTATGACGTGCGCACGTCATAGCTATTGCCTATGTCCCCTTAAAGCCACCGTAATAGGCTATAATTTATAGAGATATGTTAATTAATTTTATTCGTCAATACATTTAGTTGAACACAAATATTTATAGGACGAACGTGGCATATATATACAGCTATCTTCAAATAAACATTATAGGTAACACCACATGAAAAATAAAGGAAGCGTTCGTTTTAACAAGAAAACACACACACATATATATACAAGAACCATAAGTATAATGTGCAAAACTTTAACACACACATGTATGCGATGTACTGTTACCCTATACGAGTAAGCATATATGTGGTATTAAATTGTTTAATTATTTAAATTCGGATCGTGAAAACTGAGACGTTCAACTAGCTGCTGATTGTAACAGCTCGATTAAAAAATATGCAATGTAGAACGCGGCGCTTTGATTGTTGAGTAACTTGTTCTTGCTATTATTCCTGTAAATGTATGAAATATAAGCCACCCATATACAAAATACTAGTTCACCAAGTTGGAAATCGTTTCTTCGAATGTACAGCTGGCAAAGAATGTTGTAAATAAGAACAATACATTATTTGTTTTCAATAAAGCGCATTTGTTGCCAAGAAAGTGCGTGCAATATTGCAATATGTGCTGTTACAAATGTGGAGCAGTAAAATGCAAGCACCTGACGATTCTACAGACATGGCCGTTAATCACGGGCGCCACTTCTCTTTTGCGATATATTGATAAATGGGCCAATGCTTCTTCCGAGGTGGCGCTAAGGACCTAAAGTTTTGAAAATTCATGAAAAATTCTACAGGGTGCGTAAGTTTTAATTTTTTTTTCAATATAATGCCATTAAGTGAAGATTAATTCATCCACACATGTACAGAAACACACAATTACAACCCATTAGCAAACGTGATGACCTTTATTACTTGTGTCATGGTGGCGTTTTTGAAAGCATATCGACGTTTTTGGCATGTGTGACGAGCAACATTCCATCCAATGAAATCGCTAACGACATCAAACAATTAATTTGAACATATACAAGTTGTTGCATGTACAAATACATCTACCACTATTTGGTCTAACAGATACTTGTGTATTTTTCCAAAAGAAAAAGAGCCGATACCAAGGATGTGGCGCCAATGCACAATTCAGCTGTTTTAATTTTAGATACCGACCGTACGTTTTGTCTGGTATTTCAGGTTGAATGTTCGATCCTTTTTTTTCTTTATTGGATGATAGTGAAATATAATATAATATAAAGTTTACGTAATAATGAAGAAATATGACTGTGCTTCACACAGATTTTGGTGATTTCGGTCATTGAATATGCTATAAAACTGTAAAGTAACCTAAGTATAATACAAAGGTAAACGATTTAAGAAAATGCCAACCTATTTTTGGAGAAGTAAGTAGGGAGAACTGATATATTTTAGCCTTATTAAGATTCGTTCACCTTTGCCTTTTAGCGATTAAGCATTTGGATAATGGGACAAATCTCATCCTTTCAAGCAAAAGGAACAACGTTTGATTATTTCGTGAATTATCTTACAGTATTAACATATTTGTTGTAGAAGAAATATTTTGAGAATGTTGATAATTGTGTTACTGGATTTATTTAATATTACATATTTTGGGGTTATATCGTACAATATGTTTTATTCAGGTTGCCGACATCTTAATTGAGTTTGTTACTTATATGTGTACATCTTTTCTTATATAGAATGTCTACAAAATGTATATTTCTGTAGAGATTTTTGTTAACGTATATACGTTGAAAAATAAAAAGAAATATAAAAAGAGCATTAGTTATTAAATGTCAGTCATGTGCTGATTCATACACATCGGCGCCAACTCCTATCCTTAGCGCAACCTCTTTGGGATTGGCTTCATCTCTTTGGGAAAAATTGCAAAGTTATCTATAAGATCCGCAAGAGGCCAATGTGTTTGTGCATGTAGCAACTAGTATATGTTGAGCGAAGTCGTTTTCTGGAATACGCGTATCAAAATGGTCGACATCTTATCGTCACACAGTGAAAAACAATATCAATTTGATTTTTTTAAAACTCCACCATGACATAATGTAGCGCCGTTAAATGTCGCATCGCAGTTGTATGTCGCAGGCTGCGAGATTTGTCGCAACGTTCACGATAAATGTCGCAAGGTACGATAAGTTTCGCAAATCCTACTGACGATATATGTCGCAACTTTAACGATAAATGTCGCAAAAATTTCAATTGCCGATATATGTCGCACAATCAACGATAAATGTCGCACACTTTTGTAAGTCAAGTTAAAAATTAAGAGTTGAAGTAAAATGACTAAATCTTTAAGGTTAGATCTAGATTACCCGACGAGGTTCTTTGGGCCGACCTCCACCAGAATGTTCAGTTTGTATTTAGTATTGTCCGAAAGTTGTTACCGCCGTTGCGGTAAGTATTGTCCGAAATGGTCAGTTGTGGTCAATATTGACCCAATCGATTCTTGGCTCGAGTAGAAAGATGTTGCTTTCGCTAAATGGACTTCTGTTATTTAGATTGGCCAAAGGTTGTAAGATTTGATAAAACTGTAAAATTAGTACAGCAACACAAAATACGATAGAATTGTATTGTTGAGTAGTATATGTTAGTTACATTAGTGTTGCACACGTATCATTATCTAGTTTATGTATTTCTATTTTGCAGACCCACTGACACATGCCGGAGTTACTACTGGCATTCTGATGTACTGACTGAAGAATAAACATATGTTCTTTTTATTTTTTCAATATAATTGTTGCCTTCAATTAATGCTTAACATTAACATTATTCTATGTCGCCGATTCACTGGCTCGCTGCAGATTATTAATCTAGTGAAAAATACCTCACCTCTAAGTTGTTCACCATAGTGACGTCATTTCATGTTGACGACGTCATTTCACTAAAATAAAGCCATTCGATTGGTTGGATAGTTATTGATTTGGTGGCCATAGAAATAGAGGATATTTGTTGGTTTCGGTGAATTATCGATTTTAATTCACGAGTGATCCTAGAAAATAATATTTTCACGAGTGGCGCAACCACGAGTGAAAATATATATTTTATATGATCACGAGTGAATTAAAATCGATAATCCACCGAACCCAACAAATTTTCTTTTTATTTTATGCTTTTTTTCACAGTTTATATACATTGTTTAAGAGTTTAACTAAAGAATTTCGCTGGGAAAATGACGTCATTTCGTCAAAAATTTGACGTCATTTAACATAAACAGTGAAAATTATCGATAATTTTCACTGATAATTTTCATTGTTTGAAACAGTGAAATTATCAGTTTTAATTCACTGATATTTCTCTATAAACCACCGGAAAGCATAAAATAAAACGCTTAAACATATTGTATTACACATGTAAAATAAAAAAAAACACGTAATGTCTGCATTTCATTGACAACAAGGTATAGCATGTGATAAAATATTATTCAAGATATGAAAATTTATTATTATGTTTTATGTTTATCTATTGCTGCAGTTAAACTTACAACGCAGTGGCATGAATTGCGCCGTTGCCGTCTATACCAAATTCTTTCTACCGTGTACCACCCGCATATAGTAGCTAAACGCAGAAATAGACATGCATTTATCCACGATAAATGCCTTAAAAGTTGACGAATGGCCCGGACCAGTCCACTGTCAGAGCCAGATATTTTGATTATCTTTTGAACACTGATGGGCGATACGGTAACGTCACCGAACCGACCAGGGCATAGATATAAGGCGATGGCTAACCTACTGAATCTCTAACATCTTATTTACCCGTTGAAGGTAGTATCTTGACAAGGGCTTAGTTTTAGAACAATATCAACAATTATAGACCAAATCTCACGCGGCAAGTTCACATAAGAAGAGAACCCGTCATTCCTGCCAGTTTTAATAGAAAGGCATATTCCATTGCCGGCCCCGTAATTAGCCAAATAGCTGAGCCCAGAGGTTTGGATCAGAGGATCCGGTGCGATCCTGAATCGACGATTCTATCCAAGAATATTCGCCTTCTATCGCTGATGTCAAAGCTGTCAAACTCCAGCAGCAATATCTAGGAATTCACATGTCATTCTACCCAAACGGTCCCTGTAAGACTGACCTTATATAACTTAACTTGTCGAAACAGCCTTAACCTAAAGCAAGAACTTAAGTGCACCTCGCTTTTGTTTTCCGATTTCCGACCAATTTAAAACAAGGATTTTTGTCATTTTTGACTTCACTTTAACGTTTATTGTCGAAAAATAAATAAATATGACCGCTTCGGTCGATCTTCAACGCAGCTGGCAATTATGGACAAAACTTACCAAAACTGACCATTGTGGACAATACTAACTAAAAACTGACCATTCTGGTCCAAAGAACGACGTCGGGTTAGCTACATCTAACCTTAAAGTAAAATTAATGTTTAACATGACTTACAAAGGTGTGCGACATTTATCGTTAAATGTTGCGACATATATCGGCAGTTGATTTTTTTTTCGACATTTATCGTTAAAGTTGCGACAAATATCGTCAGAAGGATTTGCAAAATTCATCGTTCCTTGCGACATTTATCGTGAACGTTGCGACAAATCTCAAAGCCTGCGATGCGGCATTTAACGGCGCTACACACAACTGACTTTGAAAAGTCCGCACGTTTCCAAATATATTGTAATTGTACGTTTCTTTACATGTGTGGACGAATTAATCTTTTTTTTAATTGCACTACATGCAATCTATGCAAAAAATAAAACCCGCTGTGTAGTATCAAATGCTGGTCTGTTCACGCACACGGTCTTATTGTATTAAATACATATGTGTCTTGTTCTGTGAAAGCTGGTCATAATGCATGTGCGCAGTCCGCACAGACTAATCAGGGACGACACTTTCCGCCTAAACTTGATTTTCGGTAAGGAGGGACTTCCTTGAAACTAAAAATACCATTGAAGCGGAAAGTGTCGTCCCTGATTAGCCTGTGCGGACTGCACAGGCTAATCTGGGACGGCACTTTACGCACAAGCATTAAGCCCAGTTTTCTCAGAACAAGACACATATTATTTGCTGCCTATGCATGTGTTATATGCAATAAACTTGAATTAATCAAAGAAATAATGGCTTCGTTATATTACTTTGATACAAACACATTCACAATTGTTTTCACATAGAGATTACGAAATCAATGTGTGGTGAATATTTTATGACCATCATGCAGCTTGAAGATAATGATTAATTAGGCGTGCCGCTTTAAGGTAATGATAAATTAGGTGAGTATTGAATTAGTTAATTAAACGCACTTCTTTTGTTTGATGCGTACTGAAATAAAACCCATGGGAACCAGATTAAGAAAATGTAGATCGTATTGATTTGGCATTTAACTTGTGAGTCTTGTAGCCTCCCGTAAACGTCTGCGATTTCTAAAGGTGTATTTCAGATCAGGGAAACGCATAATGTCATTTTACTTTGGAGTTTAAATTATAATTAATCATCTTCAAGTCTAATGTTAAACAATTTATAATTTGCATACATTGCATAGTGATTTTAGTTCTGTTATTTATGCTTAAGGAAGTGTCATTGACTACAAAAATTAATAATTATGTTGTATACAAGTCTAAGAAAACAATCCTGAAATATACCGATTTTACTGATTTTAAAACCAAATGCTATGAGGTCCAGAAGCATTTTATGACTGATCCACGGGAGTGTGGTTTATTGCGTAAAATTGTCGTTTTCAATGGAATGGAAAACTTTCTTTGCAGTCATAAAGTGAAATTATTTAATGTTTGATATCAGAGTGTTGTTTGAGTTCTATGTATTAACACTTTGTAATGTTGATAATTATATGGGTAAATGAAACACTTGCTAAGTACTTATATTGACAACTTCATATACAAATAAAGGTTATTTGAGTTTTATGTATTAACGCTTTTCCCTGTTGATAATGATATGCGTACTAGAATCAAACTTCATACATGCACCATAATAGACGTTTATGTAAGTAATTTGTGTGTTGGTTTGAGAGATTTTCATTTATAAAGAGATATTACAGTAACCGTATAATATACATGCAAAATCATATTGCCATATAGAAATCAATGCCAATTAATTGTTGATAATTGTAATTTAATGCTCTGCAATTATATGATTAAATTTCTATAAAATGCTTTTAAAAAAAAGAAGAAAATCAGCTTCATTTATCGTACTTTAGAATGTTACAATGTGATCCCTCTGGTTTGTAGTCAATCATTGAAGAGATAAATAGTTAAGGAATTTTAATCTAATGTACTTTATTTGGGCCGTGATGTTTGAACAAATGGGTTTAATGCATGTGCGTAAAGTGTCGTCCGCCTTAACTAGATTTCTGCTCAGAAGATGCTTTCTTGGAACGAAATACATAATACTTGCAAAGTGTCGTCCCTGATTAGCATATGCGGCCTGCGCAGGTCAATCTGGTACGACACTTTACCCGAACGCATTAAATCCCCTTTTCCCATAGCACTGTCCATTTCTATTTAATTTGATTTGCGATACATGTACTAACAGATTTATGTGTATGCGCAATTGTTCTGTGAATATTCCTGGGCCAGATGTTGAAGGGAACCCCTCAAAACCGGGTTAAACCCTTTATACTTTGTACTGACCGTCCCAGGGCGATGACCCCTGTTTTATTCTATGAAAATTCATAACACTAACTTGCACTTATTTCGGTTTTATTGTATTTAAATTCTTTCGCGTCGATTAATCAATGTTAACGAATTCAGTTTGTCCTTTGATTTTATTTATGATATTGTAAATATCAATTTGCATAATATTCCTTGTATCTTATAAATATACTCTTTTTATTTATTCGGTCATGTTGTTTGCAGTAGATGATGCAAGTATAAGAACAAATTGTATCCTTTTTCTCACTCCTTTATAACTAATATGTTGTATGCATGCACAAAATAGTCCGGGTAATATATCTAATAACAAGATGTGTTTGTGAAACACAATGTCCCCCTAAATGACGTTTGACCTTGAAGGATGACCTTGACCTTGACCCTTCACCACTCAAAATGTGCAGCTCCATGAGATACACATGCATGTCAAATATAAAATTGCTAGCTTCAATATTGCAGAAGTTACATTACATGAGCAATTTTGAGTCATATATTTGACCTAGAAGGATGACCTTGACCTTTCACCACTCAAAATGTGCAGCTCCATGAGATACACATGCATGCCAAATATCAAGTTGCTATCTTCAATATTGCAAAAGTATTCATAAAATAAGCGATTTGAGTCACATATATTTGACCTCTGACCTTGAAGGATGACCTTGACCTTGACCTTTCACCACTCAGAATGTGCAGCTCCATAAGTTACACATGCATGCCAACTTTCAAGTTGCTATCTTCAATTTTGCAAAAGTATTAATAAAATAAGCGATTTGGGCCACACATATTTGACCTCTGACCTTGAAGGATGACCTTGACCTTTCACCACTCAAAATGTGCAGCTCCATGCGATACACATGCATGCCAAATATCAAGTTGCTATCTTCAATATTGCAAAAGTATTCATAAAATAAGCGATTTGAGCCACATATATTTGACCTCTGACCTTGAAGGATGACCTTGACCTTGACCTTTCACCACTCAAAATGTGCAGCTCCATAAGTTACACATGCATGCCAACTATCAAGTTGCTATCTTCAATTTTGCAAAAGTATTGTCACGAGCCGAGCGGTAGCTGTGATTTTACTTCAGTTTCTTTAACTTTTCCAAACTTGAAGCTTTTATTCAAGTTTAACATGGAACTAAAATGGACTCTGATAAACAGTAAACTAAGAATAACATTTTGCCTATTCAGTTGTTTTAAAATTGTCAAAAAAATATACAACCTCAAGATTTATAACCTTTCTAAATTTTATTCATTCATAACGAATAAATAAATAACAACTTTCAATATATATATTTCTTAACAGACAGATTAATTTTCAGACATTTACATTATAATACAGCAATATACACGTACATGTGTAATGTTAAGTATTTGCACTTTCTATTTTATAATGTTCTAAAAAGATGACAAATGCAATTTTTAAGTATTTATAAAATTCAGTCTGAATTTTAATAGCTAAGTCTTATTGAAAAATGTATTTTAAATGCTTATATAAGAAAAATAAAATAGGTCTCACACCTAGGAAAACAAAGTTCAGAGTCCTCGAATAAGAATTTTCAGTGCTTTTTATACTCTCCAAAAGCGCACACATAACGTTGTGCAATAATAACGTAAAAGCGCACATATGAATTGTGCACAAAAAGCGCACAAACAACGAGCAGTAAAGCGCGCAAGAGCGCACAATAAAATTTGAGCGTTCTTGACACGGTAAATGTCACTCATATTAAAATGATATTTCTGACGATATTACAATGAAGCAGTAGTCAAATACATATCAATTAAATCAACAAATCATTTATAAAGATGACTATTACCTTTTTAAACAATTTTTAAAAGAAGGAATATGAGTATTTAACAAAAGATATCGTATGACGAAACTGTCAAAATACTGTAGTCAGTGTAAACTACCCAGAAGGCACTTATGTCAGCATCAGGAAATCAACTTCCTGTTTATGCAAAAATGGCTGCCACATTAACAGACGCTTAAACAATGAGACTTTTAAAAAGGATATTACAAATAATAAAGAAGCGCAAAAGGTAGGCATCGGCTGTTATCAGCTCTAACTTCCACACAGCATCCAATAAAAGCATTAAATAACAGTGACATAGTCATTTAGATGCAAAACATAAACGGTAAAAATGAACAATGTACATGAACATAAACACATGTTTTCATAAACAATCTAGGGCATGACATTACCCCTCCTTCAATTTTAAAGGTCCTCCTTTAAATAATTAAGTAATTAAAAATTTGTACTTTAACTCTCTAACAGTTACAATATCAGTAAAACTGTAATATATAAAAAAAAAAATAAACACTTTGTACAGTGTGATTTAGAGCATTTTTTAAGGTACAACACTTTGTACAGTGTTATGTTTCACTGCTTAAAGCACAAGAACTACCATACAACAAAATGCTGTAAAAACAATCACAACAAATTTCAATCCTATGTACAATAATAAATTATTTGAGATCAGAGAAAGTCAATATAAATAATGTGATGACTAGACTTCCAATTTGTACAAGTAAACACAATGTAAATAAGTTAACTGACTGTTCAGCAATATTTTTACATACAACAAAAAAATTACTCTCCAGAAAATCTTGAATACCATATTTCAACTTGAATACCAAAGTTAATTAGTCAACACGTATTCACTTGCAAACATTTATACTTAAATAATTATTAAACCTTCTAAACAAAATGACTAGATAATTTAAAGCACTAAATGATACAATCCTGAATATGCAAAGCTGTAAAAGATGTTATTCAAGGTTTATTGTAAGTGAAATGACAATGTTTCAATGTTTCAGACAACTAATACATACGACGATGCACGAATCTTCTGTCGCGGTGGTTTTCCTTGTCATGTCTGTCCCTCGAGTCGTGATTTCTGGGGCGCAAAGGAGAACGGTCACGGTGCTGGTTGTATCGGACGGTAGATGTTTCAGTTGCAGAATGGTCAAGACGGTGATGGGTGTTGCTGTGGCTGTAATCCGGATGATGATATGTGGGTGGGGGACACTCAGCTGCTGGTTGTGTGGGTTGGTTTTGACTCCTCAGGATGTCAGTGAGGTCTGCCATGCTCTTTGTGAAGTCACAATTGAAGCGATACTGCTTGTTGATTTCTGTGTGTATATTTTTCAAGTTGTTATTGATGTCTGCCAACACAGCCATTAGTTCATTGTGTCTTTTAACAGAAGAGTTGGATGAGACTGATGATGAAGATGATGAAGAGCCAGATGAAGAGCTGGAGTCAGATGTTGTTTCAGGGGCAAGAGCACGACATTCTTCGATGGTTGGCAGAGTGGTCAAAGGATCTTCTTGGTCTATTATGGCTTGAGGTGCTTCTGTTTGTGCGGTGTGAGATGGTGGGAGGCTGGTCAGGGTTAGTTGATTTGGTGCTAGCGTTGGGGTGTTTGTTGATGTTTCGATGACATTGATCAGCTGTTGCAGGGGGCCTATGCATTCCGAGAGGTTGACGTAGGTGATGGGTTGAGGTTGAAATGTCTGAAGAGGAGTAAGTCTGGACGGTTGTGCTGGAGAAGATTGCTGTAGGAAAGGAGACAGTGGCCAGTTGCTGACAGGACTCAGGTCTGGAAGCACAGACTGTATGGCTTGAGACAGAATGTCAGGCTTCTTGGAGATAGAGAGCCAATGGCGTTTGCTTTCTTCAGCAGAAAGGACAGCAACATCCCGGTCAGTAATGAGATATGGAGATTGATTACTGACAAGGAACTCCGGACTGTCAGGGATGTTTTTCTCCTGGAGCACAAGTGCATGACGACGGAAACTGTGAACATGCTTTTCCAGTTCTTCGCGTTTGAAACATCTGAAGAGGCACAGACGACAGTAGTATGGAGCTTGATCCAGACTCATGTGCTCCTTCAGGAAATGGCTGTACACGCGGTATTTCGCCTCAATGTACACTTTGTCCATCCGATGGTAGCATTTCAGGCACTGATAGGCGCGACGACGTTGACTACTGGATGAGAATTGAGACATGATGGCATGATGATTGGTTTGTTGACTGAAAATGAATAACAAGCATGTTGTTACTTTTCTTCTGAAACATATTTTAGTCACATCACATCACTTACAAATAACTGTTCTCCACTTATGTCTTTGGATTATGTATGCTTAAACATTGTATATTTCCTTTCGCCGAAATTAAAATTTAAAAAAATAAATAAATAATTGATTTCGTTCAAATTCTGATGCTTTAACACTCAATTACACTTAATCATTTCACTGACGAAAATTCAAATGCAAAATATCAACAACGCTCAAATTCACTGCTGTGCTTTCTGTTGCACTGTTAACTTGATAACAATTATTTTGTCAGACTCAAAACCCGTGCTTATTCTTAATCATTGCATTTTATCAATCGGTTCCCGGCTCATTGCCCATCACACATGGTGATTCATTCCCGACCATACTTAAGGTCAACCTTTCCCTATTCAATACCGTGAATACCCGTTCTTAAGACTTTAAACAACTCTCTGACATTTTAACTTCACAACTTAATCATGCCACAAGTTAACTATACATCTCTTCTATAACAGAATCACATTAGCACTATTCCATCACAAATACTGTTTTCTTTTGTTGACATTACTTATAACAACAATTACAAGAGCTGATTTTTTTTTTCCATAACTATGTATCCATTGTGATTTTTGAGGTGCAAATACTTTTACAGTTTTAAAAATACACATTTTTAAGACACAAATAAATAAACAATATAATCTTTTTCTCTGCATCATCTAATGCAATGAAGTTCAAACAATCTTGGTTTACACTCATGTACATGACTAAAACAAATGTTATAACTGCACACAAAATATATTAAAACACAATATGAAACATCATGGTTTGAAATTTTAACTTCCGTTGTTCTTTCAGAATCCATTTTGGTACTTGATCTCCTTGGTATGGCTTGAGTTTATTATGATGAACAATTTTTTTATTTCCTTGCTTGTCTAGTTGTAACTTGAAATTCACTTCTGAAATTTTCTTGCTCACCAGAAAAGGACCATCGTATGTTCGTTCTAACTTCGGTGCTATTCCAGGCTTTCTTGCTTCATTAAGATACCAAACAACATCACCAGTGTTGTAAATGTTTATTGACACTCTTGCATCATAAATTGCTTTGTTGCGCTTGGCAGCAGTCCCAAGGTGTTCCCTTGCTACCTGATGTGCCTTTTGAAATCTTGACCGCAGCCAGTCGACATAATCTCCATACGATGTAATAGTGTTGTTGTCGCATGTTGTTGTGCTACCGAACACCAACTCTGATGGTAAACGGACTTCTCTGCCAATGGTAAGAAGGTTTGGGGTCAAAGTGGTCGACTCACTAGGTGTGGCTCTATAAGCTCCTGCGAGGCATCCTAGATTCTCATCCCATTGGTCTTGTTCTCCACAAAGGTATGCCTTTATCATACGCACCAAGGTCTTGTTAAAACGCTCTGTTTGACCGTTGCACTGTGGGTTTCGTGGACTGGTCCTTATCTTTCTTATCTCCAGCATTCTACACAACTCCTTGAAGACCTTGCTCTCGTAGTTTCGACCTTGATCGCTAAGGATGTTTAGCGGACAACCCCACCTTGAAATGTATTCATTGAGAATGCAAGATGCACACGTCTCTGCGCTCTGATCAGGTACAGCTATTACTTCAACATATTTACTGAAAAGATCAGTTAGCACCAGAATATATCTGTTACCCCGGTCTGTGAGCGGCAGTGGACCAAGATAGTCTGTTGCAAGCACATCAAATGGTGCACCTGTTGTAATTGAACCCATAGGCGCTCGAGGTGTCTTCATTGGCTTTCTGTTCGCAGCACATGTGTCACACCTCTTAACATGCAAAAGGACATCAGTCTTCATTGCATACCAAAAATACCGTTGCCGAATTTTCTCTAAGGTCTTCTTAACACCCAAATGACCTGAAATTACAGAGTTGTGATGTTCAAAAAGAACATCAGTTTTCATAACAAATGGAACAATAAATTGCAAGTGCTCATCAGTTTGGTTCTGTCTTATGAATTTCTTAAATAATAATCCATCTCGAACAAATAAAACATCCCAGAGAACCCAATAGTGTCTCGAAGCTGGGCTGAGTGCTAAGATGTCATTACAGCTGGGCCTTTTGTTTGTTTTTTTCGCCTCCAAAATACAGCTTATATCTGGGTCAAAAGATTGTAACTTCTGAAGGTCTTCTAATGATTTATTGCATGCCCATGGTACAAAGTTTGGAAGCTGAGTTTGAAGTCCTGAACTTTCAGGCTTGTCTTCCATTTGTTTTGTTGACCTTATTGGTTGGGTATCGCATGTTTGCCCTTTGCAGGTTGCATTTACTCCCGTCAAATAATCATTTAAAAAGTCTTCATGAACCATGTCTTGTGCTTTTTTTGTGCACTTCTTACACGGACCACACTTTAGAGGCTCATTCATGTCTTCTAAATTGCAGTCGCAGTCTCTTGGGTTTCTACACCTTGATAAGGCATCGCAGTGACCTTGCTTGTGTCCTGGTCTGTATTCAACAGAAAAGTCATAATGTGACAAGATTTCAATCCATCTTGCAATTTTTCCTCTTGGTTCCTTAAGCTTGAAAAGCCATTTTAATGCTTGATGGTCACTTCTCACAACAAATCTTCGGCCTAACAAGTATTGTCGAAAATATTCAACAAAGTAACGGATTGCAAGAAGTTCCTTTTCAGTTACGCAATAGTTTTTTTCATTCTTGTTAAGTGCTCTGCTTGCATATGCGATAACACGTTCACGGCCATCTTGGTTTTGGTGAAGTACAGCTCCAATGCCAATGTCACTGGCGTCAACGTCCAAGCAGAATTCTCCAACCTGAAGTGGATATCCCATTATATTTGGACTGATCAGAATCTTCTTGAGATCTTCAAAAGACCTTTGGCAGTCATCATGCCACTTAAATGTCACATCTTTCTTCGTGAGCTCTACCATTGGTCTAACAAGTTTGGCAAAATCTTTAACAAATCTACGGTAATATGATCCCATAGCAACAAACTGTCTGACCTCTTTGACATTTGTGGGTACCGGCCACTGAACTATCTTTGCAACATTGATTGGGTTAGGCTTTATTCCTTGTTTCGATACCACATGCCCAAGAAACAAGACTTCTTCCTGTAAGATTTCACACTTTTCGGGCTTCAACTTCAATCCAGCAGCTTCTATTCTCTCTAAAACTTTATACACTCTGCTCATATGCTGGCTAAAATCGTTGCCAAAGACAATCACATCATCAATATAAATAAGACATGTTTCCCATTGTAAACCTTGAAGAGCAAGCTCCATTGTCCTCTGAAAGGTTGAACAAGCATTGTTGAGTCCAAACGGCATTCTCAACATTTCATAATGTCCATATTTACAGACAAATGCACTTTTTGGTATATCTTCTTCTTTGAGTGGGATCTGGAAATAACCACTAGTAAGGTCAAATGTGCTAAAATATTTAGCACCAGCTACAGCATCTAGGCAATCTTGCACTCGCGGCAGGGGAAATCCATCTGGTTTGACAAGGGCATTTACTCTTCTATAATCTATACATGGTCGGACCTGTCCATTTTTCTTCATAACAAACAAAATAGGGCTTGCCCATGGTGACGTACTTTTTCTTATTACTCCCTTGTCCAGTAACTCTTCTATTGCCTTTTTTTCTGCTTCCGCATAAGCCATTGGCACTCTTCTTGGAGCTTGTTTCACTGGTTGTGCATCACCTGTATTGATAGGGTGCTCTGTTAAGTTTGTCAAACCTATGTCAAGGTCATCTTTAGAAAAACTATCTTGAAATCTAATGAGCAGCTTTGCTATGACTTGTTTTTCTTCTTCATTGCAATTTTTAACAGACGTATCGTACAATTTTTGTAAGTGTTCTGGAATTTCTTTATTTTCTAAGGATATTTCTTCTTGCACCTTATTGATAATTTGCTCCGATTTGTGACTGAAAGTAACTCGGCGTACTGAGAAATTATTGTCCTCTTCCTCTGTGTGTTCTTGACCTTTAAGTGTACTTTTTATACTGTCAATTTGTTCGGCTTGGCCTAATACTGAGTCTTGATTAATATCCACACTATATGGGAATGGATTTAAAAGACGTATTTTGCTTGTCGGGTTTTTATTTATATCAACTAATACTGAGGCCATCTTCAATGGATATGTTTCACAAAAGTGTTGTGTAGGTTCTACAATAAAATCTGTTTTTTGAGACACATCATCTAATTCTTTACGCTCAATAAACACATCAATGACCGCTTCGCTGAGAGGTGGAATAATGAAATGGTCAGCTGCTGTTACTTTTCGAACATCGTTTTTCATTCCAATTTGAATACATGGTATATTTTTGCCTTTCAAAACTATGACTCCCTTTGACAAAAGTATATCTGCGGGACCTCCATCATCATTTTGCAGAATGTCTATTCCTAACAAAACATCATCCTCAATTTCAGCAACAATCAATTCTTTGTACATTGAAACTGGCCCTAATTCAATATTAAAAAATGCTTTTCCACATTCTTTTAAAGGAATTCCACTTGCACCTGTCAAACAAGCTGATTTGTTAAGCTGAGGTCTAATTTTAGGGTCCAATTTATTGTAAACTCTGTCTGAAATGATTGTTCTTGTTGCTCCGGTATCAGTTGTTAAAATAACTGGCACATTTTCAATATTTCCTTTGATATAGACACCACTACTAAATGCTCTTTTGCGCCGCACAATTTCTTCGGCTACACTTGCTGAGTCATCATGGCCATTTATGCTTGCCAGGACCTCCCCTCGGCCAATCGGCTTGGTCCTTTCATGTTTAAAGGCTGATTTTGATAGAAGTCTTTTCTTGCAACTTGCCCATTCTGATACCTGGCATTCTTCAATGGACAATCCCTAGCAAAATGATTTTCTTGGTTACAAGAATAACACTTAATTGTCTTGGGTTTTTGCTTAAAACCATGTTCAGTAGTTTGTTGTTGTTGTTGGACTTGGGTTAACTGATTTAGTTTTTCAAGAACTTGTTGCAATACATCAGTTTCTTTGCTTTTTGCAGCCTCTCCTGAAATATCAGTCTTCATGTCACATGTTTTGGTATTTTCTGAATTAAATTGCTTTTGCTGGCTCTTGTTTGGGACTCTATAGGCATGTTGGCTAGTGTCGTCATTATCTGTTTCAATCACTTCATAATCTATTTCATTTTCTGATCCCGAAGTTCTACGCACAAATTTTCTCTTTCTGTCATCGTGAAATTGATGCCTAGTTCTGGTTTGTATGTAATTTACAACATGGTACACTGCTTCATCAATGTCCTCGGGTTCCTTAATAAACTCAATTTCTGACCGCACTTCTTCATCTCGTAGACCGTCCAGGAATCTTCTCACTAAATCTTCTTGCCGTGTTCTGTAGTCTCTCCTTGTATGGGCTTTGTCATACAGACGTTTAAGTTCTGCAGCATACTCCTCAGCTGTTTCACCTACTTTCTGATCTCGTTTGCTAAATTTTACAGCAAAAGTTCTTGGAGTTTCTATGACCCTAAATCTGTTGTTAATTTCACTAACAAGTTCTCTATAGTTGGTTAAAACTTCATGATTCAGTTGAGTGAACACAAATTCACCAGCACTGCCTTGCAATTTTGGTAATAAATTGTCAAGTTTTTCTTCTTCATTCCAATGAAGTCTTTCAGCAATAATTTCAAACCTGTTAATCCATACTTTCCACTCATCTTTGCCAGTAAAAGAAGGGATTTTCATGCTTGAACTGCATTTATGAGGGTTTACACTTCTTGTTTGCCTGTCATAAGACCTGTTCTCCCTTGGGTGCTGGTAGCCAATGTCCCACATTTGTTCACCCTGACTTCTGTCATTACGGAAATGGTTATTGTTTGCTTCCTGTTCCTGGGGGGAAATTTGTACTTGTTTGTTGTTTTTATCACATAAATTTGCTAGAAGTGTTGTAACATTCTGTAAAGCATTTGACATCTGATTTTGCATTGACACCATATTTGTGACTGCATCTTTCATCCAGTCGGTTGTATTGCCATTTGACATTTCTACGTTGGAAACACTTTTGTTTAATCTAGGGGTACTGGACTTAGATGATGTTGGTGCTGTTTTATTTTCTTGATATGGTTCTTCAGAATGCTGGTTAGCTGCTGTTCTGAAGAATACTTCATTCTCTTGTTCTGATTCGGAGTCTGACATTTTGCTTTCGAAGACTGGATTCAATCGCTGAATCTATGTAGAAATCAAAGATTCCACTTCGCTGCCACCATAAATTATGTCACGAGCCGAGCGGTAGCTGTGATTTTACTTCAGTTTCTTTAACTTTTCCAAACTTGAAGCTTTTATTCAAGTTTAACATGGAACTAAAATGGACTCTGATAAACAGTAAACTAAGAATAACATTTTGCCTATTCAGTTGTTTTAAAATTGTCAAAAAAATATACAACCTCAAGATTTATAACCTTTCTAAATTTTATTCATTCATAACGAATAAATAAATAACAACTTTCAATATATATATTTCTTAACAGACAGATTAATTTTCAGACATTTACATTATAATACAGCAATATACACGTACATGTGTAATGTTAAGTATTTGCACTTTCTATTTTATAATGTTCTAAAAAGATGACAAATGCAATTTTTAAGTATTTATAAAATTCAGTCTGAATTTTAATAGCTAAGTCTTATTGAAAAATGTATTTTAAATGCTTATATAAGAAAAATAAAATAGGTCTCACACCTAGGAAAACAAAGTTCAGAGTCCTCGAATAAGAATTTTCAGTGCCTTTTATACTCTCCAAAAGCGCACACATAACGTTGTGCAATAATAACGTAAAAGCGCACATATGAATTGTGCACAAAAAGCGCACAAACAACGAGCAGTAAAGCGCGCAAGAGCGCACAATAAAATTTGAGCGTTCTTGACACGGTAAATGTCACTCATATTAAAATGATATTTCTGACGATATTACAATGAAGCAGTAGTCAAATACATATCAATTAAATCAATAAATCATTTATAAAGATGACTATTACCTTTTTAAACAATTTTTAAAAGAAGGAATATGAGTATTTAACAAAAGATATCGTATGACGAAACTGTCAAAATACTGTAGTCAGTGTAAACTACCCAGAAGGCACTTATGTCAGCATCAGGAAATCAACTTCCTGTTTATGCAAAAATGGCTGCCACATTAACAGACGCTTAAACAATGAGACTTTTAAAAAGGATATTACAAATAATAAAGAAGCGCAAAAGGTAGGCATCGGCTGTTATCAGCTCTAACTTCCACACAGCATCCAATAAAAGCATTAAATAACAGTGACATAGTCATTTAGATGCAAAACATAAACGGTAAAAATGAACAATGTACATGAACATAAACACATGTTTTCATAAACAATCTAGGGCATGACAGTATTAATAAAATAAGCGATTTGGGCCACATATATTTGACCTCTGACCTTGAAGGATGACCTTGACCTTTCACCACTCAAAATGTGCAGCTCCATGAGATACACATGCATGCCAAATATCAAGTTGCTATCTTCAATATTGCAAAAGTATTCATAAAATGAGCGATTTTGGCCACATATATTTGACCTCTGACCTTGAAGGATGACCTTGACCTTTCACCACTCAAAATGTGCAGCTCCATGAGATACACATGCATGCCAAATATCAAGTTGCTATATTCAATATAGCAAAAGTTATTGCAAAATGTTAAAGTTGGCGCAAACCAACCAACAGACCAACCAACCAACAGACAGGGCAAAAACAATATGTCCCCCACAACTATAGTGGGGGACATAAAAAGTAGATACATGTTTTTAAAAATGTATTTTACACATTGATAAAGCCTGTAATTGTTGCGTTGATAAGCAGCTTTATAATGAATTCCACAGGCATTCGGCATGAGCTACTCCCCCTCTCCCCAGCTGCTACCCCCTCCAAAACTCTCAAAATTGTCCGTTAGTATTACAAAATAATATTACAAAAAAGTTTGTCGAAAAAAAATGCTTTTTTACTTATATATATAAAACTTATATATATAAGTAAAAAAATATTTTTTGTTTTTCGACTAACTTTTTTGTCATGTTATTTTGTATTACTAATGGACAATTTTGAGAGCTTTGGAGGTGGTAGCAGCTGGGGAGAGGGGGTAGTAGCTAATGCCAAGGGCCTGTGGCTAATACGGAACGACACTTTACGCACATACATTGAGCCACGTTGGATTGTTTGTTTTGCAGCACTTGCGGACGAAGGTATGTTCATCCAGACGATAAAATACTACTGCAAAGAGCGTGGCTGTAGACACCACGGGCTGCCTGAATACAAACCAACCGCTCTCTGCTTCTATATGCTGGTGGGTTGACTTCCGAATTTTAGTTTAGATTAAAGTAACATAAATACTCATAATATCAACGAATATTTCGTCAAATATTTCGTAACATAAAGTTAACCCATAAAAAATCAGTGTTCTTTAGAGCAATAGCCAAATTTTCAACGCTTGATGTGGTATGGTAACACATATTTAACAAGATACAAAATGCTCGTTATTATTTTGTGAGACACAATATATTCCATTTTAATTTCATAATATCTATTCATACGACACACAAACACTATCCTGGTACATGAACTTGTGCTGAATATATGTACCTCTTGGGGTTTTACTCAGTATCAAAATAATTGATAACTCAGTTGTAAGTTCAAATTTCTTCTCTTTAGTGACTATGAAACCAGTGTTCATTCATTCACATTATACATCTGAAAAAGTAAGATTTTTAGTCTTGTCTTCCCTTCACTCGTCCTAAAAGAACAAAACATAATATAATTTAATAATAATATAAATATCACGTATTTCCTGAAATATATAAACATTCAAAAAGATAACATATGTCAACATATTAAAACAATTATGATGACCTTGAATAATTAATATGACCTTGTATGCCAAACCCATCATTTAAGCATAAAAGAATGGTTTTTCAAAAAGGTCAAGAAACACATATAGACAATATAAAAATACCTTTTTAAGAATAATAAAAGAACATGAAAAAGACAGTTCATTACTTACAGAGTATGTGGTACTATAGACTCTTTCGCACCGACGCCTTCGAACTTTTCTCTCTCTCTTGTTAGTGCAGTGATTGCTGTAACACTATCATGTTGCTGGCATGCGAAAAGTGTAAATAATTAGTAGTATTGTGACAGCCTGTTTTACATTAATATTCTAAGATTTAAAAATGGCGCTTGGTTTCAATTCAACACCGACATAAAATTAAATAGCAAATTCACCCGAGTTTCCAACATTAGCAACACGACTAGCAATCTGACAGCATATCTTAGATATCCATATTTCTTATTAAAAGTAAAGATAAATGATACGGGCAAATGCCACATATGGATGCGTCTCAAAAACATTTGCCACGCGACATATATTTTCGCGATGCTATTTATGACCTTGAACAAATCAAAAACACTTTGACATATGCTAAATCACATGTAAATACATACCTCAGGAAAAATTTTATCAATGACATCATAATTGTGTAGCCAATCGCTCTTAATATTCTCGCATTATTTGTTTTTCTTCGCAACCGTTTCAGAATTAAGTCATTACTCAATTATCTCCCCTGAATACTCTTCAGTGGGTATAAGCCGAAGACTGGTTCACTACATATAGTCACAGTCTTTACCAAACACAATTTACGTCAACATAACCCGTCTTAAATATATTGCCGAATTTCAGATATCTTTCGAATTTATTTGCTTTGATCTTTTCGATATCTTAATGTTATTATTATCCTGACAAATCACAAACGCTTGTTAAAAAATTATTTGTTTTAAACATTATAGTTGGCATCTATAATCTTCCAGTATTCTCGCGGTATTTCAATAACGACACCCTACTGTTTATTTGTCAGAATTCGTGACACATTTTCCATTCGCTCTCAGAAAGAAGTTTTACGTGTGATCATGAGCAATATTCTGGTAAGTTGTCGTTGTTATCCATCAGAAACACATTTATTCACAAAATTAAAAGATATTCAGATCTAAAATTTTAGTCTTTTAGCTTTAATTTTTAACGTATTTACGCCTCGTCTGCTCGCACTTTACCGATATCCCGAAAGGTTACATATCACTATAATAAGTTTAGGCCTAAAACCACAAAATCCAATACCGTTGGATTTTCGTACCACAATCTTACGTAAAAAATCTTCCAGCTTCGAAAAAAACAAAAAAACACAAGACATTTATAAATTGTCTGCATTATTGACCAAATTTTAAGATATTCGTTGGTTTTCCGTTTTTAGAAGCTGTTCTGCCAAGGCAAAAGCTGGGCATCACACAAGCCATTTTATCAAGCAAAACTGACAGTTTTGGTTTACATAAATCAACAAAGGAGGGATTCCTGAACTATCAAAATTTCCAAGCTATACACACAGTTATTATCTGTGGTGATCTTTATTGGTTCTGTTGGTTTACTTGGATGGGACATGTGTGAACTTTTATAGAACTTTGAAAAGTCTATATCTGTCTATCTATAAACAAAATTCAGCTATGGCATAATAAGATCAGATGTGCAAACAATGTCAAAGGGTTGTTAAATTAACAATTTGAAGGCAATTATGCTGAACAATATTAAAGTTCCCATCCATATTTGGTCTGTTTATCGACAAGTGTCTGCCAATAAATGTCAAACTAGTAATACAAAACTTACCACAAGTATGTAAAAGCACTAAGTACCTGTTGTGATCATTTTTAGTAAGATAGTGTAATTCTTAACAATAGTGTAATTCTAAATATTAGCAAATAGCTTGTTTAGTAAATGCATAATGCATTTAATATGATTTCTATTCTATTGTGTAATTAATAAATTGGTTGTTACTTGTTAATTCATGATAAATGTTTTATGGCTAGTATAAAACCAGCATTGTTAATTTTGTAAAAGGTAATAAAATAACATCACTTTGTAATTTCATATACGTAAATATTCTTGTACTGTAGGCTGATGACAGTGTTTTAGTATTACTTATTTTGTTACTATTATTTTATGTGCAAATAAATGATGTGAAGTGTTTTGTATCTCCACACAATACCACATACCTTTTTATAAATGTACTGTGTTATGTGTTATTTAAATGTTTAAATAAAAAAATATGGATGATATAACATGATGTATTCTAATATTTGCATTTACATTGTAACTATAGAGCTAAGTGTATGCATTGTAAGAATTGCTACAAAATGGCTAGCTTTTAAGTGGCGACAAAATTTAAACTATTCAACAATAGTTTGCGAAAGAAAATTAGAAACCTGCAAGATACCTGTATTTATTAAATATTTTAATTGCAAAACAAGTATGTTGTTATGCTGTTACAATCCTTTCAAATTTGTCAATCAAAATTGATTTAACACATCACATGATTTTGATTATGTTAAATCAGTGTACTGTATGCTAAATGCAACTGCTTTAGCAAGCCGTTAAGTTGAATTGAGACATTTGATGAAACAAACTGTTTCCTGTGTAGGACCAGTACTTAGTGTCTAAATGACATACCATGACGTCGAAAGTCTACAAGACCTACTAGGTAGAACGAGAAATGTACTTCGACGTACAATTTTCACCGACCCTTGAAGGTTAGCCAATCAGAAGACACCTTACATCTGTTGCTTTTAGAGATATTTGACATTGAACATTATTATTATTATTATTATTTATATCAAATTATGCGACTATCGACCGCTTACTCATAGATATTGTGCCTTATTATTATACCTTATTATTATTTAAATGTATACCAAATTATGCGACTATCGTCCGCTAACTCATATATATTGTGCGTATTTATTAACCTGGCGTGGCGGAGTTAACCTCTGACTTATGCAAATTATGGTTATCACAAAAAGCGACCAACCGGAGAAGTTATTATACATAATTATCCCGTTATCGTTTGGTAACTGTTTGGTTACCGTTGGGAATTTCCTACACAGTAATGCGCTGGACGGTCGTGATACTCTGCCCCGCATGATCAATAAATACCCACAATATGCTGAATAATTTTAAAAAAGGTAACAATTGAATCTTCTTCAAATTTGTATATAATCTATTTCAATGCATAAAATATTTGAAACTTCAATGTGTATTTTTTTGCCATTCTGATATTTTTATTCATTTTGTCCTCAATTAAAAAAGAGATTTTAAACATTTATTATGAATACATCTGAAGGAAAAGCGGCTCAAGAGACAAGTGTTTTGATTGGCTGTTCAGAAAATTTGTACATCGAAATACAACATGTATGTCGAAGTACAAATTGTACTTCGACGTACAAATATATTCTTCGCAGTGTATTTTATATTTGTATGTCGACGTACAATTATTGTACTTCGACGTACATTTCTCTTTTTACCTTGTAGGTCTTCTTGACTTTCAACCCAAATGGTACGCCATAGTATGTCTTTAGGGTTATCTAAAGAATGCTCCCACTTAAGGGATCAATACAGAGACCTCCCAGTGACTAAGCCAGTTAGGAGACACCTCATCTATTATACCACAGCCACGGAACCAGCTTTAAATTCCTGCGGCTAGAAAACAAAAAAAATATAAGATGTTAGATCTTTAAGCTAGGAACATGTAACTCGTTTTAAGATTGATTTTTTTTGGATGCATTACTTTATTGTTGCAACAATTATAATATTTTGAACACAATCATGTCCATATATTTATTTAAAATACATGGTTATCAAAAAAACTCAAAAAGCTTTTGCCCGTAAATTAGGTAGCACCTATAATCATATTATGTCAATGAATGACAAGAGATATTCCCGGATGAAATTCTAAATTCAAAATGTCTACATTCTTTTAGGTCACATAACCCCAAACCGGAACTCCTGTTTGTAGGGTTACAGTCAGTTTGATACTTAGCACACATTGTTCGGTGCATGCTGCATAGGACTTGTAAAATACATTGCAAATGGAATGTTTTGGTATCAATTTGAAGGTATATTTGTAAGCAATAAGAAAAAAGGCCATTTTTGTGCTCTACTTTTTCTGTTGATGGTTCCCGGCTTTGAAAGTAGGTCATACTATTTGAGCCCAAAATGGTCGCCTGCACAGCTGTCAAAACCGGTTTGCCTATTCTAAGGTGAATATTTTGAGTTACAACGTATAGAATTTAATGAAATCCATTTTTTCAAAATATTATGCATTTATCTTCCCAATGATGTATGATCATATAGTGGGTCACTGCTTGATCATGGTAAAAATTGATATCGAACTTCAACTATTTTATATGTAATATAGAAGGAAATTAATTGCGCATGCGTAACCTTTTACAAGGTAACCGACTTCCGTCGAAAAATGCTAGTATCACACGTCTACATATTTTCGGTACCATTCAGGTGACAATACACTAAACGTTCAACTGGAAACATATATTGTCCCTCAAAAAAGAAAAAAGAGAATTTCGTATCGTGTTAAATCTATGTTACTTGACCATATATATTTTTCAATTTTGGCTATTGCTATAAGAAACATCGATTTTTTATGTGTTAACTTTATTTTTTTCGAAATATTGTACGAAGTATTCTTTGATTTTGAGTGTGTATGGGCTTTAAAACAATGATCATTCAGTTCTTCGTATACGCATGTTAGTTATACAACACACACATACAAAAATAGCAAAACAAGCCAGACATGTAGACACTATATTGCTCAACAATAAGACTGTAAAGCAGAATTTCACAATTTCAATTGAGAAAAAAATATCACGGCTTATGCTATGTGGTTTGTCTGTTTTTATTTTAGTCATACTGTTAAAAGGTATAAACATAGAAATGGCATAGAGCTTCGTTTTATGAATGACAGCATTACAATCATGTGTATTCCTTGTTATACATGCCGTATTCTAACATTATAATCGCTGAATATTCAATAAACGCAAGTACCCGTTCTAAAACTGTTTTAAACAAAGCACAAAACGTCCTTTTACGGAAACAAACAGATAGAAAAGGATCATCCATTAAGGTTTTTTTTCAGTTATAAACTTGTCGGTAATTATTCGCGATGGAGTACATTAGAAAATCAAACAACATACTTCATACCAAAAAACAACAACATTTGAACCATTATATAAATATTGCTCGCTTGTAGGGTGCGAATGTGACCCATTCGGAGGTATATTCCCGCATACAGGACGTGTTGCCCGTGTATCCAGGGGCCAAGATAGAGCAAATCCAGTACGTACCCTTGGGGGTGCACCTTGATACCACAGGGACAGAAAGCAGGTACCGTGTATTGTCAAGTAAAATAGTTCGCATGTCTAAAATGTGTTTGTTTTTATTGTTCATGAATATTCAGTGTCATTACCCATATAGTAAAGCATGGAAGAATAAAATGCGTTCAGATGTCATGAATGAATTGTCTTATTCAGATTATGATTCAGATGCATATTAAACATATTTTAACATAAGACTTTAAAGACCAGATCGCAAAAAAATACGATGACCTCTGATGAAAACGATTTCAATATTCACGTAAACAGAAAAGCGGAAGTATGGTATAAATGTCCCGAAAATAGTGTAGAATCTGCACGGGGATTAACGATATACGGTAGAATCTGCACGGGGATTAACGATATACGTATCGAACATAGTTTAGAATCTGCACGGGGATTAACGATATACGTATTTTAATCACATTTCAGTAATATTAATCTCTTAAATATACACTGACCTTTACACCATACATTTATTATGTTAAGGGAAAATAGCCAAGCTATGAACAGTTTGTTATTCATGTAACCATGTATTTTCACAGTCGATATGCTCGAATTAACACAATTCTTTACCCGACGTAAACATTACTGTCGCTGTGAATATATTTTTCGCGAACAACAGGTTCGATACACGCAGCATTTTGACAAATACTTTGGCCATAAATTATATCTATTGTGACATGTCAATACATGTACAATGTCGCGCGATACAGATCCTGTAAACGTTGTTATTTTCAAGCTGTCGTTATCAAAACAAGTGTTTGTATTTACGAGAATATCATGTCTTGTGCGCTTAGAATGGGGCATAATTGAGTGCCAACTTTGAGCGAATACTTTCAGATTTTAACACCAAGCACCTGCTTTGTCACAATAATTCGGAACAGGGATACAATTAAACTCTTCCCATTATTGATACAACACATGTAATGTTTATTAACATGCAGCCCGACTTTGTCTGATAGTATGAAAATATACTTCATGTTTTGTTAACATGCAGTCCGATTATTAATCACACTCCGAGAGGAATGTCACTGGTTTTTAACATAGAGACCGATTTTTTGTGACGATAATAGAGGATACTCGCATATTGTGAACATACAGTCGTACTTTTGTGTCACACAATCAGAAGATGCTAGAGGTTTTTTAACATGCATTCCTAATTTTGTCAAACTCTGAGAAGAGCTTAATCGTGTTTTATACACAGCTATATTTTGTGTCACACTTTTAGAGGACACTTACAGGATAGCCCTACTTTTTGTCACTTTATGAAATGACGATTACAGGTTTTTAAGCAGCCCTACTTTTTGTCACACTATGATGATTCTTACATGTTTTGGACATTAATGTCACATTATAATAGGATAATGTTTATTGTCATATTGTATTTATTTCATTTTTTACAGGTGGATTATAACCCTTAACACCATTGGTGCCAGGAACTACATTGCTGGAACAACTTTGCATCTGAAAGGTCAAAAGGTCACATTGCGTCGCTATGACGACATCATACAGCTTGAGTACCGTAAGTGCTCCAGGTCACACGCTGTTCGGCAAATGGTAGCAAAGATACAAAACCTGGACAATAGCGTTGCAAAGTCAGCAATTGATGGACACAAAAAGAGTTACGTGTTCGATCATGCTTAATGAATCGTGCATATGTAATTGCAAAACAAACAAAACGCGTATTTCTTTTTCTAAACCTGACAATATTTGACAGTTCTAAAGGAAAACAGTGCCGTGTCACTTTGGATTGCAACGCTTTATTTGACAGTCTCTTAACAAACAGTGTCGTACAACTTTGAACTGCTATTTTTCCCTAACAGTCTGTAAACGAACGGTGTCGTATAACGTTGAACTGCTTTGTTCAATTTAAATGTTTTTAAACGAACAGTGCCGTACAATAATGAACTGCTATGTTCAACTTGACTACAAAGTCTGCCATACCACTCAGCAAATGCTATGCGTTATTTGACAGTACAACTTTGAACTTGTATGTTCAACTTGACAATTTTTAAACGAACAGTGCCGTACAACTTTGAATTGCAATGTTCTATTTGACATTCTCTAGACGAATAGTGCAGTACAAC
The DNA here is from genome assembly GCF_020536995.1 of Dreissena polymorpha. Taxonomy (NCBI): domain Eukaryota; kingdom Metazoa; phylum Mollusca; class Bivalvia; order Myida; family Dreissenidae; genus Dreissena; species Dreissena polymorpha. The sequence goes on from NC_068365.1 coordinate 46,007,038, forward strand.
TTTGAACTTCTATATTCTATTTGATAGTCTCTAAACGAACAGTGCCGTACAACTTTGAATTGCAATGTTCTATTCGACAGCCTCTAAACAAACAGTGCCGTACAACTTGGAACTTCTATGTTCTACTTGATGTCTCTAAACGAACAATGTCGCACCAATTTGAATTGGAATGCTCTTTTCGACAGCCTCTAAACGAACTAAGCCGCACAACTTTGAACTTCTTTGTTCTACTTGACAGTTCTAAAAAAAACAGTGCCGTTATTTTGGGAGACTGTGGAAAGTCAATTCATTTTCAAATTATATGTTCAATTTCCAGCTTTATAGTTTCATTTTGTTATCATTATTTTCATAACTATAAACTATAGTCACATAAAAACTTTTAATTTTAAACAGAACGAAATATCGTAACTAAACATATCAAATACCGGTAAATGGCTAATGCCATCTTGTTGGCAATATTCAGAATCCAGCATCATACATGTACAAATTCTAGAGCATCGTTATACATACAATTCATCATTAACAACGTGACCCCTACGCATGGCTAGATATCATACCATGGGTATCATTTGATAAAATTTTGAAAGAGACCGCTCTAAGATTGTTCATGTACCTAACATAAACCACTGGCCTTGTGTTTAAAAGCTGGTTCAACAATAAACATATAAATATATACGTCGAGTGGTCGAGTCCGCACATGCTAATCAGGGATGACACTTTCCGCTTATATGATATGTTCTGTTTCGATAAAATCTTTTCTTAGCAAAAATCCAGTTTATGCGAAAAGTGTAGTCCCAGGCTTATCTGGTACGACACTTTACGCATGTGCATTATAAATGTACAGTCTGACTGCCTATGAATAAAATCTACAATGCAGGTCTCCCCCTTCTATCGTGTGATGTTCGATGGACTAAAATACTTTCTGAAAGAACTTGTTTGTCCTTTATTGAGGAAATATTGTTAGACCAAAGGTGGGCGATTTTACGATGACACAGATGGCACATTTACATTGTTTTATTTATATTGTGCTCACAACATAACTTATAACCACAACAATTACTAAATAACAATTGAAAAGAAATACGTAAGTCCTGGGGGCGATATTGTATCTCGTGGGATTGAACTAGCAAACACGGAGAACGACTTAGTAACTTTTGAGAATGACATAGCTAACTATTGGCAATGACTAAGTAACTTTTGGGAATGACATAGCTAACTCTTGGGAATCACTAAGTAACTTTGGGAATGACATAGCTAACTCTTGGGAAAGACTAAGTAACGTTTGGTAATGACATAGCTAACTCTTGGGAATGACTAAGTTACCCTTGGTCATAAAATATATAAAATGTGGTAACAGTTGCGTGCTTTGAAATATTGTTTAATATTTGTATATTGTTTATTCGTTGATTATATCGCTACGCATATTTAGCTGTGTCAATTCAACGAGTAAGCAATGTTGTTACAGCGACTTTAAGTCGTTTCCGCTACTTAGTGTCACGCAAAACATATACAACATTTGAAAAAACAAAACATTTTTTCTTTAAAATATATTGTTTAGGGACATTATTATATAAAAGCACTAAATCTAAAATATTTACGTAGCCAGTCTCGAATTCATTTTAACATATCCTCGCCTGAAGTTAAAAACGTCAATTACAGTTGCCCACAGGATTTTTATTGCACTTGTTTTGCCGATCACTTCCTTAGTAGTAGTCATTTTCACGTTGCTTCTGAGTTGGCAAGAGTAAAATGATTGTATTTGGCCAAGAGTAAGTGGAAAATCTGGCCATTAAATATTTTCAGTATAATAGAAGTATATATATTTGTCTAATATATCCCGATACTCAGGTCAGACAAGCTTTCATAGATTAGTAACTTGAATCAATGCGATGTCGTAAAGAATAAAGATCTGCATTTAAAAATGCAGGTTAATATAATGATCATATATTTTGTCAAACAATTGCAAAAACACCTCATTGTCAAATATACTGATTTAGTAATAATAAAAACACTAGACACATTATCAAGATAGTGATTATGGACTATTTAACCCTTTCACACTTAGAAGCCAAGTACTTCGCACTAAAACACCCAGATGACGCCATTACATAAGATTAAGTGTTGCCTAGGCCGATTTATTCGATTATGGTGGTTCAAAATGGTACTCTGTAAAGATCGTTATTAGCTACCTCTCGTCCAATACAAATTTACTGAATCAAAACGTATTCAGTCAGAAAGGAATTCTATAAGTTAACTCTTGAGTAAAAGTAGCGATTAATGAACATGCACTCGTACTCAAAGATGTAAACTTTAAAAGTACCGCGTAACTACTTGTCTGGTATGACCTGCTGAAGGCCAGTGATCCGGAGTTCGCCATATGAAAGCATGGCTCGTGGTAAAGCTGTTGAACGCTAGTACATGTGGTACTCGTGTTTATAAGTTCTCGCTGTCAAATTTCTTCAGGATGGGACTTCAAATTTATATATATATATATATATATATATATATATATATATATATATATATATATATATATATATATATATATATATATATATATATATATATATATATATATATATATATATATATATGTAAAATATATATATATATATACATTTTATTATACCACAGATGTTTTGTATCATGTCGATACAACAAACATGCCATTAAAAAGCATCTGCTAAGTAGTGCGTTTTCTTTTAGTTTCGCACAGGATGACTAACATTTTCTCGCCTCATCTTATTTATGTCAAAATGCAAACAAAGTCTAATCGAAAAATAAATATTGCGTTTCTTGTTAAAAATCGCATAATAAACTATAAAATAAAACTACACAAACGTATCTAATAGCATTGAGGTATTGAAGAAGTAATAGCGTAGAACGAACATACAAATTGTGTAGTAAATTTCTAGAAATATATCGATTAGATACAATAGTTTAAAGTTCAACGCTCGAAACGTGTTATTTTAATAGTTGCGGTTTCATTCCATGTGTACCAAACACACCCTCTAGATAGGTTTCTTAAATGAATAATAAGTCTGGTATAATCTTACGCGTGTTCCTACCCTATAAATTAATCAAACTACTGACAGTACTGGTGTGACGATGCTTTTGAGAGGATGGATATAAAAGCATCAAGTTAAGTTTATCTACATCACCACAATCACCACAATTGTGTATGGTGGTACGAAAAAAAAAATCTGTACAAAAATTTTGCGAAAAACATTTGGGTATGAAAACAAATTTGGGTACGAATAAATATTTGGGAACAAAAAAATTTGGGTACGAACACAAAATTGGGGATGAAAAATTTTAGGTACGGAAAAAAAATTGGGGGAACGGGAAAGTAGTACCTGTGGGGAACTTGACCCACACTCGCACATTTTCGGCCCTTTCCGTCAAACATCAGATAAGTTCCTCGAAGGCAATAGTATGAATACACATTTCGGAAGCGGTAATGCGGTCCTACCCACGCGCGTCAAAATGTAAGCGAAATATGTACACAAATCTGTCAGGAATGATTGAATTAACGAAGAAAATCGTGTATTGATGTAAGTTTTTTTAAGAAATGTGCAGAAAATATATTAAACAAGAGCTGTGTTTGTGAAACACAATGCCCCCTGCTGCGCAGCTTTGAACCCATATATTTTACCTATGACCTTGAAGGATGACCTTGACCTTTCACCACTCAAAATGTGCAGCTCCATGACATACACATGCATGCCGAATATGGAGTTGCTATCTTCAATATTGCAAAATTTGACCTTTGACCTTGACCTTGAAGGATGACCTTGACCTTTCACCAATCAATATGTGCAGCTCTATGAGATACGCATGCACGCAAATATTGAAAAAGTTATGGCCAATGTTAAAGTTTGTGGACAGACAGACAGACGCTTTATATTTGACATTTGACCTTGAAGGATGACCTTCACCTTCACCTTTCACAACTAAAAATGTGCAGCTCCATGAGATGCACATGTATGCCAAATATCAAGTTGCTATGTTCAATATTAAACAAGTTATGGCCATTAAAGTTTTCGGACGGACGGACAGACTGACACACTGACTGACTGACTGACAGTTCAACTGATATAGGCCACCCTACCGGGGGAATAAAAAGCAATGGCGATATTTTTCTCAGCCACATAATTGTTAATAGTTTGATATCACAAAATGAAAGTGAAAGTAGAACTGTCAAAAATGACAACCTATCAACGTGTTGTTTTTGCTGGCACGAGAGGGCGATTACACTCAATGTGTTCACATTTTGACCATAGGCTTTGTCAATGACCATTATAGTATGGGTAGCTTTGATATTATTTATTGCTATCATGTAACTGCATGATTGTGTATATGTTTACAATACACAAAGCATAAATAATGATATAAATATACTGATTGAGCTTATAATAATCTGAGAACTATAGCCAGGTCAATTAAGGACTTAAAATACAATTTTGTGTCCTGATTTCATGAAGAAATGACCATGCATGTCCTAGATTTCAAATTCAAGGCCCTGGTATGACACATTGGTAGCATTACCGTTAAACTGTTACCAGGCTTATGAAATTAGTTTTTATTGAACTATCTAAGGAAATCTAAATCAGGCACTGATTTTTCTTGTTTTAATACAGTCATAGATCAGTTGTGGCCTCTGGGTAATGACCAATTTTTGCTTACTTGTCACACCCTTAAAACTTTCCACACGTCTATAAAAGCAAATCTGGATTTAGGTGATCTTCAATGGTACATTTAAACTTTAGCTCTGTTACAAGAGTGCTGGTAAAGTCCAGTCACATATTTAAATCTAGGCCATGTCAAAATCAAAGTGTCAAATACAAATGAAAGATGCGTTCATTAATTATTGTCCAGTTGTTTACTACTGCTGTAAGTTTTTATATAATATGACTGATGAACATCATGTGAGAGAAAATTCACATTATCATTGTATATCAGGTTTAGAAGCCTTTTAGATAACAAAGTATGCTAGTTTTCAATGTCGCTTCTGGGGATCAAACCCGTAGGGCTTTTAGGAAGATTCTGAAATTTTCAATCCCTCGAGAGCAACCAAACCAAAAATTAAGTCAAATATTGCCGACTTGGTTTTTTGAGTTGGTTCATGAGGGATAATGGAGCTCGATTGGTCATTGTCGGCTCTGGTACTACTTACATGTACCCCGGGTACTCTTAAGTATACTTACATGTACCCTGGGTACTCTATGTATACTTACATGTACCCCAGGTACGGTAAATAAACGTAATTGTACTTGGTCCATATTAGACTGTACCCGAGTTGTATTCGCGCCCAAAATCCGATGTCGTAAAACGCGCAACCGATTATCTTAAACACACTTCTCTTTAAAAAACACTGCATCAACATGCTTTTTGAGTATGTGTTCCTATAAAATAGAGGCCATTCTACAGAAAATTGACATAAATGTGCAGGGATTACCACTAAGGCACGTCCGAACGACATTCACTGCCTGTACCTCGGTCCGCGCTAGCCAATGTCCCAGGAACATGCCCGACCGGTCGTGTGTATTTTGGGCGGGATTATATGTTCTATATCAATAAACTGCGTTTTAAATAAGCTTTTCAAAGATGCAAAAATCTTAATACAGTACGATCAGATGACAATTAAATCCCAGAGTGAGTTCGGAGAAAATCCCCGGCGGTTTTCCTGGTAAAACACGTCAGTACCTATTTTTAAACGGAATGCCGCTAGACACGGTTTTTTATTGGTTTCCTCGAAGTGACGTGTTGTCTCAATGAAAATACGTTTGAAACTAAAAGCCGGGATCGCCCAGGATCGCCCGGAATGATGAAGGTATAAAACTCGACATTAACACAAAGTAACTATAAAATTAATAGTTATTTATCAATTTTAAATAATTTTAATTTGTTGTCATAATGGAAAAGTTATTCCATCCTTTAGAGGATTAATAAATCCATTTAGAAGAAGATAGAGACTTTATTTAGATTAGAAGTGTTTTGACAATTTTTTTTACGCAATTCAATTAGCAAAACTAATATTAATGGTCGATCCCGGCTTTTAGTAGAGAGTTAACCCTGTACAATTGTTACAACTACTGTAACACGTTATTTTGCTAAGATTCACTTACCATTTCTTGTAAGACGGTAACCCGGCAATCTATGTAAAAAAAGGTTTTAACGTTCATGTCGTTTTTTAAGTTTGGCTTTATGGGTGGGGATGGGGGTTCCTCGGATACGAAAAGAAAAGGGAAGGAGGAAAGTAAGAGAAAGTATGAGGAAATAAAAAACAAGTACATTTCTCCAGAAATGGCATGAAGATTACAAATAGATGTCTTAAATAGATGAATATTGAATTCAATAGCATTAGTAAGGCAAGCTAATAAGAATGATCTAATCATAATTGCGCATCTCCAAGCACAAGAAAATACAAGTTGAATGATAAATATAAAGGTTTTTATAATACTTGGGTCAGGGCACATGAAAAATTGGTCAGGGCTAGTAGGTTCTGCATTTACTAGCCCGAACGGGCTAGTTGAAAAAAAAAGTTAGTGTTAAGCCCTGATGTGTATATATAACTATTACAAAAAAATAGTCGAAAACGACTGATGTAGGGTTAAATTTCCCGGGTACATTTTAGTATATTTACCGTACCCGGGATACATGTAAGTATACTTAAGAGTACCCGGGGTACATGTACGTAGTACCCGAGCCGACAATGAACAATCGAGCGATACTGGAAGGTGCAACATCTCTCACGCCCCCTAGCATCGCCTTTAGCAGTATTCAATTCTCAACAGGAAAGTGCTGGAGTCATTGATCCCGAGGAACAAGAAAAACAATTGATTAATGTTCCAAATAAATAATTTGATAAATGACAATTCTATTTTTTGAGCCAGGTCACAGGAAAAGTGCAGTCAAATCAGTATCCAATTAAATTTTTTGTTATTGTCAGAAAAACGCTTTTAAGCAAACAGCTTTCAAGCGACTGCAGGCTGATCTAGATCCAAACTGGCCACAATCGCCTTAATGTCTCTTTTACTGTGACACAGTTCATTTAACTTGAAAATGATAAAAAGTACTAACACTAAGAAAAAGTATAAACCAGTAAAGAGTTTGAAATCAATGTTGAATTTCAGGACAGCTTGTTGATATGCAAATCCCCGATGAAATGTTGATATCGGGTATCATAGTCATTCAATAAGTCGCAAAATGCTCGAATACAATTTATAAAGCACAATGTGACTTATATTGATAACTAAAAATACCAGTATGCCAGTTTTGCCGTGTCAAGCTGTTACGATCCAGAAAGTCCTTCATTCACATCGAGTATATATCCTTCGAATTCCAACTATTGTTGTCATAAGCGGAGATTTAGTGAATAAATAATTCATATATCCTAAATGACAGCTTCTAAATAGCGAAACAAGCCAATTTATGCAGTAAGAAAGTTTTGAATCGAGACTCTCATGGTGGCGGCAATTGTTGAATGTTGAAACACGAACGACAACTCTGCTAGGAGAATGTTATCAATGCCTACGCAGTGGCGAATGCAAAAGGGAAGTAACTTAAAAATCGAGTTATCTCAATCGGACTGGCTCGGTCTTTTACATAGGTTGCCATTGTGAAATTTTTTAAGGTGATTATCAAACCTTGGACGATGCTGTTCGCATCGTCAAAAAGTATATATGGATATGCACGAGAAACCCTATGGATCAATGTACTGTTGCTGTGTGATATTTTAGAATAATGAGTCCTTTAATAAAGTATGGATGTTCATAAACAGGATCGATGTGTATCGTTTTAAGCCGAAATGCACGAGTTTGTCAAATATTTTTGAATTTATATCAAATGTGTAAAAAAACTTATTACACATATATTTCAATATAAATTCAAATAAAAGTTAAGAAAAGCATGTGTCGAAAAATGCGAAATAAGCCAGATATTAAATTTTGAAATAAAAAATGTATGTACAGTCGAATTCGCCAGCATGTATATCATGCATGTACGATGTGAATCTAAATTTAGTTGTACGGATCATTTTAATTTCCTGCAACGATATCTATTCATACGACACACGAACACTAACTCCGATCCTAACAAGAGGGCCTGAAAGTCCCAATGTCGCTCATCTGAGAGAACAAGATATTATTGACCAAATCTTTTGGTTTTATTATAGCCATATATGGAAAAATGCCCCGCCCCCTGGCAGCCATGTTTTTCAACCAACTGGCATCATTTTTTAAGTCGTCCAAGATATTATCGAGATGAATCTTCTGACCAAGTTTCATAAAGATCAGACAGTAAATATGTCCTCTATTGTGTTAACAAGATTTTACTATAACCATATAAGGAAAAATGCCCCGCCCCTTGGCAGCCATGTTTTTCAAGCAAACGTAACCATTTTCGAACTCATCTATGATATTAGACAAATCTTCTAACAATATTTCATGAAGATTGGACAATAAATCTGGCATCTAGAGTGTTAACAAGGTTTTACTATAGCCATATAAGGAACAAGAGCTGTGTTCGTAAAACACAATGCCCCCTACTACGCCGCTTTGAAGCCATATATTTTACCTTTGACCTTGAAGGATGACCTTGACCTTTCACCACTCAAAATGTGCAGCTCCATGAGATACGCATGCATGCCAAATATGGAGTTGCTATCTTCAATATTGCAAAAGGTGACCTTTGACCTTGAACTTTAAGGATGAACTTGACCCTTTACCACTCAAAATGTGCAGCTCCATGAGATACACATGCATGCCAAATATCAAGTTGCTATCTTCAATTTGCAAAATTTTGACCTTGACCTTGAAGGATGACCTTGACTTTGATCTTTCACCACTCAAAATATGCATCTCCATGAGATACACATGCATGCCAAATATCAAGTTACTATCTTCAATATTGCAAAATTTGACCTTTGACCTTGAAGGATGACCTTGACCTTGACATGCATGCCAAATATCAAGTTGCTATCTTCAATATTGCAAAATTTTGACCTTGACCTTGAAGGATGACCTTGACTTTGATCTTTCACCACTCAAAATGTGCAGCTCCATGAGATACACATGCATGCCAAATATCAAGTTGCTATCTTCAATATTGCAACAGTTATGGACAATGTTAAAGTTTTCGGAATGACGGACGGATGCATTGACGGACGGACGGATATACTGACTGATGAACAGACAGACGGACAGTTTAAAAACTATATGCCACCCTTCAGGGGCATACAAAAGTTATGGCGAAAGTTAAAGTTTACGGACGGACGATCAGATGTCATATATTTGACCATTGACCTTGAAGGATGACCTTGACCTTCAAAATGTGCAGCTCCATGAGATACACATGCATGCCAAACATCAAGTTGCTATCTTAAATATTGAAAAAGGGATGACCAATGTTAAAGTTTTCGGACGGACGGACAGACGCCATATATTTGACATTTTACCTTGAAGGATGACCTTGACCTTTACCTTTCACTACTCAAAATGTGCAGCTCCATGAGATACACATGCATGCCAAATATCAAGTTGCTATCTTCAATATTGAAAAAGTTATGGCCAATGTTAAAGTTTTAGGACGGACGGACAGACGCCATATAATTGGCATTTGACCTTGAAGGATGACCTTGACGTTCACCTTTCACCACTAAAAATGTTCAGCTCCATGAGATACACATGCATGCCAAATATCAAGTTGCTTTCTTCAATATTGAAAAAGTTATGGCCAATGTTAAAAGTTTTCGGACGGACGGACAGACGCCATTTATTTGACATTTGACCTTGAACGATGACCTTGACCTTCACCTTTCACCACTAAAAATGTGCAGCTCCATGAGATACACATGCATACCAAATATTAAGTTGCTATCTTCAATATTGAAAAAGTTATGGCCAATTTTAAAGTTTTCGGACAAACGGACAGACGCCATTTATTTGACATTTGACCTTGAAGGATGACCTTGACCTTTTGCCACTCAAAATATGCAGCTCTATGAGATGCACGTGCATGCCAAATATCAAGTTGCTATGTTCAATATTGAAAAGTTTTCGGACGGACGGACTGACTAACTGACGGACAGTTCAACTGCGCTATGCCACCCTACCGGGGGCATAAAAATGTCCCGCCCAATGACGGCCATGTTTTTAAACCAAAGGGCATCATTTCTGAACTCGTCCAAGATATTATTGGGGTGAATCTTCTGACCAAGTTTCATGAAGATTGGACAATAAATGTGGCCTCTAGAGTTTTAACAAGATTTTACAATAGCCATATAAGGAAAAATGCCCCGCCCCTTGACAGCAATGTTTTTCAAGCAAAGGTTACCATTTTAAATCTCATCCAAGATACCATTGGGAAAAATCTTCTGACTAAGTTTCATGAAGATCGGAAAATAAATGTGGCCTCTAGAATGTTAACAAGGTTTTACTATAGCCATATAAGGAAAAATTCCCCGCTCCCTGGCGGCCATATTTTTCAACCAACCGGCATCATTTTCAAAGTCGTCCAAGATATTATTGGGATGAATCTTCTGTCCAAGTTTCATGAAGATTGGACAATAAATGTGGCCTCTAGAGTGTTAACAAGATTTTACTATAGCGATATATAGCCATATAAGGAAAAATGCCCTGCCCCTTGGCAGCCATGTTTTTCAAGCAAAGGTTACCATTTTCGAACTCATCCAAGATATCAATCTTCTGACCAAATTTCATGAAGATTGGACAATAAATGTGGCCTCTAGAGAGATAACAAGGCAAATGTTGACGGCGCAAGACGCACGACGGACAAAAAGCGATCACAAAAGCTCACCATGAGCACGTTGTGCTCAGGTAAACTAATAAAAAGACGAATGCTTCGGTTATTTTAGGAAAATATGTATGCAATATCTCCGTCCAAATCGGCTCGGGGCGCTAATTTGTCTTTGCTGCATTGTATGAAATTCGTCTTCAATGCATAATTTTTCTTGTCTATTTTGTGTTAATGTAACATATTTGTCGGCATAGCTGTACTAAGCCAGCTTTTCACCTTACCTGACCTTTGTTAGTGTCCAATAAAATTCAAATAAAAGTTCCCGCGGCTAGGTACGAATGAATACACTTCATTTATTCCATTGGCTGATTTAAGTATACCACCAGAACATTGGAAACATATCCGCGTCTTTGTAACACTGTTTTACTGCATGAAACACTTTTATCTCTAATGAAAAGGCTTAATAGATAGAACAGTTTTACACTCAATTCTCGACGTCAATACAGTTTGTGCGTGCACCTTTTATTTTCACAGGATGGCCAGCGCAAAAGCGTTTATACTTAAAGGCTATGTTCTCATATTTAGTACTTACTTCCATATTCCTGCCAACATGTTAACATGTAAAACTATAAAGAGCAGTGGAAGCGAGGCCTCACTTTAATGCATTGCATTTCAACTCGCGAGGTATCGGGTCAATTTGCGGCCAGTGTGTGAATGTCAGAGTTTATATACAGGTCATCACCGGAGTTCGCGGCCAGTAGCGGATCCGTGGTCTAGTGGTAACACACTGGCTTCACAATCCAGAGATCGCTGGTTCGATCCCCCGCTGCACCTAACCTACTAACTCGTCTTTCGCATGAGACGTTAAACCGAGGTGCAGTGTACTAGGTGCTATACACCGGGCACTAAAAGACCCAGGGTCACCTCTGGAACGGGGTGTCTCCTGTATCTTGCACTATCCCCCGTAACCAACTAACACGTCTTTCTGGGGGCGATGGCCATATGGGAGACAATCCCGGTGCACTCGATAAAAAAAAACAACAACAGTTCGCGGCCAGTAAAATAATCGTTATATAATAAAGACGCTATAGGTGAACTAGGTGACCTGGAATTTTCTTTAGACCAGAAATACGTTAAATGAAGATATTCAGCAATATAATTATGGTATGTCAATAATAGATTCTTAATGTGTTTTCAACAATACAATGATAAATATTATTTTTGATTAATTTAGCCATAATTATTCCACCATATTGACTGATGTATTAAGCATGAACGCGATGATTATCGATACTGTTAATAATCGAATCAAATAGCAATGCCCGACAAACCACTAAAACAGGTTTGTTCGAAGAACGCGCCTATAAATACGGATACTTCGCGTGTGGCCGGTTGACTCATATGTTTTAATTTCACTTTCATTCTTCTTTTGGTTTTCTGTTTTGTATGTATATGTTTATAACTAGCAATATGTAATAATGTAAAATAAGCCGCGAAAACTCCGCGTAACATCCCGTACTGCGTGTGATGCAGCTAAGAACTGCACAGAAAAAGACATTCGCTATCCTTGATCTCTTTCATTGAACTATCAACGCCGTATATATTTTTTAAAGATATTTCTTGTTATCAATATATTACAATTTATCACATAACAAAATCGTGCATACCCACTTTAACTAGCCTGGAAAGTACAGCATGGGCTTTAGTGAAAAACGGACAAGTGGTGACCCAAGAACTATCAACGCCGTATATATTTTTTAAAGATATTTCTTGTTATCAATATATTACAATTTATCACATAACACAATCGTGCATACCCACTTTAACTAGCCTGGAAAGTACAGCATGGGCTTTAGTGAAAAACGGACAAGTGATGACCCAAATTCTTAAGTATTCGGGGAATGTCACAAACTACATATTGACTCAACTGCAGTTGTGTTGTGTTCTTTAACAATAGAATGGTCTAATAAAGGTCAGTTAGGCAATGACAAATTCCATTATGAAGATTGTTGACACTGCCGTATTTGAAGGAACATATAAGAGGATATATGTGATATAAGATTGGATTGCCCATGCGATATAAGGTTTGATTGGCAATTAGAAATTAGGTTTGATTGACCATATGATATTAGGTTTGATGGCCATGTGATATTAGGTTTCATTGGTCATGGGATATGAGGTTTAATTGACCATGGGATATGGAGTTTCATTGGCCATGAGATATTAAGTTTCATTGGTCATGGGATATGAAGTTTCATTGGTCATCGGATACTATTTTTCATTGGCCATGACATTCTAGATTTGATTGATCACGTGATATTTGATTTGATTGGACATGGGATATTAGGTTTAATTTGCAATCGGGTAAGAGGTTTGATTGACCATAGGATATGAGGTTTGATTGACCACGGGATATGAGGTTTCATTGGCCATGGGATATGAGGTTTAATAGGCCATGTGATATGAGGTTAAATTGACAATGGGATATGAGTTTTTGTGGGCCATGGGATATAAGGCTTGATTGAACATGAGGTATGAGGTTTCATTGGTCACGGGATATGAGGTTTGATAATTGGTCTTGTGAAACTAGGTTTTATTGACCATGGGATATGAGGTTTGATTGGCAATGTGATATTAGGTTTATTTGACCATGGAATATAAGGACTCATTGGCCATCAGATACTGTAAAACCATTCAATTTCGTGTGGTATGAATTTTCGTGGATTTCGTTGTTCCGCTGAACCACGAATTCAAGTACCAACGATTATTTTTACATTTTAAATCCGAAATTGGTCCTTTCCGAATGTCATTGCCGACATTCTCTATTGTTTTCGGTTATCTGAGATATTTTATTGAGATATGCTAGGTAATACAATATGCTGTTTTCTTGATAAGTGTTTGGGTAATAATACTTTTTAAATCAAGCACGGAATTTAAACTGTACATCAACGATTATTCTCTTTTACGTGACGTCGTCAAATTAACAGTTTGCAGATTTATCACATATGTCAATTAGTGCCAATTAAAGTTAAAAGAGACATAACGGTTTTCACACTTGTATTTTGGGGACCTTAGTACTCAATTGTTACTACAAGGGGACCGATTGAGCAGAGAATTGCATATATTGTCAAAACAACATTGATGACAATTAGCGAGCGGGGACCCCAAGATCGCCGCTTATTCGCTCTTATCGACAATTATCGGCAACACTATCATGCTTCAGTGCACATTAATCACATGCCTTGCTGTCAACACACATAAGCAGATTATTCTTCGTTATTACTCTGGTTGTTTTAAGAAAAGTTTACTTATTATGACTGTCAATGTTGCCCGAAAATTTGAAATCCAAGAAATTACGTGTCAACGAATTCGTTGTTTTTTTATTAAACCACGAAATTTCATACCGACCAATTTCTATACGTTTACAGATTTCATTGGCCATAGAATATTATGTTTGATTGACAAAGAGATATATGGTTTGATTGGCTATTTGATATAAGGTTTGATTTGCATATGATATTAGGTTTGGTTGACCATGGGGTATTAGGTTTCATTAGCCATGGGATATAAGGTTTGATTGACCATGGGATATGAGGTTTGATTGACCAATGGCTATTATGTTTCATTGGCCATAGGATATAGGGTTTGATTGGCCATGGTATATAGGGTTAGACTGGCTATGGGATATAGGGTTCGATTGACCATGGGATATTAGGTTTCATTGGCCATTATATATTAGGTTTGAATGATCATGTGAAATAGGGTTTGATTGATCGTGAGATATAAGGTTTGATTGACCATGGGATATAGGGATTTATTGACCATGGGATATAGGCTTTGAATCGCCATGGGATATAAGGTTTGATTGACCATGGTGTAAAGGGTTTGATTGGCCATGGGATACAAGGTTTTATTGACCATGGGATATAAGGTTTGATTAGCCATATGATATAGTGTTTGATTGGCCATTGGATATAGGGTTTGAAAGGCCATGTGATATTAGGTTAGATTGACCATTGTTTATTAGGTTTCATTGGCCATGGGATATAAGGTTCAATTGACCATGGGATTTAGGGTTTGATTGGCCGTGGTATATAGAGTTTGATTGGCTCTGGGATAAAATGTTTGATTGACCATGGGATATAAGGTTTGATTGACTATGGGATGATTAAGGGTTGGATTGGCCATGGGATATAAGGTTTTATTGACCATGGGATATAGGGTTTTATTAGCCATGTGATACAGTGTTGATTGGCCATTGGATAGTGTTTGATTAGCCGTGTGATATAGGGTTTGACAGGCTTTGTGACATTAGTTTGATGGACCATGGAAATTTAGGTTTACTAGTAATTGGCCATGGGATATAAGGTTTGATTTGCCATGGGTGACTTACTTCAGATTATGATAGACTTGGAAAAATATAAAAATCCAAGGTTACAAACAAAGATGACACATTTAAAATCCTTTAAAAATCACATAGCACATCCACCATTTCTATTTGAAAGGATAAATCTTTGATGGTATCATGGTTGATACAATGAAAAGAAGTTATTTGTGCTGGGAGATTTTTTTAAATGATGAACATCTGGACTTCAACCAATAATGTGCCATCTCATTGGTTTTGTATCTAATTTTGCAAGGCCATACAACACGTAATGTTGTCAGCTTATTCTCCTGTGGTTTATTATGTTGTGATAAAGTCATGCATACTGTGGGACTCAAGATGAACCAAACTACATGTTCTCTATGAGTCATGCTTTGGGAAAAGGGGGCCCTTGTCCCAGATTAGCCTATGCAGACTGCACAGGCTGATTAGGGATGACACTCTCTGCACAGACATGAAGTCCCCTTTCCAGAGCAACACTCATGTTCACATAAATATGCTCACATGTATAATCCTTATACCTTATTTTCACAAAAGCTTTGTCACAGAGGTGATGTATACCCCCACGTGCCGCATTTACACAGACTATTTTGCATGCTGTCTTAAAAAAACAAGAGAATCTAATTTATGGCGATTTTTTAGAATTATTATGCCATTATCATTTATGGCCATTTTTGACCTTTGAACTCAAAGTATGACCTAGACCTTGGAGATATCGACATTATTCTTTTGTGCGATACACTGTCCAATGATGGTGAACAAATGATTTTAAAATCTCACAATGAACAACATAGTTTTGGCCCGGACAAGCTCATTTATGGCAATTTTTTACCTTTAAACTCAGTGTGACCTTGACCTTGAATATAGCGACAAAATTCTTTCGCGCGACACACCGTCAAATGATGATGAACAAATGTGCCAAATGATTTTGAAATCTCACTATGAACGACATAGTTATGGCCCAGAAAAGCTCATTTATGGCCATTTTTGACCTTTGAACTTAAAGTGTGACCTTGACCTTGGAGATATCAACGTAATTCTTTCGCTCAGCACACTGTCCAGTGATGGTGAAAAAATGTGCCAAACGATTTTAAAATCTCACAATGAGCGACATAGTTATGGCCTGGACAAGCTCATTTATGGCCTTTTTTGACCTTTGAACTCAAAGTGTGACTTTGACCTTGGAGATATCAACGTAATTCTTTCGCGCGACACACCGTCCAATTATGGTGAACAAATGTGCCAAATGATTTTAAAATCTCACAATAAATGACAAAGTTATGGCCCAGACAAGCTACTTTATGGCCATTATAGACCTTTGAACTCAAAGAGTGACCTTTGAGATATCGACGCAATTCTTTCGCGTGACACATCATCCAATAATGGTGAACAAAGGTGCCAAATGATTTTAAAATCCCACAATGAACGACATAGTTATTACCCGGACAAGATTTCGGGACAGACTGACAGACCGACTGACAAAGTGACTCCTTTAATACCCCCATTACCAATGGTAATGGGGGTATAAATATTCATAGCAAACTGTCAAGACACATATAATTAAGATCAGGAACAAATGTCTAAATATATTTTCATTCTCAATGTTAAAAGCCGTAAAATTAGCTACTAATTTTCCAATAAAAAAACACAATTTTATTATTTATTCATAACTATACAAAATACAACAAAATAGTTCTTAAAATTACATATTTTATAAAGAAAAGTAAAGGGTTTCATAATTGCATGAGATAAAACCTGATGATAATGATCAACTTAGCGATACTTTAGGCTACATTAACATGAACTGGTGACATAGCAGCAATACAAATTGTAATTATCATTATAACTGTAGCAATAAACCTAAAAATTGAATATTAAAATATACATAATATCAGATCACCATCAGATAATGATGAATATCCTTGTTAAGTCTGGCTTAATTGGTGAGCAAAGAACTTAACCCTTTTCCACTCAGAAGCAAAGTGATAATGTCTATATGCAACCACCATAAAACCAGAACAGCCTACGAGTAAATCAGTCTGATAAGGTTGAATGCTGTTTGCTTGTTATCACTATCTTGGAAATCAAGCCTAAAAAACTTGAATCTATAAAGAAAAGTTCTCAATTGCATTTATTCTTCTAAGGGACTGCAAACGTGTCAAAATGCACATAGAAGTAGGAAAGCAATAACTTCATTTAATGGCATTTACCATCAATTAACTAAAATTAGTAATAAGAATAGTTACAACGTTTATAATACTAAGAAGTAACAGTTGACCTTAGGACAGAACAACATACATTTTGTACATGTATTCACAGATAAACCTTAGAAATGCTATTCATGGTAAAAAAACATATGAAGCCCTTAATAACCTTCTGGTGTCCTGATGTAGTTTTTTAATAAATTTTTTGCTGTCTGAAAAACTTATAATGTCAATCAGGGCATTGCAAGTACAGTTCTTATATATCTGTGCGCTAATTAAATTTTCAGCACATTTTTCACATTGCTAAAGACTAGTAGAATCTAGATTTTCAGCGATGATATAAGAACACGTGAAATATTCATGATCAATCCAGTTTCAACTGGCATAACCTCACATTTGTCGCAGTTTGGCCAGTCTCTGTGAAAGTTCATCCTGAAACAAAGATTTATCAAACTTTATATTTTCGTTTTGAGGTCAACTTGGTTTAATGTATGAGTGTAAAGTGTTGCCTCAGATATGTCTTCGCAGTCGGGCAACAAACAAAAGGTGATCACAAAAGCTCACCATGAGCACATTGTGCGAAGGTAGGCTAAAAAGTCGAAAGTATCGCCACTGAATAGCCTGTGAGGACTGCACAGGCTAACATGGGATGAGACTACACAAATGCATTTAGCCCCATTTTCCTAGAACTTTGAAATATTTACTTGCAAAGTGTTTTCCCAAATCATCAATAGTATCGCAAGCAATAAGATAAATCCAGCCAAATAACCCTTTCCCCCAGAAGAAGCAAAGTGAAAATGGCTTTTTGCAAACAGCATAAAACCCGAACATCCTGCGAGTAACTCGCAGTCTGTTCAGGTTTAATGCTGTTTGCTGCTCATCAGTATCTAAGGATTGGAAATGAAGTCTTTAAAACTTGAATCTAGTAAATAAAAGTATTTTATTAAATGTAACTTTTTAAGGGACTACAAATGCGTCAAAATACATATCTAAGTGGTAAAGGGCTAGCCCCTGTCAGTGCACATTGTTACCTGTTCCCCGGACGCAGACGCCGTTGACTGCCCGACTGCTGAATGCTGAGCTGACGGTAGATCAAGGTTCAAATCCAGGCTTAAACAAAAACAAAATCAGCATTGAGACTGGTGCTCAAGTAAGAAAGTATGAAGAAAGTAATAAACACCAAACTGAATGTCCCTATTGCCCTACTAGTGCTAAAGTAAGAAACTGTGAAGAAAGTAATAAACACCAAACTGAATGTCCCTATTGCCCTACTAGTGCTCAAGTTAGAAACTGTGAAGAAAGTAATAAACACAAAACTGAATGTCCCTAATGCCCTACTAGTGCTGAAGTAAGAAACTGTGAAGAAAGTAATAAACACCAAAGTGAATGTTCCTATTGCCCTACTAACACTAAAGTTAGAAACTGTGAAGAAAGTAATAAACACCAAACTGAATGTTCCTATTGCCCTACTAGTGCTCAAGTTAGAAACTGTGAAGAAAGTAATAAACACCAAAGTGAATGTTCCTATTGCCCTACTAGTGCTCAAGTAAGAAACTGTGAAGAAAGTAATAAACACAAAACTGAATGTTCCTATTGCCCTACTAGTGCTCAAGTTAGAAACAGTGAAGAAAGTTTTAAACACCTAAGTGAATGTTCCTGTTGCCCTACTAGTGCTCAAGTAAGAAAATGTAAAGAAAGTAATAAACACCAAAGTGAATGATCCTATTGGCCTACTAGCACTGAAATTAGAAACTGTGAAGAACGTAATAAACACCAACATGAATGTCCCTATTTCCCTACTAGCACTCAAGTAAGAAACTTTGAAGAAAAAAATAAACACTAATCTGAATGTTCCTATTGCCCTACACCATATATAGTTGCCCCTAGACATTTTTCATGGTTATCTTTTTTGTGATAACTTGAGGAGTGTTCAGCAAATTGAAAATATATTTTTGCTTCTTAACCACAGCTGCTGTAACAGAAACCTTTCTACATATGGCAGAGATTTTTCAATGTTTATAGCAGTTTAATCACTTCAACTATATATGAGTGTTGAACCATGTGACTTTCGGAAGAAACCAAGCAGGGCTAAGAAGGAAATAATGTTGTTTTTTTTTACATTGTAAGCCAGTAGGGCCCATGATTCAAACAGTCGGACACCACAGCAGCCCACTGCCGAGAGATCTCGTTCTGAGAAAACAGCGCTTAATGCACGTGCACAGTGTTGTCCCCCATTAGCCTGTGCATTCCACTTTTACAGAATGTTTCGTTTAAAGAAAGTCTTTTTCTCAACAAAAATTCAATTCAGGCGAAAAGTGTCATCCCTGATTAGCCTGTTAGGACTGCACAGGCTAATCTGTCAGGAAACTTTATGCACATGCATTATGCCTTCTTTTCCTAGAACGAGGCCCAAATGTAGTGTCTACTCACCCAGCCTCGTCTGCCACCTCCTGCATGAGGCTGTCCACCTGACTCTGTGGGGTGGTCAGTGTAGAGGAGTTGCACATGGTGTTCTCCATCACCTGGGACTGAACATCCAGATTCTCAAACTGCGTCTCAAACCGGTCCATCAGCTGTGAGACCTGCAATAGAGAAAGGAAATTCCATCAGGTGATACTTGAAATACACAGGAAAAAGTCTATCTACAGTGATGACTGCAATTTATAGATTAGAGACCATCAGCTGTTATACATTCATACTTGTAAGACACAGATTAAAATCAATAAGCTGTTATACATTTGAACTGGCAATTCACAGCAATAATTAAGCAATCCAATTCCAAAAGTATATGCATCAGCAGTTGAAAATGGAAACACATAACTGATTTGGGTATGTGAGATTCACAACAACCCTATCCTGTAAAATTTAACTTAAAAAAATATTTTTTTGGGGGGTAGGGGGGGTAGGGGTGTCAACATAATTACAATTTCATTGAATTGGTATGCTTTCTTTAAAAAGAAATTTTCATTGTAGGCCTAGTATTGACTTCAACAATAAACTGTATTGTACACAGTAAGGTCAGAAATGTGAAGGTTTTCTTTTAAAACAACAAGGGTAAAAACTAAAAGATCCACTTACCAGACAAGCACAAACATGGCTTATTTCCTTGTTCAGGAAAAAATAATTAACAACTTTCCATTTATTAATAACCTTTTCAACAGTGAAGGCCAGAGATAAATATGGTGCACTTCCTTGTTAGTGCAACAAGACAAAGAACTTTGAATTTGAGCCTGACTCTGTAAAAATAGGGCTTAATGCATGTGTGTGTGAAATGCCGTCCCAGATTAGCCTGTACAGTCAGCACAGGCTAATCACCGACAACACTTTTTGCCTTGACTGGATTTCATTTAAAAGAGACTTCCTTTAAACAAAAAGAATTATGTCTGATAAGCCTGTGCTGACTGCACAGGCTTATCAGGGATGACACTATATGCACATGAATTAAACCCCCTTTTCCCCAGATTGCTGCTCATTTATTAATTACCTTTTCCAGATTCATGGATTTCATTGCAGACTCCATTGACTTCACTACACCCGCCATAGAACCTGTCACCTGGAAACCAGATAATGATAATCAAATTGTGCTCACAACAGCAGTTGATGCTTTCATAATTTATCTATTTAAATAAATTGTTCATACACTTACATTTTCAGCTCCATGTTAAAGTGATCATCATTTGTGGACATCACATTATAGATAGAAAATCATTGCAGCATCGCGAGATATGCAAATTATATCTATATTTAGCTTTCGCTAAACATTATTAGCATATGGAAGATAAATACATTGATAAGGCAAAAACGTAGCGTTGTAACTCAGTTTCCATCTGTAACAGATGTTTTTGCATTTATTCTTACCTTCTCTCCGCTAAATTCACCAGTATCCGCAATTTTGTTTGTTAAGGTTTGAATTAACATGTTGAATCATGAATATTAATTAGGTCATTTTTGTACATTACCGTACTCGACCCCAAAATAAAAATTGCTATATTGTTTGTTTTCAACCGATTTCAACCAGATTTTCAGTGATATCCTCAATAAAAACACGTTTTCTTACGATTCTGCCCATATAAATCTCTGCAAACCGGGACTTTAAGCAGTTGATTCATTTTTAATGGTGTGGTAAAAGTCATTTTTTACCACTTTGATCCATGATTTATGTTTTCCTAAGATTTGAATGGTGAGCTAGTTTTTTGAGGCATCGACACAGATTTGGACTCAGCCGAGATATTTTCAATATAAACATGAGGAGCAAGTTTCATCGACTATGGATTAAAATGTTTTATTTCATGCTTTCCGGTGGTTTATAGAGAAATATTAGTGAATTTAAACTGATAATTTCACTGTTTCAAACAATGAAAATTATCAGTGAAAATTATCGATAATTTTCACTGTTTATGTTAAATGACGTCATTTTTTGACGAAATGACGTCATTTTCCCAGCGAAATTCTTTAGTTAAAGTCTTTAACAATGTATATAAATTGTAAAAAAAAAGCATAAAATAAAAAGAAAATTTGTTGGGTTTGGTGGATTATCGATTTTAATTCATTCGTGATCATATAAAATATAGATATTCACTCGTGGCTGCGCCACTCGTGAAAATATTATTTTCTATGATCACTCGTGAATTAAAATCGATAATCCACCGAATCCAACAAATATCCTCTATGACTTAACCCTTTGCATGCTTGGAAATTTGTTGTCTGCTAAAACGTTGTCTGATGAATTTCTAAAATTAGCATTTTCTTCGAGTTTTTTCAAAGAATACTATCAGAATAGCAAACGCTTTGGATCCTGATGAGACGCCACGTTCTGTGGTGTCTCATCTGAATCCAAACTGTTTGCAAAAGCCTTCAAAATTCGGTTCCAGCACTGAAAGAGTTCAGTGTGATAACAAGCTTAAAGCTGGCCTGACTCTAAAGCTCACTCTTACTCACAACAGCTCAATATGAAGTGCTCAGGTGAGCTAAACACAAACAGAAAAAAACTTGTTTATGCAACACTTTTTACTCACATACCATGTGAAGAGGCACACACTTACATAAAGGAAAAATCTATTTCATGAATCAAGAATTAACAACTTGAAACAAACTGCTAGACAATGCACAGCTGGACCGGTTTTAACTGAAATATTTGATAATAACAGGCTTTTCACTTAAGTAACACATGGAAGAGAACATGCACACTTATATAAAGTAAAAGTTTATGACTCAAGTATTAAGAGCTTTAAAAAAAGCTGCTAGACATGCACTAGCCATGGCCGTTTTTAATTGAAATGTTTAATATCATACACTTTCATCTCACAGTGCATTTGGAAGTGCAAACAGTTCAAAGTACATAAAAGTAATCAGCAAAACATAACAAACATCTGCTAACCGGTAATAAAAAATACAATAAGTGCTGTCATTGTAAGTGATAAAAAAACCTAATTATTGCTTTGAGACAAAAGTGTGATATTCGAAAAAGCAGACTTGTTTCGATTATTTATTGAAAAACAGAAATCTTAATGTCTTAATAGTTATGGTTTGCACAGAAAGTAAACAAACTGCAATTACATCATAAATACATGAATCAAAGAAAGAGTCATGGTTCTTACATGTCCCACTTCCTCTCAAAGTAATTGATCATTATTTGAAGTTTTACATAAATCCCTTTATTACTTTTTGAGTTATGATCTGCACAATAAAACAAGAACCCCAATATGGCCCTAGATTGCTCACCTGTGTAGAACGTGTTTTTAAGTTATTTTATTAAATTATTTACTAGTCTGTATAATTAATCAGGTTATGCCTCAGTCACAAATAATCCGGTCGCCGGCCAATGTGTCCGATCTCCAGGCATCGGGAAGACTGGACACATCGGATCCGTCCGCCGTCCGATGAGTGACACAGTTTAAAACCTAAGTCACAAATAGACACCGATCAACGTCCAATCAGCGGCCGACGTTTTTTCCGCTCATTGGGCTGGCGCTGGCCGATGATAGCGCACACATGGGGTCATTTTGTAGCATCGGTCGGCGTCCAGATTAATTTTTTATATCACAGTTTGTTTTACCCGACATCGGGCCCGGAAAGGAATTGAGTTGAGATCGAAAAAAGATCGGACGATCAACAAACGGTTATCGCCTGGCGTGCGCCCGACATTGGATTCATTGTACGTGTATCATAATGAGCATCATACGGCAATCAGACGGTCGCCGGCTGATTTATATGCCTCTGGGAAATACCTTTATTTTTGCCGATACACCTTCAATGAATCCGATGTCGGGCGATACCCGTGCGTTGATCGTCCGATCTTGTTTCGATCTCAACTTGATTCCTTCCCGGGCCCGACGTCGGGTAAAATTTTAAGTGAGACTTAAAATTAATCCGGACGCCGCCCGATGCTACAAATTGGCCCGGTTTCCGTGCGATCATCGGGCGGTCGCCAGTCGGATGAGCGGAAAAAATACGTCGCCGCTGATCGGACGGTGATCGCTGTCTACTTGTGACTGAGGTATTACCCATCGGGAGTAGCCAGTTTTAAATCCAAGGCCATGATTTTAATATTATCAACTGTGTAGAAGACCTTTATACGTGAAGGATGTTACAAGCAACATATTTCATCCCTTACCCATGCGGTCTTGGAGATTTGTTAAGTTATTTTCTATAAATCATGTAACAACATCGACAGGGTCAGTTTTGACCCCTGGGGAATGATTTGATACTTCTTTAATTTAAAGCAGTCCATTTAAGAACAGATTGAACTTATCTCAATTTGGGCAGATAAACATTAGCTAAATTAGCTTCTATATTATGTTCAATTTCATTGCCTTGAAAAAATGTTTTATAGAATGAAAAAGCTTCGTTTAAAATACCATTTTGCCCTTGCAAATCAGCCCCATTTTCAAATCAATAAAAGACAACAACTTGTTTAAATAATGCTTATATAAAAGAAAGCAAACGTTCTTCCCCATATTCCATCCGTCTAGCTCTATATCGAAAAAACCTCTTTCAAGTTTGGTCCCACATTTTCCTTATCATTTTGTGTAAGGAATTGATCTGAATGAATTTCATTTAATGATTTATGAAGTCTTTCAATTTTCTTAATTAAATTAGATTCATGGTTTTTGTTATGTTCAGCTTTAAATGATGGGAATGAAATAATTTTTTCTCTGATTTCCATGAGAATTGTTTCTACAGATAACTAGACATTGATAAAAAAACTGAATGCTGTTGCTGTAAATGTTTTCTAAGTTTTCTATGTTGTAGATGGGAATGAAATACATGTATTGTTGTTTAACATTCTCTATCAAAGAATTCATGATATTTTAATAGGCAATATCTTTAAATAATGAATTGTTGAATTTCCAGAGCCCTATTCGACGTGCTTTATCTTAAAAACTAATTTCTGCGGAAATACAAGAATGATCTGATTAACAACATGAGTCAATAGTATATTTTCTCATATTAGATGACCAACTATTAGAATTATGGAAACAATTAAGTCTAGCCTGCTGAAATGGTGTCAACCATCTCCACATTGTTGGAAAGTGCCATTTCCATATCTAAAAGTATCTGTAATATGGTTTCTCTTATAAAAGATTGGATTGCTTTACTTGCATTTCATTACAATTAATTGATGTATAATTCAGATAGGCCAATAAAAAACATCTAATTACAATTTTAAGTCTCAGCATTTAATATATTCATCGGTTTGAAAATCTGTAACCAGTTGAAAGAGGGCTGTAAAAAAGATGCGTGTAAATTTATTAGGCCTGTATAATATGCATAACGTGAACCTGTTTGTCATTCATGTCAAATTCAACAACAGGTAACAAGAGAGTCATTTACAATTTTATTTTAAGTGATTGGTAAGTTATTTTTCTAAAGAAAACCACAGAACATCTTGACTTTGATTGGAATGCCCAAAACAAAATGTATTTCATCCCATTCTGAGAGTATATTATTTTACCTATTATAAATTAAGTGCTGATCTTGGAGACACTAAATATAAACTTGTTTTGTTTACAACATATCAAAGAAATCTCTATGTTTTTTTACTGTAATTTAAACACCTACAGTTGTATGAAATAAATTTAAGACCATCCATTTATATACTGGTATTATGAAAAATGTGCCTTATCATATATATAAATAAACAGGTAACTTTGTAGACAGTGTACAACATTTCTATATTGCAATTTCTGCTTATTATGCTTCAAGAAATTCAGCAAATCAAACACAAACAGAAAATGTATCGAGAAAGCAATTTATGAAAGGAGAAATAGGTTTAAATCAAACAAAGAGTTGTATTTCCATCAAAATACATGACTTTACAACATTTATGGTTTTCTTCATACTATTGTATTAGTGGTGTATAACCTTATTATATCTGATGGTCAACATACCACAAAATAATAATAAAACAAGACTATTGCCAAGCAATATATATGTCCCCTACCGGCTCCACCATTGTCATAATTTTTTATTTATTTGTTGCCATAGCAACCAGAATTCTTGACCTTGAAACAAAATGAAAAGACGTGCATTATCTCCATATTGCCATGTTATCGCAGGATCCAGAAAAATGTGACAGACAGACTCGCAGACAGACGCACAGGTCACAAACCGTAAGTCCCCTCCAGTGAAACCCGTAGGGGACAGTTAAACTACAATAATTTTTTATTATTATCCTCTACATTTTACGAAAAAGAATTCTTACAATATGGATCAATGTTTTTTTATTTGCCATGCGCTTATATTTTTAAGTATTCATTCAGGATTAAGCACAACCTGAAGTACCTGTTTTGTTGTGATTGCAGTCTGTACACTGAAAACCTGCACATTTTCAATACCTGTTTTGTTGTGAGTGCAGTCTGTACTCTAGCGCTGACAGCATCTATTCTGGCACTCATACGGCGATAGTTCAATGCCTGGTTTTTCTGTCGGATTGCGTTCTCTGCATGGATTTTTGCACCTTCCATGTTGCCTTTTTGAATGGCCTTTGAAAATGAGGACAAAAATGAAGCAAGAATAAGAATTAGTTATAACAATATGAAAATTAATGGTATATGAACAAACATACTTACTATTAATGGTAATATTTGCAACAAATCTTACTAGGCAACTAGCAATTTGAACACAAGACTGAAGAGTATAACAAGACATGTGTCCATAGGCCACAAATGCCCCCATATTCGACGTTTGTCTCAAAACTCCACTTATGTAAAAAAAACACTGTTTGGAGGTCAAATTTGACTTTGTCAGACCTTAAAATGTTACATGCGACACATTATAATGTTATGATAATTTATATTTGTGCTAAGTTATTTCAAAATCCGTCAATATGTGGCAAAGTAATAGGTAAGACAGAAATTTATTAAGCTTTTTCATGTCCAAATTTGGCTCTTGTACTATTAGTGTGAGCTTGTCTTTTAAGTTATTTTAAAATTGAAGGTTGAATGATAAAGGACCTTAGGTGAAATCCAAAGAAGCTGTTTTATGACAAACTTTGAGCTATGACCTCTATGACAATGTGTGACCTTAGCCTATGATGTAAGGAGAAGTGTCTTCCTTACAACACATCGTCTTATGATGGTTAAAATTTGTGCCAATTTATTTAAAATCCGTCAATATATTGCAAACTAGGTCTGGAACAATATTTACTCAGACAGACAGACAGACACACAGTATGCCAGCTTCTTCAAAGATGGGCAAAACAAAACACCTAGAGGGAGAAAGCTCACATGATGCATACCTTTTTTAGTTTCACCTTCTCCTCCCTCTCAGATTTTTCACTCTTCTTCGCATTTCTCTCCAAGTCTTTTGCTGCAAATTTCAGGTTGAACAGGTGCTCTGGAGTACGATTAAGGAAAGTGTGGATGAAACCGACATTTGTATTGAAACCTGAAAATTGCATTTGTTTGTCATGGCAAATACACCTATTATTTGTACTGCATATAATGCTCTGAAGAATACTCAATAATTATAAATGAGCCATGTTCTTGGAAATTCCATCATAATGAATGTTGGTAAAGTGTCGACCCAGTCTGCACAGGCTTATCACTGATAAAACTATCCACCTAAACTGGATTTTTGCTAAGATGTCGCCACAACCACTCTATGTCCTAATTGTTGCTGTCAAGAGCAACGCAGGAGCTAGTGCTTCTGGAACTGAAAGTGCCATGGGAAGATCGAATGGAGAAAGAAGGTCAAATACCAGCCGCTACTTGATGAGTGCGGATGACAAGGATAGAAGACCCTGTCATACTCCCTGTCAAGGTTGGCAGTAAGGGATTTGCCGGGCAGTCACTCCGGAAGGCCTATGGAGACAGGCAATAGCATATGTTTGCAGGCAAGCAGAATCAGCCTCAAAATGGTAATGGCAGATGAGACAGCAGCAGTGGACAGCTTATCAGTCTCTGGTCGAGGTTTGATCACCCTCGGCCAGCGCATCTCCGGAAGATGTTGTTGACAGCGCCGAAACATCTAATGAAGGAGAACTGCAACTGACGAAGAGACTAATTCATAGACATTATCCATTGTGTATATGTATAAAAAAGACACCCAGGTGTACTCTCTGTGCCAAAAGCAGTTGTTTGTGATCACTGCAAGGAATGTGACTACTGCTGAAGCCTTAAACAAGTCCTTCATGCTAATTATGTCTTGTCTAATGGAGAGGAGGGGCCAGGAAGCCATGGAGTTCTCCCAAGTTTTTTATTATATTATGTTATCATTTGTATGTGCCAAACAACTTTCTGCATCATTAGGCGGCATGATCTGTATGTAGCACCTGGGAAACTGGGGACCTCTGGCGAATGAGTCACCGTGCAACCTGTGGAACCAATCTGTTTCTGTTTTTCATGTAAACATGGCATTTGGTGGGTTTGTCAGAGGATGAGTGCAGAGAGGCGCCTTCTCCAGGGACAGGGACTCAGCTGCTGGAGGTGGACCTTAACCAAGTCCTTGGCAAAACAAATTAACTAGGCAGCACTGATTACGTTGGCTGTACATATCGACCACGAGATGGCTGCACAGAGGAAGCAGCAGAAAACTGGTGAGCAATCGACAGCACAGGTACTTGATAAAATATCATTATAAAATATTATTTCCTTCAGCAGTAAGGTTTCTCAACAGGCTTTGGAAAACCAGGATGAGTCTCTTGCCGGTTCAGGACCTGCACAACCAGTGGAAGGCAACCACCGGACCATCGACCTGAATCTTCTGGATTTTGTTATTGAGAGCAGGTCTAGCAAAGGTCATGTGCTAAGGGGAAAACGGTCAATTTAAAAAATAATCATGAAAAAAACCCTCAGCAATCCAGAAATACAACGAGAGGATACCTGATGTGTCCGAACAGAATATTACATCGTGTTATATCAATATCAATTGTTTACCTATTCTGAAAGATCTATAAGACTATGAAGAAATTTGATCATTAGCAGCAAGGCATTTTATCGGAAAATGTTTAAACTCTCGCAAGAAATCTTAGATAACATGAAAATAAAACTCATACTTCATACATGTCATAGTCATATTTATAAGTTTTAATCAAGCATACTCCTATAAATATGAGGTCGATTTACATCGTGTGTTGTGTATGTTTATTTTTAAAAATGTACAT
The DNA here is from genome assembly GCF_020536995.1 of Dreissena polymorpha. Classification (NCBI taxonomy): domain Eukaryota; kingdom Metazoa; phylum Mollusca; class Bivalvia; order Myida; family Dreissenidae; genus Dreissena; species Dreissena polymorpha. Next base: position 46,035,989 of record NC_068365.1, read on the forward strand.
AAGTGGTTTAAAAGCACAATTTTTACACATTTAAGAGGTAATCGCACACATTTATGTCTAATTAATGATAATTTTATGCATTAGCAAAGATTTAACGAGAAAAACTGAAGTTTAAAGTGAACTCAATTTGCTATAGGAAAACGACGGTAGCCGTTTAGACGTAAGCGGGGTAGCTTACGTCTAATTATTCGGACTAAATCAAGCACTGAAGTTGAATTTCTGAGCAAGACATCAAAAAATGATCATATACACCAAAATGAATTTGTAAAAGGATACTTTCCATATTCGATCCACCGGAAAACATTTCAATTAAACTATTAATTAATCTAACAAACTTTCAGTAATGTTTTTACTTTTTATATAAAGAATGATGACTCTTCCTCAAATGATTTTGACATATGCTTATTACGTCATTCTTTTTTGTGTATTTACCTTTTTCCATTGGTCATGACTGATATATTCGAATTATCAAGTCAGAAAAACCGCTGTATATAAACCAACATATTTGCAAAAAATATGCATGTTTTAACTAAACGAATAATCATTTAAACATTTTGATGGGATATTGTTTTGGTCACTAGCAAACAGGTGAGCCGCGGACGGATAAACAAGATGGCGGAAAATTTAAGTATTCCTTCGGAGTTTGAAAAGCCAAAACCTAAAGGTTGTCTTACATTCCAAACTGCGGGTGATTGCTAAAAACAATAAATGCGTTTATATTGAATTCTTCTGGTCAGCTGTCGGAACGCTGCCAAATAACTTAACATATTTGATAAGCATATAAAACATAAAAAATAACTTGATGTGACATGACTTCAGGTTGATTTACCTTGATTTACCTTGATTTACCTTGATCTTCGGGCCGTAATATTAGACAAAGTCTATCGTGGCCCCTCTTCTTTAAAATGTTATACGCGACATAGTGCGCTACACAGTTGATTTAAATTTTTTCTTATTCCAGTTCTCTTTGTTCAAATTCGATTTGAACACATTCAGGGATGTTGAAGAGACAGTTTGTTCTGAAAGGGCATTCCACATGTTCACTGTCCTAGCTCCAAATGAATTTAGCTTTACATTATGATGACACTTTTTTTTAATGAATTTTAGGTGATGACCTCTCAAATCCCCTTGAGCCAAGTTAAATATATTGCTCCATTTTAGGTCGTCCAATCCGTAAATAGACTTATACAGAGTAATCATATCACTCCTATCTCTTCGGTACTCCAGAGTTGGTAGACCAAGGAATTTTAATCTTTCTTCATATGGGAGGGTAGAACATGCAGGAACCAGTCGTGTAGCTCTCCTCTGAACATCCTCAATCTTTTTAATGTCCTTTTTAAGATATAGCGACCAAACATTTGATCCATATTCAAGAATAGGCCTAACTAATGATTTATAGAGAGGAAGCAACATTTCCGTTTCCATGTATTCGAAAGATCTGTGAATAAGTCCTAGTACTCTCTGTGCCTTAGAAGTAATGTTTGATATGTGCTCTCCAAAATGTAAGTTTTCATTGAAAGTCACTCCAAGGTCCTTCTCAGATTGTGCCGAGTCCAGGTGTATGAAATTTCCATCTTTATCGAGCATTGAATACCTATGCCTTTCATTAGTAGATCCTATATGCATGACTTTGCATTTTTTGGCATTGAAAGAAAGCTTCCATTTCGAACTCCAGTCACACAGGTTGTCCAGATCTTGCTGCAATTCATCACATTGAGTAGTGGTATTAACATTTGAGTAAATCTTGGTATCATCCGCAAAAATTTTGACTATTCCATTGACAACATCTGGCAGGTCATTTATAAAGCAAAGAAAAAGTACAGGACCCAGAACGCTTCCTTGTGGAACTCCGCTTATGACTTTAGACCAATTGGACATTGCTGGGCCTATCCTTACACATTGAGATCGTGCTGTTAGAAAATTCTCAATCCAATTTAGGGTAGCACCATGCACACCCAGACAATTTAGTTTAAATAAAAGCCTATCATGTGCCACGCTGTCAAAGGCTTTGCTGAAATCTAGATAAATAACATCTATAGGGGATCCTTCATCAACACTTTCAGCCCATCTGTCTAGAATTTCCAGTAATTGAATATTACATGAACGTTTAGGACGAAAACCATACTGATTGTCTGAAAGTAGGTTCATATTTAACAAGTATGACATTAATTTATCCCGGATGATTTTTTCACAAAGTTTACACACAACAGATGTCAAACTCACAGGTCTATAATTCGATGGTTCTTTCTTATTACCAGATTTAAATATTGGTGCTACAGTAGCCTTCTTCTAATCATCTGGTAATTTTCCTTTTATTAGTGATTCCCTAAATATCATATGCAGAGGTTTTAAAATGTGTCCTTGTGTTTCAAATAAAACCTTTGGATGAAGACCATCTGGACCAGGTGATTTATCAGGTTTTAAGGTTTTCAACACTTTTTGAACATCACTAATGGATATCTCAAAATCACTCATAGAAAACGGTATGTCATTTGGCACTTCCTCATTAAATGCTTCACTTCTTACAAACACACTACTAAAAAAAGAATTAATGACTTCTGCTTTCTCAAAATTTGACTTTGCTTCTGAACCGTCTGCTTTTTTTATGATACTTATACTGTCTCTCGTTTTTCTATTAGAATTCACATACTTCCAGAACGATTTGTTGTTTAATTTTATTTCCTTGGCGATTTTCCTTTCATAGTCTCTTTTAGCGTCCTTAACAGTGGATGAACACTCATTTCTGGTTAAGGCGTAGACAGCATAGTACTCCCTGTTTCTCGAATATTTGTACCGCTTCCACGCTTTATTTTTCTTTAAAAATGCTTCCTTGCACTTTTTGTTAAACCAAAGGGTTTTTTTCTTGTGTTTATCATTCCGTTTTCTCTTAGGTACATATTTATTGACAAGATCATTAAGCGAGCTCTTAAAAAAATACCACATTTCATCAATATCCTTATCTTTCATATTTTCCCAGTCTATTTGAGCTAATTCTCTGTTGATAGCGTCATAATCCCCTTTATAGAACTGATAACTTTCCGAAACTTCCTCTCCTGTGTAGTAAAGGGCTAATTGAAAGTTCAAAACAGAATGGTCACTTAAACCAATGGGTGGTTGAATGCTTAAAGAATCCTGGTCAATCATGGTCTCTTCGTTTGTGAAAACCAGATCCAAACAACTTGGAGTTTGACCCTCTCGATTTCTAGTGAAAGTCTTGATATGTTGATGTAAATAATTATCCAAAGAGCAATCCAAGAATCTCGTTCCAGAGGCATTGACTGCGTAATTACTGTTGCAGTTTTCCCAATCTATATCCTTGTAATTGAAATCACCCAATAACATGTAATGACTGTAGTTAAGTGCACAGGACTGGGTTATAAGCTTTAAAAGTCTCTCATTATTGGCCTCAGTAGATGATGGGTTACGATAAATCACTCCAATAAGTATTTTATCATCGTCTTTCAGGATTATTTCACACCACACATTTTCATCAAAATTTATGTCTTCGAACAAGTCAATCTTTGTAGCCTTAAGGTTTTTTCTCACTAACAATATGACACCACGCTTACCATTATGATTAGGCATGAAAATATTATAATTTAAAAATGACAAGTTATTAATATTATATTTGTCATAACTGACCTTCGGAAATACTTCACATAGTCCAACAATATCCGGATTTTCAGTTGCAAGATACGCCTCAAATTCTGCGAGTTTATTACTCAAAGTGTCAACATTAGAAAAACAAACCTTCAATCCATGATGAAAGTTCATGAAATTGTTTGTTTGTGGATTCAATATATCTGACTGAACAGACTTTAAACTTTTAACAGGGTAACATTTGGAACTGTTAACAATAACATTTAACTTATTTACAGGAACTTGACTATTTAATCATTTTTGATGGTTCCCCGCATCAGGTACTGCATCCGGAGGGACAACTCTTGTCTGCTCCACAATTTTATCCCGACGGATAACCCACATTTGTCCCGGGTACTCTGTTCTTTTTTCCTCCAAAAGTTTCCTTAAATTTGCGTTGTGTTCCCTCTGTTTCTGATTAAGGTCTCTCCCGATACCAACCTTCGATAGTTTACCCAACCCTTTTAGTTTAAAAGCATTCCTAAGGATCTCACCTCTCTTTCCTCTGTTTTCAATTCTCACCCTTATTGGACGTATTTTGGAGCCATTTTCTGTAACTCGGCCCAATCTGGTTATGTTAGCCAATTGTGAACGTTCCAACTCAATGTTCAAACTATCCAACACTTCACCAATCAAAATGGCATCACTCTCCTTTGAGTTACCTCCCTTAACCTCTTCCACATTAAAGAAAATCATATTGCTTACCCTTGATTCCTCTTCCTGCTTGTCCATTATCATTTCACTAACCTTCTCACTAATCATAGCTGGCATGCCATTTTTTATCTCCGAAACATCCTTCATAAGATCATGAAACTCTGATGACTGGGTGTCCATTTTGTTATTAAACTCCTTCATACCATTGTTCAACTTCTTTACCTCCTCCTCAAGTTGGTCTTGTCTTTTAGAGACTAAGGTGAGCATTGTAATCAACTTAAGTGAAGCACCCCTACAACCCTTGCAGTACCACTGTATGCTGTCGTCAGACTTGACCAGAAATTTGTAATCCTCTAATGTGACACGCTGGCAGTTAATATGAAACCATTTTTCACAGACACAACACACTAAAGCTTTATCCTCAGATCCCACGTCTTTCTTACACTCATCACAAATGTTGAGGTTTGATTTCCGCGGGGGCATTTTTGTGATCTCACGAGGCTCCACAAAAAAAGTCAAAGTACGCCTAGCACACAAAAAATATATTCCTTAAAACAATCAAAAATGATAATCCACTTATTTAAGCACAACACTGACACATTTTAGTTATGATTGCACCGCGATGTTAATGGATAATTTTGAAAAACATTTTAAATTATTTCACTCTCATAAAAAGTTCTACTTTCACCGCGCATGCGCACCGGATTACATCAGTTGTTTTCGTGACATATTGGTGAAATCATTACTAGTAGAAACAACAATATTGTTTCACAAGCTCTTCGGGCTAAGAATCAAATCAATAGTCAGGGATTATATTCCATTAAACAATGCCTCCCAGGCCTTGAAGAATTTTTCCAGAGCCACTCGCCCTGCAGGGCGAGTAGGCCTGACAATCCACTCGCCCTCCACTTTAATCTTCTCGCCCTGCATTTAAAAAATATATATATATATCTATATTTATAGTTATGATCAATCAGAACTTTTTTGTAAACTTAAACTATCATGTGACTTTGTCTCATTGTAATAAACAAACATCTATAAGTCAATCCTATAGTTGTATTTATTTTGCAAAAAAATACAATTAATACGAACTTTTACTGACAGACACGCTTGATTGACAAATGGTTACAATATGGTTAATTATGGCTAATAAGGGCTCTGATCACGAATTATTCTGTTTATAAATAATAATTTTTTCTGTTTATTTTTTGTATTGATATTTACATTAAAATGAAATTTTATTCCTTACGGAATTACCAATATATTTAACTGTTTATTTTTTATTTTTAATCAATTAGCTAAGAGCACTGTCAACTACAAAAAGAGAGCAGCAGATTTTGATAATTATTTTTACTCTGCCTGTGAGGTCATTTTTCATTGTCAAAACGAAAGTGCAGTTTCTTTGTGTACTAAACCCCTGTTTGTTCGTTCGAAAAATTGCTCGCAATTTGTGTCGATGCGGCAGGAGTTCTGGAACTGAATTTATATTTCTCAACTTGAAACACAGCACTCGCCCGGTCGGTCGAGTATTTAACAAACTTTACTCGCCCGACCGTCAACTTCACTCGCATATGCGAGCGGTCGAGTGGATTCTTTAAGGCCTGCCTCCCTACACAAATATCTATGGCACAAACTGGTTGTGCCTAGTGGCATGAAACGTCCATCACCCAACTTATGCTATCCCAAAGCAAAGGACCACTTCAAAAAAAGACAAAAGTAGTTATGATAGCAACATTGTCACAATTTCTTTGCTATCATGACAATATGCAGTCAGACAACAGTATTTATTCTAAAAAGATAAAAACAAGCAGAGCTACAGATAAGCTGCGTATTTGCGTAAATACGCAATAAAAAATATGTGGATACGCAATTTTTTCAAAATCTTAGCGTACCAGTACGCAAAACAAATCGCTGATACGCTATTCGAGCCGCCTTCTATGCGTAATGAAAAATCCCGTTTTGGTTTGGTCGTTTTGACTCGAGTCTTTATCAGCAAGCGCTTGTTTTATATTGTAACGTATTTCCCCAAGCATTTAGATGATAACACATGCCAGTTAAACAAAATGGCGTCTCGAGGCAGACATAAAGTTCCGCAAAAAATACAAAAAACCCTTATAGATTCCTTTGTCGTGGTAAATAAATTTGATGGCGAAAAAATTGCAAAGGGTATTGTTTATGACCTTATTAAACAGGTCATCTGTGTAAGTATAGTAGATGAACTAGTTGATGCGGCTTCCAAAATGAAAGTAGTGGCCCATACCGGTACCAAAACAAGTAAAAAAACATTCGATGAGTGTGTAGAAAAATTCGCGTGGCTTCAGATTGTTGAATCTGGTAGCACTAGCAGTTATAAACTTGTTTGTAAACTTTGCAAAGAGAAAAAAGACTCCAAGAAATTGTCAAGTGTTTGGGCATATGACGGATCGCCTAGCATTCAGATATCCAGTGTAGTAAGGCATAATGATAGCATTGAGCACAGAAATGTTGTCAAGTCTGAAGTGAAGAAGGCAGCAATAGACTGCTCAAGTGAGGCCGAAGAGCCTGAAATCAAGATTTCACCTGAAGACACGAAATTGTTCAACACTGTCTATTTTGCAGCCAAATCAGAAATTCCATCGGACAAAATTAATGGACTGCTTCAGTTACAGGAAACAAATGGTGTTGACATTAAATATAAGAATCTCAGTTGGGATACCATTACTGAAATTCAAAAATCTCTTGCACATGTTTTGAAGTCGGATGTTGTGAAAAACATTAAAAGCTCTGGTTTTTATGGATTAATGCTTGATGAAAGCACAGACATAACAGTTGAAAAGAGATTGTCAGTATGAATCCGATATTTGAAGAATGGCACACCAGTTACTCATTTTCTGTGCAATTTACCTATTGAAGATGGATGTGCTCACGCAATTGTGAATTGTGTTGTTCATTGTCTTGAAGAATTGGATATTCCACCTTCATCATGCTCATCCCTGTCTACAGATGGAGCAGCAATGATGATGGAAAAAAAACACGTGTTGGAGTTCAACTGAAAGCAAAGTACGCTCCTTTTTGCATTCAAACACATTGTGCTGCTCACAGACTGAAATTAGCGTGTTCTGATGCCATAAAAGAAGATGATAACATGAATAAGTTCGAAGCAAAATTCAGCGCACTGTACATTTTCATTAGTGGTTCCAGTTCTAGAACACAAACACTTAAAAATGCCCAAAAACTTTTAGATGAAGCTGAGTATACAATTAAGGAGGTATACTCTGTTCGATGGCTAGACCTAAAAAATGCTGTGGAGGCTGTGTACGAGTCCTATGCTTCAGTTCTTGCTACACTGAGTCAGTTCACGGAAGACAAAAATGCTGTGGCTGAATGCCTCTTAAAATATTTTAACTCGTACAAGGTAGCCCTCATTACAGCACACGTTTTGGATGTACAAACTGAACTTGCAATCCTATGCTGTAAACTGCAGGAGAAGAATTTTCTGTTGAGTCAACTTAGGCCATTAGTTAATGGCACCATTGCCAAACTAAAAGACATGAAAACTAATGATGGACACTTTTTGAAAGAAATGAAAACAAGAATACTTGTTCAAAATGGTGATGCAATGCTATGTGGGGAAAAGTTGTCATATTCGGCCAATATGAACTCTGAAATAGAGAATGTCAGATTGAGATACATCGATAGGCTCTTGAAAAATGTGAAAACTAGATTTAGAAAGTCTGAAACCGATGTATTTGATGACTTGACAAAAGTTTTTGAACTTATGACTGTGTTGAGCTTTAATGACTCTGATGTAGCACTTGAGCGCCTAGGAGCCTTCTATGGCACTGAGAAAACTGTCACCATTGAACATGGAAACCTGATTGAAGGGTTGAACCGAGAAGAAAAGCAAATACAACCATTAATAGATTTTGAGGAATTGAAACAAGAATGGCCCAGACTTAGAGGCATGATTTGTGGTGCATACTCAAAATATACAACTCAACATCTGGGCAAATGTATTATTCTGCTCCACAATGACATTCTGCCAAACTTTGCCAAACATGCATCTGTGACTCTCTGCATTTAACTTACAAGTGTTGAATTTGAAAGGAGTTTTAGTACACAGAACAGGCTAAAAACCAAAAACAGGTCCTCTCTGAGTGCAGAAAAGCTCAACGCTTTGATCACTATCTGCATGATGGGACCAGACCCAGCCCTCATGGACATGACACCTTGTACTAAGCACTGGCAGCAGAAAAAGCGCCGAAAAAAAAGGATCTTTGCCGAATACTAGCTAAAGAAACTTCAGGGTACAGTTTATATAGTATTGACATACAAATGTACCTGCGCCAGTCAAAAATCATATAAAGCGACATTTAAAGTTATGGTAGCCAGAACTAGCCGAATACAAACCCAGAGCCACTGCTAAGAAAGTGTAAAAGTAACTATGATTTACTGACTACAACTTGTTTATAATGTTAAATATAAGTTTTATTGAGTTAAGAACAGTACTGTCACTGTTGAAACAATACAACGAATGTGATTTAACATTGCACAAGGAATGTGCTATTGTTTGTTAAATTGTTATAATGAGCAAATGACTGTTTTGTCACAGAAAGATGGAACTACCTGTTCTTCAATTGAAATTCAGAATACATAACTATATGGAGGTAAGTTTTTGAGAAGCTAAATGAATGTTTTATTGCAATTACCCTATTCAATTGTTTGTTTTGGTACAAATACCCAAATATTTTTAATATGAGCGGGTATCATACCTTTGGATACCCAATCACTTTATTCATTACCCAATTCATTCTTACATGTATTTTGAAGGGTATTACCCAATTACCCAAAAAAGCTTATCTGTAGCTCTGAAAAAGTGTGATTTCCTAGTTTCAAAATAATTGAGTTCATGCCAAAACAAAGAGGAGGTAACAATATCACTTATATTCATTTGTACTGAAAGTGATTCTGAGCTGAAAAGTGCTCATAAGGTAGAGCTGTGTGAGATGTTCAAAAACAAGAAAAATCTTTTGTAAATTGATCCTTGGTGATTATGAACTGATAAATTTGGTATTTATGCCATTCCAAACATATAAAAGAGTCATAATGAAAAGTAATAACAATGCTTAGGTGTGCATTTAATGAATTTTACAGCGAAGATTTGATAAAATTGCAGATAATTAGTTTTATGTGTCAATATTTGTTGGTACAAAATCACAATTAATGCCATTTTTATTGAAAACTCTAAATCCTTATTTGACCAGAACTTGTCCAAGAACTGATGGTGGAACATTTTTTGTCATCACACATCACTGAAGATTTTGAGTGTTGCAGCTTTCAAGCAATGAAAAAAGCCTGTTTAGCTTAGATATTTGTTTTTCTTTAAAAATGTATACCTGTATAACACTCAGCTTCTACATATGTTCATTTTTTATAACACTTCTTTTTTAGATGCATTAACAACTTCAACCATAATATATATTCATTTTACACTTATTCTCAATAGTCTCCCTGTGCGTTTTTCCCTTAATTCTACATCAATTAAAGGCGGCAATCGCGCAGTCTTGTCAGCTGTTCACTTTGAAGTCACACAAGGTTTCGTGGTCTGTTGAGTGGACAGGGAAGTGTCTGACCTGACTGCACAGATGTGCAGGCTAGGCTGGAGCTAGGCTGGCTGAAAATGGCATAAGGCCAATTTTTGCACGTTGTGGCTTATCTACAAAACTAAACCATGCGCGTTGGCAGATGATTATTATTTGACTATTATCAAGGTGTATGTGTCTGTAATGTGCATCTGTAAGAACCAATCATAAGTAATTTCGGATTGTAGATTGCCCAACTAGTGTTCTATTGCAATCCTACTCACAGCTTACTTTTACTAACAGGTTTACATTATTGTTTCTGATTTCAGTCATGAATATGAACTTACTGCCGCCCTCAGCATTTGAACGTAAAACAAGTTCTGCTGATCCATGGAAGGAAATAGCAAAAGCCACAGAGGAAATGGCCAAACTCAAGATTGAAAATTCCAAACTGAAGTAAATTTTATTAAGGTCATTTCACAGTTACAAGCTCGCTGTACATGTAACAACTGTTAAAAAAAGCATTCCAAAAATTGATTTGATTATTGGCCCTTTAACTCATTTTCCAGTTAATTTTCCCCCTTTCCGGTGGGTCTGAATGAAGGCCCCATTCCCATTCTGAGAAAAACAATTCCTAAACCATTCAAGACGAACTAAAAAATGTTTTTTTCAATTTCCATTTAAAATGAGAAAAATCAAATAATTCATGGAATAAAGATATTCTTTTGTTTATTTTCATCTTTACATTTTTATATAATAATTATAGATAATTTAAATGCATAATTTTATTTTCATTTCTTTATGTGCCCGGTATATGATTTATGTCAATTGTGACTGTATAACCAATTAAAAGGTTTATTCAATGGTTATCATTTATTAATGTATTGTTTAAATTAATTCATTTGTGCAATTGATTTTTTTCCAGAAATGGAGAATTTCAAGTTGCACTATTCCAGATTTTCCTAAATTCCCAAAATGCTGGGAAAAAAACCTTTTGTCTATAATTTGTTGGAAAACTTAAGATAAAGGGCTTGTTATACACTGTATAACCAGAAAACTGTCACAAATGAGATATCGCACATAAACAAACATGTTTAAATTTTTTGAATTTTGTTGGGTAAGAAGCTGAAATGTCAAAATGTTGCACTTATTACCCAGTTAGATTCTAAACTTTATTAGAGTTTTTAAAGTGCTTCTCATGACTTGTTTCTCTTGTTGCTGTTGACTTATTTGTGGTATTGAATATTGCAGAGAGGCCCAAGTTATCAAAGAGACTCCTGCCACTCCAACTCCGCATGCCCAGGTATGCGTCTGTTTAGTTTTGAACCGTTGACTTTTTATGTTGCATATTTCTGACGCTTTGGGAAGTGTAGATATGTTGATATGGGTGTCATTTGCTGCAAAGATATCTCTTCTATTTTTGCAAATACAACATGTATTTTGTTTTTATCATTGGCTGTAAAAGGGCAGTTCTTGTATAAGTAATTTTGTTTGGCCCCTGCCCCCAGAATTTTAAGGTAGGTCAGTTGTCATTTACTAGTATTTAAATGCCAATTATTTTCCCCAAAATTACAGGTTTTTACAGGCTAATTCCCAATGGCAAAAAGTAACTTTTTTTCCCAATAATCTTACCAAAAAGATGCCAAACTTGTCCAAAAAACTAAAGATTTGGTTTATTGAGTTTATTACACAATGGTATAATTCTGTAGCGCTTTATAATTTACATTTAAAAATGCAATAAACATGCACTTATAACTTTTCATTTTTCCCGATTTCATGATTGATACTGCTCTTTTTCCCAATCCAAAAGGGACAGGCTGTAAAATATAAAGCAAAAAAAATCACTTTAGTGCTTGATTGAGGTCAACTTTTAAAATTGCCCCAAAAAAGTGTGAGTAGGTTATCTGACTGCAGTAATAAAGCTAAAATTGTGATAACCTCTGAAAGCATATGAGCCTCATTCTGGGAAAACTGGGCTTAATGCATGTGTGGAAAGTATCGTCCTAGATAAGCTTATCAGGAAAACACTTTGCTTTTATGGAATTGTTCGTTTAAACCTTTACTACTTAGATACGTATTTTGACGCATGTGTAGTAGCATAGAAAGTAAAATTTAATTAAACACATTTATTACTAAATTCAAGATTTAAAGCTTCATTTCCAACCCTTAGATACTGATGAGCAGCAAACAGCATAAAACCTGAAAAGACTGCGAGTTGCTCGCAAGCTATTCTGGTTTTAGGCTGTTTGCACATAGCCATTTTCGTTTTGCCCCTAAGTGGGAAAGGGTTAAAGGAATTTAAAAAAAAAAAAGGAAAACCAGTATAGGCAGACAGTGTCGTCCATGATTAGCCTGTGCAGAATGCGCAGTCTTATTTGGGAAAACACTACACACATGGATAAGCCCAGTTTTCCGAGAGCGAAGCTTGTATATTATCAAAACTCTTGCTATTCAAGCAGGAAACAGTTCAGCGTCCACCTCCAGACGTGTGTAAATACCAGTCCAAGATGAAGGATGATTATAAATATGTGGATGAGCTGATCAACAAACAAGCCTGTGAAATAGCCGAACTGAAGAATGAACTGCGCAGCCTACGCTGCCAACATAGAGAGGAGATCCCTGACTTGGAGCGACAGATGACTGTTAAGGTGAAACTCATTATTTTGTAGAAAATAACCCTTCTTGAATGCAGAGCTAAATTCCCATTGGTAATCTTAAACTGTTGTTTGCAAATATGGGATGTAAAACCACTAGGATGTAAAACCACTGAACCCATCAGATGTTCAACATAGCTTTATATTTGTCAATCAACAACTATGAATTAAAATTATTTCTTAAATAACTTTTGTATATAGATCCGATTCAAAATGTTTCTTTCTCTGTGAAAAAATCTAGTTTAATGCAAGTGCAGTCTGCACATGCTAATGAGTGACAACACTTAGATATTTATGGAAGTTTTTAGTTAAAAGAAGCATTTTGTAAACATAAATCTAGGCGGAAAGTGTCAACCCTGATTAGCTTTTGCAGACTGCACAGGCCCATCTGGGACAACACTTTATACACATGCATTAAGTCCCATTTTCCACAGCAAGGCTCAAACGTGAATCATGAATTCAGCTCTGTGATTTTTTATGTAGGACCGGGAGAGTGCCCACAGACTCGCCAGCCTAGAGGTGGAGCTAAAATCAGCGGAGGACAGATATCAATGTCAGGTAACCAGTCTATCTTATATTGGGACCTGTTAGAATGAGAAGTTACCAGTCTTGCTACGTTGAATGTAAGGTAACCAGTTTAAGCTGAGGTCTCAAATGAATGTTGATGGAAGCTTATGACTTGTAGGAATATAAGGTCTCTCGTCTTACACAAAGGTATTGGGCACGTGGTAAATTCACTAAAACACTATCTATGTGTCATGAAACAACATTTTGCATCACTTTGACAAAAAAAAATCTGATATTATATATATTATCAGAAATTTATTTTTAGCTCCACTGGCCAGAGGCCAGCGTATGTCATGGTCCTGTGTCCGTTGTGCGTGCCTGTGTCCGTGCGTGCGTTAACTTTTTCTTTAAACATCTTCTCCTAAACTACAAGTCCAATTCTGATAAAACTTCTCACAAATGTTCCTGGGATGAACCTCTTTCAAATTTGTTCAAATTGTGCCCCTGGGGTCAAATTTGACCCCTCCCGGGGGTCAATAAATTGAACATATGCTTATATAAAGCCTATTTTGTGCAAACTTTAAAAATCTTTTTGTCCATAACCATTGGGCCTAGTGCTACCACATTTGGTATGTAGTGACATTTAATAGTTCTCTACTTAGTTTGTTCAAATTATGCCCCTGGGGTCAAATTTGACCCTGCCCCGGGGTCACAAAAATGAACATACGCTTAAATAAGGTCTATTTTGTGCAAACTTTAAAAATCTTTTTGTTCATAATCTTATGGCATAGGGCTACCAAATTTGGTATGTAGTGACATCTAATAGTCCTCTACCAAGTTTGTTCAAATTAAGCTTATGGGATCAAATTTGACCGTTCTCCAGGGGTCACAAAATTGAACTTATGCTTATATTGCCAATTTTGTGCAAACTTAAAAATCTCATTGTCCATAACCATTGGGCCTATTTCTACCAAATTTGGTATGTATTAAAATCTTAAAGTTCTCTACCAAGTTTTTTCAACTTATGCCACTGGGGTCAAATTTGACCCTGCCCCGGGGGTCACAAAAATGAACATATGCTTAAATAAGGCCTATTTTGTGCAAACTTTAAAAATCTTCTTGTTCATAATTATAGAGCCTAGGGCTACTAAATTTGGTATGTAGTGACATCTAATAGTCCTCTACTAAATTTGTTCAAATTATTCCTCTGGGCTCATATTTGACCCTGCCGCGGGGGTCACAAAATTGAACATATGCTTATATAAAGCCTCTTTTGTGTCAACTTTAAAAATCTTCCTGTCCATAACCATTGGTCTTAGGGCTACCAAATTTGGTATGTAGTGACATCTTATAGTTCTCTACCAAGTTTGTTTAAATTATGCCCCTGGGGCAAAATTTATCCCTTGAAGGCTCCCATTAAAAAGTTGTTCAAGAAAATTTGATTCGTCAAAAAACATGGCCATAGGAAGTCGTTGAACTTTGCATGTTTATGCGTTTTTGCTTTTATTCATTATGGGATGAATAAACTATTTATTCTCAAACTAAAAGTTTATCAACATACTCTTGGAATAACTTTTTAATTATAAGAGATAAATGCATACATGTTGAGCGTGCAAGGTAGACCAACATGTTAACTATCCATAAATGTTAACCCTTTACCAAATGACACATTTTGGACTGCCCCAAATTGAAAGAGATTGCAGACGAGAAATAATATTGTAAAGGACAAATTGGCTGGGTGGGGTAGAAACCATTGTGATAAAAGGAGAAATTGCTCATTATAAGCAATTTCTCCTTTTTGAAACTGGAAGTCCTGTTTTCAAAACGAAAAAAAACTCTTCAGAAGGAGTTATGGTCTATTGGAAGGTCAAGAATGGCATTTGGTACTTAATTAACTCATATCTACAAAGAAATTAAATTTATAAGCTTTTTTTGCCATTAATATGATAACCCATCAGTTCAAAAGCTGATCCAAAACATTTCTGCATATGGGTGGACCAGTCTAAGACGTTGTTTACATAATTAGTTCCAAGGTCACAACAACAGCAACAAACCTACATGCATGCATGGGAATCAAGTCTTTTTGCGTCCGTTTGTAGACATTATCTTTACTTTTTGAAGAATGGGAGATGTTAATCAATAAAAAATCTATCAATACATGTAAGCAAATGCACAACTATTTATTTTATTTTTTGAAAATCAATGTTTATACAGACCATCGGAAATTGGGTCACGAAGCTGTGGGAAAAAATGTTGATTTTGTTGTTTTCTTCTGATTTTTCTTGTAAACATGAGATAAAACCCTGTCATTTAGTGCCATTTTAGATCAGATGGTGACTGCTTACAAAGGAATTGAAGTAAGAACATGTTTTATGCATGTTTTTCTTATAAACTGAAAAAAGTCGGGTTTTATTTAAATATGTCAAAAGTGACCATATATCCGGATAAAAATATTTCGGATGACATGTTAATTTCATTTTTTTTTTGTAGTGTTTAAACCAGTTTAATAATATCTTATTAGTTTTAAAAACACAACTTCCATGAACATAATTATTTCAAGAAAAGTCAATATGTGATACTTTGTGTGCCATGTGTCCCCACCCCACACCCACTACATATCTGAAGGGGGTTCTTAAGATTTGAAAAGATAAAATGGTTAAAATTCAAACAACATAATTTTTTTTTTAATGACATCATTTTATGATTTATAAACAGATTGCAAACAATATTTGTTCAAGATAAACTTAACAACATTGAAATAAGTAATTTTAATATTCAGTAGCAAAAAAGTAAGGAGAATCCAACTTAAAAAAAGATGTATCTATTAAAAGTATATTCTACCAATGCAGTGAACAATCCCCTTGTTTATAACATGACTGGGGCTCAGTCTATTACTAGCAACCTATCAGAGAATAGATCAGATACCTTATTTCAATATATGGCAATCCTAGTATTTTTCAAAAACAAACATGACAGGTCACAAACGTCAGATGGAAAAAGTAAAGGAAAGTTAGGTCAAGCTAATTTTTTTTTTGGTCATATCTCTTTAAACCTCACGCCATATGCAAGTAGTGTTGCCATAATGGCAACATCTTGATGAATTATAATTCAATTTTTTGTCAGTTAAACATTTACTTTGTTTAACAAACAACCTCTACAAAGTTATCATTCCTACTGCCTTTCGGCACTTCATGAACCTGAAAAACTCGTAACTTTATGTTTCCTCAGGCAAATATCTTCTTCGTACAATAAACAATTTCTTCACAACGTTAAATATCCTGCTACACTCAATAATGCCTCAAGAATTAAGTTGAGTTCAGGTGATCTACGTCATTAGGTATTTTTTCATATGTCATGAACTATATAAGTAACAGAAACTTTGAAACCTACAAACTCTTATGGGAATTTTGGAAAAAGATTCATGATTGAATGAAGGAACTTCCATTTATCTTGTAGAACATGCGCAGATTTGATCTTCAGCATCTAAAAATATGTGAAATAGAAAGAACGACAATATCTTTTGGAGAGATAAATGTACCTACGTTATAAGCAAAGGACATGTGCGACAATACCCGGGCTTCTTAGTCTGTTTAGTTAACACCGTAGTAATGTTTTCCATAAATAAAAATGCTCACCCTTCCAACATTAAGGGCCCAGTGGGACGAGGGATAGAAAGAGAAAGTCACATGCTTGAGTACATTTCAACCCATGCGCAATGCACGCTTTTTTTGCATAAAAAAACGTGGAGCGATACAAGGCCATCATGGCCCTCTTGTTTGTCAACGTGATGAAAAATGTTGTTTTATGACATATTGATAGTGTTTCAGTGAATTTACAACGCGCCCAATACCTGTGGTCTTACAATGTTGAGGTCTGGTAAACAATCTTATTTAGCTGAATTTTAGATAACCAGTCAATTAGCTGAGGCATCTATGAGTGCTCAAAAGTTATAATAGCAACACAAAGGTTAACCATTTTCCACTTAGATACGTATTTTTACGCATTTGTAGTCCCTATGAAAGTTAAATTTCATTACAAATTTTTCTTACTAGATTCAAGTTTTAAAGGCTTCATTTCCAACACTAAGATGATGAGCAGCAAACAGCATAAAACCTGAACAGACTGTGAGTTACTCACAGGCTGTTCTGGTTTTATGCTGTTTACACATAGCCATTTTCACTTTGCTTCTGACAGGGAAAGGGTTTAAGTTTTTTTACTTTTACACAAATTCTGTGTCCGCTTCAGGTTGAGAAACTGAGTCGAGAGCACGAGCGAGAGGAGGACGAACTACAGGGCATTGTCTCGAGACTAAGGGATGAGCTAGAAACATCGAGCTTGAAGTCTCGAGACCGAGTCTCTGAGCTTGGGACTCGGTATGAGCAGCTAAAGGAGAGCAGTGAGCAACAAATAGGAGAGCTGACTGAGGATCTCAAGTGAGCTTTCATGTCTTTGGAAATGATAAAGTGGCAGCCCAGATTGGTCTGTGCAGTCTGTACAGGTTTACCAGGGACAGCACTTTGGTTTAATGGAAGTTTTTGTTAAAGGGAGTTGTTTTCTAAAGAAAATCAAGTCAACAGTGAATGTGTGGTGCCTGATTAGCCTGTGTAGATTGAATTAAGCTGGGTTTTCCAGAGCAAGGCTTCATTGTTATTTTCAAGTTGACTGTTGCATATTATATATTCATGTGTGTTATTACAGCTAACTCTTAGGAATTCCTGCTTTTCATCAGATATTTAGAAAAACAATATAGCTATGCATCATTTGCAGTTGATATGGTGGTAAAAACCATTCAAAACTAATACTAGCTTCTTAATTTTATGTCTGTAATGGAAAAAGCAGCAATTCAAATTTTGATAAAGTTAGGAAGTCGGGTATTTCCGTTCTCACGATTTTAACTACTGTTAAAACACAGAATTGTGTGGCTGTTTTGAAAATGCAGTAGTAGTACTTGTTTGTTTCTCCAGATTTAAGCTGGGCCTGATTGAAGAGCTGCAGGCCCAGCTGTTGAAGTTGAAGAAATACATCGGGGATACAGAGAACTTGCCAAAACCATCAGAAATTGTCAGGAAAGAAAAGGAATCATTGGCCTCAAAAGTTAAGGTAAGCAATTTTAGTGCGACGAACCATTAATGCTATTTTTCCAGAGTTACACAGCATATATATAATATTGTATACTTATAGTTATAATAAAATTTAATACAAAATTCCATAAAAATATGGGCCTTTTGGCCTTCAATTCATCAGGCAAGGAATAGCCAACCTCCCCTGAAATCTGAAAAATGCTGCAGACAATATAATTATATTTCAAGCTGAAATGCATTCGAAGAAAATACATTATTGTAAAGGTTTGTTGTAGGTTTATTAAATGCAATGATTTCCATTTTGTTACTATGACTGATGAAAATTGTTTGTGTCGCATGTTGTAGCATTTGAGTCTCCTGAATGCATGTGCGTAAAGTGTATTCGCAGCAACTGCACAGGTTCATTAGGAATTACACTTTCCGTGTTTATTAAACTTTTGATTTGAAATAACATTCTTCTAAATAAAAATCTAGTTAAGGTGGAAAGTTTCATCCCTGATTAGCATGTGCAGACTGCACTGGGTAATCTGAGACAACATGTAATGCACATGCATTAAACCCTGTTTTCCCACAATGGAGCTCATTTGTGAAGTTGCTGCGGGTTCTCTGTACAGAGTTATGAAGAGGAAGTAGATCACCTAAAGTCCACGGCGAGCTTGCTCAACATCCGCTTGAACTCCCTCAACGAGATACTCAGGCTACAAGAGCAGGACATAGCCAAGGTAGGAGCAGGACATAGCCAAGGTAGGAGCAGGACATAGCCAAGGTAGGAGCAGGACATAGTCAAAGTAGGAGCAGGACATAGCCACGGTAGGAGCAGAACATAGCCAAAGTAGGAGCAGGACATGGCCAAAGTAGGAGCAGGACATAGCCAAGGTAGGAGCAGAACATGGCCAATTTAGGAGGAGGACATGGCCAAGGTAGGAGGAGGACATAGGGAAGGTAGGGGTAGGACATGGCCAAGATAGTAGCAGGACATGACCAAGGTAGGAGCAGGACATGCCCAAGGTAGGAGCAGGATATAGCCAAGGTAGGAGCAGGACATGGCCAAGGTAGAGCCAGGACATAGCCAAGGTAGGAGCTGGACATAGCCAAGGTATGAGCAGGACATTGTCAAGGTATGAGCAGGACATGGCCAAGGTAGGAAGAGGCCATAGCCAAGGTAGGAGCAGGACATGGCCAAGGTAGGAGCAGGACATGGCCAAGGAAGAAGCTGGAAATAGACAAGGTAGGAGCAGGACATAGGCAAGGTAGGAGTAAGACCAAGCCGAGGTAAGAGCAGGATATAGCCAAGGAATGAGCAAGACAAAGCCGAGGTAAGAGCAGGACATAGCCAAGGTAGGAGCAAGACAAAGCCGAGGTAAGAGCAGGACATAGCCAAGGTAGGAGCAAGACAAAGAAGAGGTAAGAGCAGGACATAGTCAAGGTAGGAGCAAGACAAAGTCGAGGTAAGAGCAGGACATAGCCAAGGTAGGAGCAAGACAAAGCCGACATAAGAGCAGGACATAGCCAAGGTAGGAGCAAAACAAAGCCAAGGTAGGAGCAAGACATAGCCAAGGTACTATAGTCACACAGGAGCCTGCGTAATCACTTGACAAATCATTTTTGTGAAAATTGCTTGTTTGAATTGTTTATTGCAACCCTGCATTTGCTATAGGGGTTTTCAACTCATGGGAACAACTCAAAACATTTGACTTTCAAAATCCTGTTTGTAAGAAAGAGTATTTGCATGTTTTCATGTTGTTCGTCAACAGTCATCCGTAAACTTCTCCTCCATATGGCAATTTCTCTTAAATTACTGGGCAGATTTGAACCAAACTTCTAAGAAATGGTCCTTGGATGACAATCTTTCTCAGTTGGTTATATTGTTATGGTCTGCTGCCTATTTAGGTCACTTTGAGCTAAAAATATATGTTTAAAATTAAAACTTAAAAAATCTCTGCATCTAAAAGGGTCAGGGGTTTAATATTTGTTGTCTACCATTGTATAGCGATCCACTACTAAGATTGTTCATATCAGCTTGCATGCTTTATAAAAAACATATATACTAAATAACTTTTTAAAAGTTGTTGAAACTGCAATGAAAGCTGTTTAAATATTTGGTGTGTAGCAGCCTAATGTGGTCCTCTCTTTCATTTATACAAACTATGAAACTGGGGTAAAAACTGGTCACGCCAAAAGGGTCACATGATTTTTATAGACTTTAGTAGTACAATTTTGTTTTAATCTTCTCTGAAGCACAAGGCAAAGAGGTATAATTTTTGGGAATATATTTGTTATATCATATATCGGGCCTCTTCTATGTTTGTTTAGATTATTCTAATCATTTCCCAGGGTTTGAAATTGGCCACTCATAAATACACTGGTGAACTATCTAGGGCCATCTTGGCGCTCTTGTTGTATTTCAATATAGTAAGGTTCTGATGAATTGAAATGCACAGATTGTGAAGGAGGTAATGCCTTCAATCTTGTTGCTATGGAAACACAGTACAAAGCAATCACAGCTTCAGCCAGTTTTGACAATTTTTACGTCTGGCCCAGTATTCACCAACCTATTTTTAGACTTCAACTTAATAAATAAAGATTATTCTTAAAGCTGAAATGGTTAACTCCTATATAGAGAATAATAGGTTAGTGATGATTATAGATCAGGTTTATCATGTGAGGCTTAGAAAACAAAAAGCACGAGCCTTGGCGAGTGCTTTTTCGTTTTCGTGCCGAGCATGATAAACCTGATCTATAATCAACACTAACCTATTATTCTATTTATCCCACTTTTTATTCAGTAAACTATTTTTATTTAAACAAAATAAGTTTTCATGAGTGTTTGTCGTACTTTGATAATGACTGTAGTGTAACCAAGGTCAGTGTATTACTCCGCGTTCCAAAAATAACCGCTGATCAAATAATCATTTTTTTTTAAATCAGAATATCGTTCTGTAACAAAGTGTCGAGCGTTATTTATTACACTTTTAATCATATTGAATTGCAAATCTTTAAGTTTTATGATATCAATATGGCATTAAGTTGTTATATACAAGGAACTACATTTGTTTACAACGTAGCCTAACACCACACACAATTCACTTTCGATATCAAACTATCGAGTCGATCACGAGGTGCACAATATTTCCTTCTTTGTTATAATATGTGGTTATTTCGTGACAAAATAACAAAGATTACTTGGATTTAAGCTAATTATATACATTAACATTTTGAATGTTGAAAGTGGCACCAAAGAATTGTGAGGCAAAGTTGTTCGAACTAGAGAAAGACATTTGCAAGTGAAGTGACTGGGTGGGGCGAACATCAAGATCAACTTGTTCGACGGTAGACATCGGTTGTCTAGGCTGCATTTCGGCCATAGTTTCAGTGCGTGAAGGTGAACAAGAGGAATCTGTTGGATTGTTACATTTACTGGACTGAGCAAGAATGAACACTTTTGCTGCTGTTCAACAGATATGTTGGAATAATTGGTTATGGACTGGACATTTTTGTGCCCTGTTATGGCCATGGTTTCAGTGGGTGGAATGTTTGCATTTCGAAGTTTTTGGACCAGGAATTAGTATAAACGGGCAGTACCCGGCTCAAAATAACCACCCGAATATATGTTGTATTCGTCTTTATTATTATACGAATTCCATGTCACTGAAACATATATAAACATGGTATCAGACACTATATTATTATATGCAAAGTAACAAATATATAAAACATATCATGTGTGGCCTTTAACAAGTTACAATGAAATATATATAAAAGATCTGGTAACATGATAAATGGTACATATACAGCATAAACATACAATTACATGAGATCTCAACTCTTTCTCGTTCTCACTTACCATTTGTGGAATGTGTACGGAACTCTCTCTCAATCTTATACAATTCTCTGCGGGTGCTGTGCTACTGCTGCAAATAAGATTATACATGTGAAGAGTATGGGAAACTGTGAATTATAGGAATCGTTAGCACGTTTAGGATGGCAATGCTGCTTTTCTGAATTTAACCTAATTACTTATCAAATATGAGTTATATCAACTCACAACATAAATACAACTCAATGCAAATACAAGAAAGAGTAAATGCAAACAGGTAGAAATAGAACTAACCTTATATTGAAGTAATGGCAACTCTGTACTATAAATGTACATCTTAAAAGTAGATGTGTACAGCTCTGTGTTCAAGTTAGAAGTGACCAGAAGACAAAGGAAAGGGCGGGAAAATAACTGGTCAAGCCTGACTGAACAATTATATAAACTGGACATGTGTAACTCACATGCTTGACTGACTTTAACTCTAAGACTGGCCACAGGAGCACAGCTTAATAAGTAACCCAGGTAAACACAATGCGTTATATGGAAATAATAACATTTAAAACAGAACACATGAACAGAATCCGTGAAATGAATATTTCAACCCTGTTACATTAGCGAACTGAGTGGTTCGTTATTCTCTTGTGCTTGAGAAAGCCGGCGTCTTTTGCCATGGCCTTCAGCATCTGACCTAACTTGTTGACACCCAATTGTTGACGCAAGAATCACCGGGATGCAGTGTCATTTGTGCGTATTGCCAGGTAGAAAAGATGCTTTAAAGAAAAATCAGATGGACGCATATCCGAGTACATCTTGTAAATGAACACAGGATTTCTTGGTCCAGACGATTGTTTTCTACGGTCAAAGGGGAGCAACTCGAACTGACTTCTTCAAAGGGGAGCAACAACAACAGAACCTATTTGCATAGTGTTAAATTTACCTAATACTAGGTTTTAATGACAATAAATGACAAAAAACTCGTTTTTTTGCTACTTTCCTTTGTTTTAAGGTCATTAAGATTGACAAACATTTGAGATTGTTTTTATTATTGATGCACTTGGCAAACACAGGTGACGAGGTGCGTGGGAAAAAGTAGTCCCGGTTCGGCAGTTGATGACGTCATTTCGTGCCATTGATTATAGCCTTGCCGTTGATTATAGATGAAATTTAATCAACGGGGCTTTAATCAACCGATTTCGCTGTAAAAGTGGGATAAAAATTCATCATTCTACGTTTAGAACACAATGTAAATGATGTAAGCACCATTTTTAGCCTGTATAATGTATATTATGCAAACTTTGAGGTATATTTATTAATGCTAAGACTATTATTTATTCTTTAACCTGGTCTGTAAGATGGCCGAAAGGCTATAGAAATCATGCAGTTTTCACAATAGTGTTTAAAAGCGCTCCATTTAAAAATGGGTGGAAGTAAGAGCTGTGATCATCATACAAAATATTGAGACAGTGTGAACATTCAACACTTTTTTATGTCATAATGGTTCGGAAATTTATATTTTCTTTAAACCTGAATTTACAGATTCTGTTGAATTTTTATCCTATAATCTAATTTTAACCTTCATCCTAAGTAAACAATTGAGCATAAAAACACTTTAAGCCTAAAGTGGATTTGTGTTTAGAGAGGCTCACTTTAAACCAAAAATGTCAGGTTTAAAGGTAAAGTGTTTCGCCTTATTAGCCAGTGCTGAATGTACAGACTAACCTGGGACGACACTGTATGCACATGCAATTGCATTAAGTCCTGGTTTCCCAAAACGATGCTAATGTGAAAAATTATTGTGTTTTTAATGGTTACATTCCTGACCAGTCATATCTGTCTTTCTCTTGTACAGGTTATTGTTTAATTTAATATTCATATCATTTTTGTTATCTGTTTTCAGTGTCCTTCTGAAATTGAGAAATCAAAAATGGAAGGCCTCTTATTAACAAGGTATAACCAATTCATCCAGTCCCTAGAGCCCAACCTGGAACAACAGCTTTTGTACAATGACAGAACATATCTTACACTTTGTTCTTCTGTCAACATAAACACAGTTGTTTACAACAACACAATTTCCCAATAATTTTCTATAATTTTCGCAAATATCTCATGAACTTTACAACTTTACTTCCTCAAAAGCATTACAGTAAAATGTATCGAGTATCAAAAATTGTAAAAAAGCTCTTTTCGAAGAAACAAGGGAAAAATCCAATAACTTTTATTTTCAAATATAAAATTAATTACTAATAATTTCATGTAGCATGTATATTTACTAACGATTTCATCATTATTTAGCTCACCTGAGCAAAAGTTGCTCATGGTGATCTTTTGTTATCGTCTTTTGTACGACCTGCGGTGTGCATCGTCACCATTTGCCTTGTTAACACTTTAGAGGCCACATTTATTGTCCGATCTTCGTCAAACTTGGTCAAAAGATTTGTCCCAATGGCCGCTAGGGGCCATTCCTGTTCCTGTACTCATATTTGTACATATGAGACTTATTTGTGCAAAAGCAGGCCACATGCTTGTGCATAAAGTGAAGTTTGCACAGGCTAATCCTTATCAGGGCAAACTCTTAACTGTTTTTTTTATCAGAGGAGACTTCCTTTAAAGAAAAACAGAATAGTGGACTGCACAGGCTAATCTGAGATGACACTTCATGCACAAGCATAAAGCTCAGCTTTCCCAGAACGAGGCATAAATAACCCATTGGTCAAGTTGTCCACACCAAAGTATGAACTTGCCTAAGCCCACACCCTGTGAATTACTGTGTGTTAACCTTGTGAATTACTGTGTATTAAGCCTGTGAATTACTGTGTGTTAACCTTGTGAATTACTGTGTGTTAACCCTGTGAATTACTGTGTGTTAACCCTGTGAATTACTGTGTGTTAACCCTGTGAATTACTGTGTGTTAACCCTGTGAATTACTATGTGTTAACCCTGTGAATAACTCTGTGTTAACCCTGTGAATTACTGTGTGTTAACCCCGTGAATTACTCTGTGTTAACCCTGTGAATTACTAAACGTTTACCCTGTGAATTACTGTGTGTTAACCCTTCCCCCATAAGAATCAAAGTGAAAATGACTTTTGCAACCAGCATAAAAATAGAACAGCCTGTGAGTAACTTGAAATCTGTTCAGGTTTTATGCTGTTTACTTCTCATCTGTATCTAAGGTTTGGAAAGGAAGCCTTTTAAACTTGACTTTAGTAAGAAAGGTTTTTAAGTAAATTTTACTTTCTAAGGGAATACACATGGGTCAAAATACAAAAAAGTGTTCAATGGTTAAAGTGTTCCTCCTGAGCAAAAAGCAGAATACTCCTTGTTAGCCCACCTGTGTAGAACAAGTTCATGGTTAACTTATTGCCTTGTTAGCCCACCTGTGTAGAACAAGTTCATGGTTAACTTATTGCCTTGTTAGCCCACCTGTGTAGAACAAGTTCATGGTTAACTTATTGCCTTGTTAGCCCACCTGTGTAGAACAAGTTCATGGTTAACTTATTGCCTTGTTAGCCCACCTGTGTAGAACAAGTTCATGGTAAACTTATTGCCTTGTTAGCCCACCTGTGTAGAACAAGTTCATGGTTAACTTATTGCCTTGTTAGCCCACCTGTGTAGAACAAGTTCATGGTTAACTTATTGCCTTGTTAGCCCACCTGTGTAGAACAAGTTCATGGTTAACTTATTGCCTTGTTAGCCCACCTGTGTAGAACAAGTTCATGGTTAACTTATTGCCTTGTTAGCCCACCTGTGTAGAACAAGTTCATGGTTAACTTATTGCCTTGTTAGCCCACCTGTGTAGAACAAGTTCATGGTTAACTTATTGCCTTGTTAGCCCACCTGTGTAGAACAAGTTCATGGTTAACTTATTGCCTTGTTAGCCCACCTGTGTAGAACAAGTTCATGGTTAACTTATTGCCTTGTTAGCCCACCTGTGTAGAACAAGTTCATGGTTAACTTATTGCCTTGTTAGCCCACCTGTGTAGAACAAGTTCATGGTTAACTTATTGCCTTGTTAGCCCACCTGTGTAGAACAAGTTCATGGTTAACTTATTGCCTTGTTAGCCCACCTGTGTAGAACAAGTTCATGGTTAACTTATTGCCTTGTTAGCCCACCTGTGTAGAACAAGTTCATGGTTAACTTATTGCCTTGTTAGCCCACCTGTGTAGAACAAGTTCATGGTTAACTTATTGCCTTGTTAGCCCACCTGTGTAGAACAAGTTCATGGTTAACTTATTGCCTTGTCAATTGTCTGTTGTTTGCCTTCAGTAAACTTAATTTAATTAAAACAACATCTCCCCCCAAACAGCTAGGCAGATTTTAACGATTTTTCACAGGAACAATCATTGGGTGACACTCTTAAAAACTTGTTTAAATGGTTCCGGCCCACTGCATTTTTCAGTCAGCATTATATTTTGTCTGTTTGTCTCTTACAGATGGAGAGAGAAGGTGTTTGCACTGATGGTCCAGCAGAAATCAGCGGACATCTGCACCAAGAAAGACACCAGTAACTGGATGGCAAAGGTAGGTTAATCCCAATATTAGGTGAGTTGCATTGGCACAAAACTGTTGCCCATAGAATGTCAGGCTAAACAATGTGGTCAAGAGTTTTGTTTAGTATATAGGAGTAGGGTTTGGTTATGGGGTTGACCCCAAAAGAATCATGAGAATTACCATATTTTACCATGCATAGCGCGCAGTTTTTTTCCTTCAAATTTCAAAATAAAAATTCAGTGCGCGTAAAACATTGACACAACGCTTTCCTGGTTGCTAAATTGCAAAAAATCCATTTTGTAATGGTAAATCTTCACAATTGACGCGATATTTTTATTGCAGAAAGCTACACCCTATAATGTTATAGACTGAAGGGGCCGTTGTCGAAACAACAAAAAGCGGGAAAGGGTCGGAATGAACGGGGTAGTAACAGTTTTGACAAAAATTAAAAGATGAAAAAATGTCTTTGTTGAGGTTTTCACACTTCTTTATTGATTGTTTATTTAAAAAAATCGAGGTATATCGATCCCCGCGTTGTCGCGGTATTGTTTGTTAAAGTTTTTGTTGTCATGAAAACTCGTTGATTTACAACGCAAAAGTCTTATTTAAACTGACACTCATTATTTCAATCATATTTCTCAACTTCGCTTTTGCTTTATTTTGATAATTTAATCCAAAGTTTAATGTTAGCAATTCCAAAAATTTGCACTCTATGTGAATTGAAAGTTTGACGTCATCAAAGGAAAGCCGCTTCCTGTCTGAAGCAATAAAGCGACAAGTTTCTCGCCGACAAAATTGGCTTCCTTTGTCTAGCAATCAACATGCCGAACCAATCCTGTGTTTGTTTCTCAATGTCAATCATCCAATTAAATAATAGCACGTGCAAAGCTCCGCCTTCGAACCTTTTGCAGAGAACGGAGGTGGAGTTTAACGGTTCATTGAGCAAGTGTTATACGTAAGTTGAGTTCCGATTTGCCGAAATTACTCGGCCCTAAGCATTGAAACTACGAATACATTTATCAATGATTTTCCGATCTCTGCATTAATATGCTACCGTGCGAGTATACTACGTAGGTTACAGACCAACAATAGAGATATAGACTTGTTTTATTTTCTTTCAATAGAGACAAACTCATGTTATTTGTCTAATGGCTTTACGCCGATAACGCCAACTGTATGGAATTGAGAGTTCGGGTGTATTGTTTGTCTCACTATAAATACTGATCAACTAGACGCAGTGAAGGCGCGAAATACTGGGTCAAACTGGATTTAATGGGGAGCATCTCTTAATGGGGAAATATTTAAGTCGATGAAAAATAAGATGGGATCCACGGACGATTTGCGTAAAATTGGACATTGCGATGTTGCGGGTCTGCAGAAGACTAAGTCATATGATTTTGTGAGTGGCAGGTAATGAAAATGTTACACTGTTCAAATGTGAGGAATAGGTAATAGTGGTTCGAATTTAACGCGCAGGGGTCTTGAAAAAACACGGGCAGTGCGCGGCAGTAAGACATATACGGTGCTCTTGAGAGAATAATCTTAAAAATTGTCGAAAATATAGTGCTATGCAACCCATGCTCCTGATTGTATAAACGCTCCCTACTTTAAAACAAAAAATTAAGCGCCTGAAAAACTCTGGTTAAATGATTTCGCAATATAAGAATGGCGGCCATTTTTGGCCCAATTGTCAGGTTTTTGGTCTTGAAATTTTTTTTTTCTCCATTTTGGCTTTAAAAATCGCATGCGCGTTATACATGGGAGAGCGCTATACACGGTAAAATACAGTAACCTGTTCTAGAGATTAATCTTTTCTCACCGTTTTTTGCCCTATTAGATTTATTTCGATTAGTTTTAACCCATTTATTGCATTATTCATTCTAACGATAGAGTAACCTCTTTGCATGACCATTAGCAATATGGTTCAGTTTTCGGTGAAGCATAAAAGGCTTAATATAAAGGCGGGGCTTATGTAAGAAGCCAATTACAAACAATATTTTAACAGCAGCTTTAATAATTTAATTTATTTATTTATTGTACATTATTTATATATTTTTTGAAAGTTTTTTCATTTATTTGTTTATTTTATAAGGAATTTTAACCTGTTTTGTACGCAAGTGATTTAAACCGTTTATTTATTATGTTAGTTATTAAAAGCTTTTATTATTTAAATAAATAAATAGCAGTCAGCTGTTCATTAAATAATTTAACCTGTTTCTTTGTTATTCATAATGTATATGCTTCAGGAGACTTAATTGGACTCATCCAAGTGTTGTGGTTACAAAGATTACGAAAAGCACAACAATATTGTTATTTTTATAGCCGAATTGCACAATTACCAGATAAAAAATGTATGGTCAGTTTGGAATTTGTACAGCCCTTGCCTAGTGTGGTTTATTTTTGTTGCAGACTGCCAAACACAGCTTTTGTTGTTGACATTCAGCATGGTATTTCTGTAGGTGTTAAATTTATACTACTGTGACTTAAAAAATGTGTGAAACTAGTCTAAGCATAAGTAACAAATCAATAACCATCCACAAGGCCTCTTACTATTACTGGTCAAGACTTGATTTAACTGGCCAGTGAATACAAGTAAGGTTCTATAACAGAAGTTTTCCGATCATAAGAGTCAGTATTCTGGTGATATTTACTGGCCCACATACATTGCCAGTTTTATCTTGAAATTTTTGGAACGTTACATCATTTCAAACAAAGTCTTTCCAGGAATGGGTCTGTTTTCTGTCCTGCAGTTAAAGAAGGGCAATTGGCCCCGGTCTTGTGTTGAGTTGCACTGTGCTTATAAAAAACATAAGATATGAGCCTGGCTCTGTGAAAAGGGGGGTTTAATGCATAAGTGTAAAGTGTTGTCCCAGATTAGCCTGCACAGTCTGCACAGGCTAATCACTGATCAGGGACAACACTTTCCACCTATACTGGATTTTTGTCAAGAAGAGTATTCCTTTGAACACTAATTAGCATGTGCAGTTTACACAGGCTTATCTGGAACCACACTTTACTTGCATGCATTAAACCTCCTTTTTACACATCCCGGCTCATACAGAGTTTTAATGCCTCTTTGCAGGTACAAGGCTTGGAAGAGAAGTTGGCATCAGCCCACAACCAGGTAGACCAGCTCACACACACACTGTCAGACAGGGAGGCCCAGCTGGGGATGGAAAGGAAGAACTCACAGGTGAAATACTTTAATAGAGAAATGCACAATAGTATTGAATATAGAAAAGATATCTCACAGGTGTATGATTTTAAAGTCGGTATGCATGATTTTGTCAAATATTTATAAATTTATATAAAATGTGTAAAAAAAAATATTATACATATATTTCAATTAAAAGTAAAGCTAAGAAGAACATGTGTCGAAAAATGCGAAATAAGCCAGATATTTAATTATGAAATCGAAAATGTCTGTACAGTTGAATTCGCCAGTATGTATATTATGCATGTACGATGTGAATCTAAATTTAGTTTTACGGATCATTTTAATTTCCTGCAACAATATCTATTCATATGACACACAAACACTAACTCCGATTCTAATAAAAAGACGAATGCTTTTGTTATTGTAGGAAAATATGTACGAAATATCTTCGTCACAAGTGGCTCGGGGCGCTTATTAATCTTTGCTGCATTTTATGAAATTCGTCTTCAATGTATAATTTTTCTTGCCTATTTTGTGTTATTGTAACATATTTTTGACAAAATTTATCAATATTTAACGCTTTAACACATATCAAAATCATGCATGCCCGCTTTAATAGAAAATTACAGAATAGTATTTAATATAGAGTAGTTATTTCACAGGGGAATAACTTTAATAAAAAACTACAGAATAGCATTAAATATATAGAGAAGTTACTGTAAAACCATTAAATTTCGTGTGGTACGAATTTTCGTGGATTTCGTTGGTCTGCTGAACCACGAATTCAAGTACCAACGATTATTTATACATTTTAAATCCGAAATCGGTCATTTCCGAATGTCATTTTCGACATTTTCTTTTGTTGTCGGTTATCCGAGATACTTGTTTTTTGTAACCGTTACTTCACTTCAGTAGGTCACATTACACTATATCTTGACTAATTAAAATATTTCCGAATTGAAAATGTTAATGTAATTTTTTTTTAATCAAGCACGGTATTTAAACTGTTTATCAACTATTGTTCTCATTTACGTGAGGTCGTCAAATTAACAGTTTACAGATTTATCACATATGTCAATTAGTGCCAATTAAAGTTAAAAGAGACATAACGGTTTTCACACGTGTATTGTGGGGACTTAATTACTCAATTGTTACTACTAGGGGACTAATTGCGCTGAGAAATGCAAATATTGTCAAAACAACATTGATGGCAATTAGCGAGCGGGGACCCACAAGTGCGCCGCTATATCGCTCTTATCGACAATAATCGGCAACACTTTCATGCTTCAGTGCACATTAACCTCAAGTCTTGCTGTCAACGCAGATAATGCTTTGTTATGACTCTAATTGTTTAAATAAAAGTTTAATTATCATGACGGTCAGTCTTCCCCGAAAATATGAAATCCAGGAAATTACGTGTCAACGAATTAGTTGATTTTTATTAAACAACGAAATTTCATACCGACGATTTTCTATACGTTTACAGTACCTGACAGGATAATGACTTTAATAGAAAATTACAAAACAGCATTGAATATACAGAAGTTATCTAAAAGTCGAATGACTTTAAAGCCACACACTTTGAAATGAAGAACATGTTAATCAATACATATAGGTGCAATTTGAAAGTGTGCAAAATTGTCATTAAATCTATAGCCTAGTAAGCAAGTAATTTATTATTTTTTTAAATTTTAAAACCAAAAGTAGGATTTCTATACTTAAACGTCCATTTCCACAAACGCGATTATTTTCATTTTTTAAAGTGCAAAAAAGACGGATTTTAACTTGTAACCACCAGATATATCAGTGTTTTTTTTTCAGTTTTGGGGGAAGGGGGTCGAGTCCCCTGAGAGGGGGAAAATTCGCGCGTAAAAGAGGAAAAAGGGGAAATTTCTATGCTTAGCTAGTAACTGTACAAAATCAAGTTTTAACACTATAATTCACCATACAGAGGGAGAAAACATAATTCAAACTCTTTTATTCATTAACATGTTATGTTCATGTTCAAAGTTCAACATTTCTGGGCTTTTCAGCGAATTTATCAATTATTCTGGTGACCTCCTCTTCACCAAGTCTCTCTGTGTGCAGACAAAGTCTGATCAGGGACTACAGTGTAGCTTCCCCAAGCCTGTTTGTCTGTGGCGTGCAAAGCAGGTTGAGCAAACTAAACAGTCTGTTAACACTCTCTTGACCGGACGTTTCTGGCGTTTCACTGCCGGCATTTGAAGGAGACTGACTTATAAGTTGTACTTGTTTGAAAAGAATATCAATTTATTTTTAAGTTAAAACAGATTTGTCAATTTTTTTACGATAGCTTTTGTTGTTGTGCAACATGTTGGAATACGTATGGTTTGCGGTAGATGTCGTAAAGCGAAAGTCGTGATAGTGAACTACGTACAGTTTGCGGTAAAGGCTAAAATAAAGTAAACATGCGGATGCAGTTCAGGAAAATTGTAGTAAATTCGTAACAAAAGACGTATTTAAATGAGGTATTGATTAAAATTGAATAACACTTCCGAGAGGGGAATTTTAAAAATATTTTGGGGAAAAATATATACTCTAAAGATGGGGGAATGGGGCCGAATATTGCCGAATATTTCATCCAAAAAAACCACTGTATATTCTAATTGGCATAGATAAAATATGTTTCTTATTAATACTTAAATTTACTATGCCATGTACTTCATTTCAAGGTGTGTGGCTTAAATAGAGTATTACAGAATAGCATTGAATATAGAGAAGTTGTCTCACAGGTTAATGACTTTAATAGAGAAGTAATAAGAAATTGGTTTCTGTTACCATAAATCTAATGTTTTTTCTATGATAATCAAAAGTCTGTAACTGTAGTTCTGTAAGGTTAATCAATGCTTGCTTTGTAATAGCATGCTTGTTGAGGGAGCTCTATTTTGTTGATGTGCAGTCGTCGAAATTCGCACTAGCCCGACAGCAAAAAACTAGTATTTTTTCTTTCGGGCTTGTAGGAAATCCAATATTACAAGCCCGACGTGCTTGTACAATTCATTAAACAGAAAACGAGTTCCGCTTTCATTTTCAATATTTGTAAACAAAGTTTTGAGCAGCTTAAATCAACAACCGCTTATGTTTTAACACACTGCACACACGTGCTGGGCAATCACTGCGCATACAGCGCATGGTTTTGTGGTTCCCGGATTGCTATTATGTACAATAAATGTTTTGAGTTGCATTTGGGACACAGAGAGTAATGGCCGAACCATTTTGTACACACCGGTCTTACTGACCTGTGTACTTACGCGAAAGGAATTGTGGGTAGCACTTCTTTTACAAGTGAAAAGCGAAAGAAGGTCAGGTAATCATACTTCTAATAATCGCTATCAGTCTGGATAGAGATTAAAAATCACATTTTAACATAATTAAATAACATTTCTTTAAAGAGCATTACGTTTTAAACACACAATAAAGAACGGTTTTTCTTTCATTATTAACTTTTTCATTCCTACGCAGAACCATTTTGGCGGAAGCATAATTCCCCAAACCAGGGGAATGTGATGCGTCTAAGAATAGAGGTGACAATAACGTAGTGACGTCACCATCTATGTATAGAATGATGGCCGAACAGTTGTCATTCAAGTACGTCGTTGAGGAATGCTTATCTGAGGTAACTGTGATTGACGCATTTGTCAACTGGCTTTTTGTAGAATAACCTGGCACTTAATTGCTTATATATTTTCTGGTGGTTCACTAGGTTTGCTCTCTCTTTCACATGGATAGATGGGATAAATTTCTGCTAATTTTTTACCTAAACTTTATGTATATATTTATAATTGTGATTAGATTGAAATCCGTTTGTGAAATTAATTTCTTCTTATTTCAGGGTCCGAAAGAGGCTGGCTCAGATGACGAGGAAGCTAACTTGGATGGTGATGAAATTAATAAGAGATTTGTATTGTATTCTAAAGATTGAATAAATGAATGCTTCTTTGGATGTTTTATGTTATGTTTATCTGCATTTTTAACAAAAATGTTTGGGCTAGTAAAATCTGACTCGGGCTTGTTCAAATTCCCATAGTACTAGCCCGACTTGCTTGTAGATTTAAATCTGAATTTCAATGACTGGATGTGGTAAATAATGTTTGATGCCATAGTTCAATTAGAATTTTATATTGAAATCAAAGTCTTTAGTCTTAAGTATATTTTATTTGGATGGAAATGTTGCCATGGATATTTTGTTATTATCCCCCCCCCTTTGGCGGAGGGATATTGTTTTGGCGTTGTCAGTCCGTCTTTCCGTCCGTCGGTCCGGAGCCTTACCTTGGAAGTGATTTGGCGTATTTCATTGAAACTTGGTATGAGTATATATATAGATAAGAGGATGATGCACGCCAAATGGCACTGTACACCATTCGTTAATAACGGAGTTATGGCCCTTTGTATCTTAAAAAGATGCATTTTTTGTGTGTCTGGAGCCATATCTTGGAAGTGCTTTGGCGGATTTCATTGAAACTTGGTATGAGTATATATATATGGATAAGAGGATGATGCACGCCAAATGGCATTGTACACCATCTGTTAATAATGGAGTTATGGCCCTTTGTATCTTGAAAAAATGCTTTTTTTAGTGTCAAATATAACACTTTTGTGTCCAGAAGCATATTGGCAGGGGATATCAATTCAACGAATTTGCTTGTTGCCATGTAAATTAACCCTTTCTCACTCAAAATCAAAGTGAAAATGCCTATGTGCAAACAGAATACAACCAGAGAAGTCTGCAAGTAGCTCGCATTCTGGTAGGTTTTATGCTGTTTGCTGCTCATCAGTGTCTAAGGTTTGGAAAAGAAGCCTTTCAAACTTTCAAACTTTAATCTAGTAAGAAAGGCCTTTAGTTAAAATTAACTTTCTTAAGGACTACAAATGCATCAAAATACTTAGTTAAGTGGTAAAGGGTTAATAGACAATAATAGAGAAGCTATAAGTCGATGGCTTCAGCCCACAACCATCATTATATTTTGTTGCTACGGAAATGTTGCAATTGGAATTATATAATTTCTATGTTTATTAATGCTTTCCCATTCAAAAGCAAAGCAAGTAACTTTCAGTCTGTTCAGATTTTATGCTGTTTGCTACTCATCAGTATCTTAGGGTTGAAAATGAAGCCTTTTAAACTTAAATATATTAAAAAAGGCAGGGCTCCCTCTGGGTTAAAATCTTTTTTCGTCACCCGATTTCTCACTTAAAAAAAATTACAATTTTTAAAAAATATGAGCCAATTTTTTAACCATTCTTTAATCAAAGTCTTCATTGCAATACAATGCATAATTTCTTTGTTTTATAATTAAAAAGATAGCGATATTACACTAGTCCTTACTTATATGTCCTGTTTTCATTTGTGGTAAGAATACAATAAACATACACTGTAACTCAATGTAAGCCATGGGCCTGTGTTATTATAATAGACCACATTATACATAAGTTTAATGTTCATATATTGAAATGTTGTGTTGTCATTGTGTAATTTGCCCAAACCCTTTGTTACACCTTGACCGTTTCACTAATCTTAAACAATTCAATTGTGGCAGTGGGGGGGGGGGGCATAATCAAATATAAACAAACACACTTAAGTGGTTAACTTGCGTTATTGATGTATTTAACTGAGTTTAATTACAATACTAAGTGTTAAACAGTTTATGTATGTTATAACTGATAAGCCTCATTACTTCTGAAAGAATTCCTTTAATAATAGCAGCTGTAATGGATGGTTGATTTCAACAGGCTTCATTTCCATTATTATCAGACACAAGTAATTAAAGCTTCATTGGTCATTGTCGGCTCGGGTACTACTTACGTGTACCCCGGGTACTCTTAAGTATACTTACATGTACCCCGGGTACCGTAAATATACTTAATCGTACCCGGTTTTTTTTTAAAACTGCGTCAACATGCTTTGTGAGTAGGAGTTTCGATAATGTAGAGGCCATTTTACAGAAAATTGACATAAATGTGAATATATTTAATTTAAAAAAATAGCCGACAACGACCGATTAAGCTTTAAATTTCCGGGGTACGTTTTAGTATATTTACCGTACCCGGGGTACATGTAAGTATACTACTTAAGAGTACCCGGGGTACATGTAAGTAGTACCCGAGCCGACAATGACCAATCGAGCGTAATTAAAATCAATATAAACATTCTTATTTGTAATTACATAATGTAGATTTTGATGGTACTTTTAAAATTTTGATTATATTTTAACTGCACAGGTGTATTAACGTATGAAAATTAGGATAAAACCAGAAATGTTCAGTATTTTAAATTTTGTGGAAAATTTAAGCAATTTCGCACAAATCAAATATATATTTTGTTACAAATATTTTTTTATTGAAAAACATTTTTTTAAAGCTCATTTAACAGCAGTGATTCCAAATCTGACATGTAAAACGAGTTATTTATTGCCAGTTCCAGGAAAACCTTTATTTCAGCAGAGTTTACCACTTCCCATTTTCTCATTTTTGAGTGTTCTTTGAATGCATCGATTAAAATTGAAGAAGCATAGCTTAAAGCATATGGCAATAAATCAAGGCACCATCTATGAACAATTTCAATAAGTCTAATGCCTTCAGACTGTCCATTTCAATGTTCAACTTTGCATGACCTGTAAATGAGGCAACTAATGACAGAGAATATTCTCTATTGACCAGTAATTATCTGATTCTTATTGATTTAATCACCACTTCTTTTGCAAATTGAAGAGTTCATTGCCACTTTTCTAAAACTTTTGCATTTGGCGACAATTGCAAATGGCAGTGGGAGCCCTGAAAGGTCTTCAATTTATATAAATTTTCAAAGGACTCCATACGCATCAAAATGCATATTTAAGCGTTAAGAGTATATTTGGTTGTTTTCATGAAAAAAAAGGCTAGAGAATTAGGTATTTAAGGCCCTACAGCTATGTTGCCATGGATATTTATGCCCCCCTTCGAAGAACAGGTGGTATATTGCTTTGCTCATGTCGGTCTGTCTGTCTGTCGGTCCGTGCTGCTGCTGCTGCCGCCGCCGCCGCTGCCACCACCACCACCACCACAAAAAATGGCTGCTACTACAACTTATAGCCCATATAGGGGGGCATGCATGTTTTTCAAACAGCCCTTGTTTGTTTTGGCCATGGTAATGTACTTGTTTCCATGGTAACAGAGGCTAGAGACTGAAGTATCAGAGGCCCAGCAGCTGGCGCTGTCCCTGGATGATAGGATACAAGAGAATGTTTGCAGTGCAGAGAGACTCAAGCAGTTTACAGCAAGGTTGGATTATTTTTTCCCCTTTTAGAGGGATTAGGGACCATATTATTGCCGTCTGGGAAAACAGGGTTTGATGCATGTGCGTAAAGTGTCGTGCCAGATTAGCCAGTGCAGACTGCTTTTTATGGTGTTTCAAATTTAATGTTAAAAAAATTCTGGTCGTATCGAAAATCAAGTAAAGACAGAAAGTGTCGTCCCTGGTTAGTTTGTGATGATTGTGCAAGGTAATTTGGCACAACACTTTAGGCACATACATTAAGCCCAAGTTTCCCAGAATAATGGTCTAATAGCTTTTCCCTTGTCTGTCTTTAAGTCTGTTGGTTGGTTTTTTGTGTTGCGAGTAACTTGGAAAGTATTGCTACTGGAGTGATGAAACTTTACAACATATTAAACTGCATGTAATATCTTGCACCTGAGCAGTGTTGTTTTTTTCACCATTTCGGTAATGGGGCAGGGTCTCTTTAATTGGGAAAAATCGCTGCGTTTTGACTTAAAATTGTGAAATTAGTCAGGTTGTGTTTTTTTGCTGTCACATGCTTCAAAATTGATAATATAAGTGTTTTCAATATTATATTTATTAAGGTTTAACTTGTGATGCTGAATGTAAGATGAACTTAATAAATTGAATAAAAAATAAAAAAAAATTTTTTTTTTTAAAACCTTTAAATGGGAACTTTAAGGTCCCAGTTTGGAAAAATAGATACTTTGTTTCTTTGGGAATTGGGCCAAATACCTGCCGGAAATTTGAACGAAAAAAACAATGCTGAGGTTTCAGGTTAGGTTTCCTCCAACATACCTAGAGTTATGGTCCTTTTTCACAATTTGGTGAAACTTAGGCACTATTAACACAGTTAAAAGTGTTTCACTAGAGGATAAGAGAAGACACTTGATCAAACTTCTAATCAAAGCAGTCACTTCCTCGTTTAAAAGCATTAAATGTAATTACTTACCTGGCTTTATGGACAGTCAAAACTGACCTAACGTTCATTGTTAATAACGGTCAACTGCAGACAACAGTCAGTTTGGATTCCCTCGACGAAAATCACTCTATATTACACTTGAGAATAATGTTCAATCCTCCATAACGGCCAATGGCCAGTATATTCCACTCCGAAAGTCATGTTTGAACTGAAAACAATGGTCACGCGTCAGTCCTTTCGAGGTGCGAAAAGTGAAAACACAGCACATCATTTGTCCGTCTTTTTGCAGGTAAAGCATCTGATAGCGGTAATTGCCTTTGATATAATAAAAGCGGCCTGCTGGGAGTAAACAAATAATAGGGTGTTGAGAAGGTTTGTTTTCTGAAAATAATTATGGGGGTATCTTCAAAATCAAATATGTCCGAGTGTGTCTCACCATTATTATTGCATCCACATTTTGATTACATGAAACAGGTAAAATTAACAATAACAATGTGTATAAGTATTAATTATTGTTTGAAGGCATAACGCATGAGCGCGTGACAAAGTCAATTGATTTTTATCGCTGATAAAGTGTTAATAACAACATTAAGCCAGCGAGTGTTTTTATAAGAAGGCGATAAAAGGATTAGTAATTGTCTATAAAGGCAAAACATACACTGATTTGCAACATTTTTAACAAACTTTATACATTTATGAAAATGGATTTGTTCATGTTTGTATTTTGTATGAGGTTGTTTGAATGAAATTGCTGTTTGTGTGATGTTTGCATACGCAACGGTCACTTCTGTCATTTCCCTTGACTGACCACTGTTCTCAGTTTTGACTGTATACATGTGCCTCCTCTCAGACTCTTAAGTTTGAAATTTAAAGAAAGATCATCTATCCTTGTTCTGTAGTAAGAAAATGTAAGCAAGTCACATTTAGTCCTGGGTATGCACCAAAGTCACCATTTTCCTATTTTCAAAGGCTGTTTAACACTGCTATGATAACTTTAAATTGCAATTCTCTATGAGACAGCAGATTACTTACTATAGTTAGCATTTGAAACTTGATTGTACTTGAAATACTTTGAGATTAACAATTCACTGTTTTTTTCTTTGAAACTTGATTGTACTTGAAATACTTTGAGATTAACAACTCACTGTTTTTTCTTTGAAACTTAATTGTACTGGAAATACTTTGAGATTAACAACTCACTGTTTTTTTCTTTGTATACCTATGGAATAAGGCATTACTTTGAGATTATCAATTCACTGTTTTTTATTTGAAACTTGATTTGTACTTGAAATACTTTGAGATTACCGACTCACTGTTTTTTCTTTGTATACCTATGGAATAAGGCATTTGATAATACTTGCCTGCACCTTCATCTTTTGGCTGCATCTTCATCTTTCTATTTGAACCCGGCTCTGGCAAAACCAGGCTAAATGCATGTGCATAGGTCATCCCAGATTTGCCTGTGTAGGACTGCACAGACTTATATGGGACGACACTTTATACACATGCATTAAGCCCGTTTTCCTATAACTATGTTCAAATAAACAGCCTATGTTACAATTAGATTTGAGGAATACTTTTTAGCCTCACATGTAGTGAATGGTACAGGAATCATGTTAAATACATATGAGCCGTGCTCTGTGAAAAGAGGGTTTAATGCATATGCGCAGTGTCGTCCCAGATTAGCCTGTGCAGTCAACACAGGCTTATCAGGGACGACACTTCCGTCTAAACTGGATTTTTGCTAAGAAGAGACTTTCATGAAATGAAAAATATCATAAAAGTGGAAAGTGTAGTCCCTGATTAGCCTGTGCTGACTGCACAGGCTTATCTGGAACAATCCTTTATGCACATGAATTAAACCCCCTTTTCACAGAGCACTGCTCATATATCAACTAAGAACATGCTAGTAATTATGGTATTGTTTAAAGTTTCTGTGTACACTAAAGTCTATGTATACATAGTTATACAAATAGTCTGGCTATGGGAAAATGGGGTTTCAGGCATGTGCGTTAAGTGTCATTCCAGATAAACCTGTGCAGTTGGTACAGGCTTATCAGGGATGGCACTTTCCACCTAGACTGAATTTGTTAATGTAAGAAACATCCTTTCAAACTGAGATTTCCCTAAAATGTATGTGGGGACTGCACAGGCTAATCTAGGATGACACTTTACATGGCTCTAATGAATGGTCAGTTGATTGTGTTCTGTGCTTGTAGTGTAGGGCAGAAGGTGCAAGAGAACCTTGAGGCCCTGACTGCTGCCCTGGCCTGTTTGAAGGGATATGGTCAGAGAATCAGCTTTGCTAGCGGCCGAGTGGAGATGCTGCAAGGTAGGTTGGCTTCTCAGGAAATGGGCTTTCAAAGGGTTAGCTCTTTCTCACTCAGAAGCAACGTGAAAATGGCTGTATGCAACCACCATAAAACCTGAACAGCCTGCGAGTAACTCGCAAGCTGTTAAGGTTTTATGCTTTTTGCTGCAAATCATTTATCATAGGGTTGGAAATGAAGGCTTCAAAACTTAAATCTGAAAAGAAATGACTGAAGTTTAATTTAATGTTGGGCCAAAAACACGCGTCAAAGGGGGTATCTGAGTGGTAAGGGGTTTAGTCCTTAATAGTTGATTGTTGCAGTAATTGCATAAGTGTAAGCATTGGTGGTCACTCAATTTGTTTGCCCCCATATCGAATGATCAGGGGGAATAACGTTTTTGGCCTGTCTGTCTGTTATTGTATGTATGTGTCTGTCCCAAAACTTTAACCTTGCTCATAAAATGAAAACTCTTGGATCTATGTTCTTTAAACTTCACAAGTGCATGCATCTAATTGAGATCTACAATCAAACATGGTTTGAGGTCACTTGGTCAAAGGTCAAAGTCACTGTGACCTTTATTTGGTGTGAGTCTACCTACATGACTTACAGATAAAGTTTGATACTCGTTCCAGTCCATTGATATTTGGCTAAGATATCATGGGCCTCATTTTCTCTAAAATAGCTGCTGTGGGACTTCAAAACGTAGTAGGGGGCATTGTGTTTCACACACACAGCTCTTGTTTTGTTTTGTTGTAAAACTCATTTGGGAGACCAAGGACCATTTTAGCTCTTTCTATTACATATTGCTATTTCCCAATTCATAGTATGGCAGTTGTGTTCAACAGTTTAACCATTTATTCCACTCCTTAAAACAATAACATTTGACAATTCTTTCAGGAATCCTAGCAAATATTGTGTCCAGAATAGTCAATAAAATAAGAAAATATAGAGGAAATAAACTTTGTTTAAACATATTCTGGCATAAACTGGATAAGTATAGCCTAAAAGTGGATTGAAACCAGTCTTCTTGCTAACCATTGACAGAGATAAGAAGTAATTTAGTGATACATTAAGTTTGGATAGTGCGTATTTTCATTCAATATTCATGCTTAAAGGACTCGTTTAACCCTATACCCCTTTAAACACACTTTGATGGGTTTGTAGTCTATTAGAAAATCAAATTAAATTTAAAATCTTCTGAACTAGAATGATTTCCAACATTAAGATATTGAGGAGCTAGTTACTTGCAGGCTGTTCTGGTTTTATGCTGGCTGCAAAAGCCATTTTTAACTCGACTATTATATATGAAATATATATAGTGGAGCTATCCTACTCACCCCAGCATCGGCGTTGCCGTTCCCGTGTCCGTTTGCGTGCAAATGTTAAAGTTTGCGTACTACCCCAAATATTTTCAATGTCCTTTCACATATTGTTTTCATATTTTGCATACTTGTTTACCATCATGACACCAACCTATAAACAAGAGCAGACAACTGTATCAAGCATTTTGACAGAATTATGGCCCCTTTTACACTTAAAATATGCATATTATTGATAAATCTATGTTAAAGTTTGGGTACTACCCAAATATTTCCTGTGTCCCTTGACATATTGCTTTCATATTTTGCATTTTTGTTAACAATCATGACCCCAACCTATAAACAAGAGCAGACAACTGTATCAAGCATTTTGACAGAATTATTGCCCCTTTTATACTTAGAATATGCATATTATTGATAAATCTATGTTAAAGTTTGCGTACTACCCCAAATATTTCCTGTGTCCCTTGACGAATAGCTTTCATATTTTGCATACTTGTTTACCAACATGACCCCAACCTATAAACAAGAGCAGACAACTGTATCAAGCATTTTGACAGAATTATGGCCCCTTTTATATTTAGAATATGCATATTATTGATAAATCTATGTTAAAGTTTGACAAAACAACACTTACCTTACATACCACAATGCACTCCACCCAAACCATCCCCCACGCCCCCCCCACGCCCCCCCAGAACCCCCCCCCCCCCCCAATTTTTTTCTTATTTTTGAAAGATCATCTATTAAATGATTACACACCCACATTATACCCCCCTCTCCCCCCCCCCCCAAAAAAAATAAAATTTTTGAAAGATCATCTATTTAATGATCACACACCCACATTATACTCCCCCCCCCCCCCCCCCCCCCTCTCCATGATGGCTTACGTTATACTGTCAAGCACTCGAATAGTCGAGCTCGCTGTCCTCTGACAGCTCTTGTTACTTTACTTTTGATGGGGTAATGTTTAAGGAATGTCTGTTAACTATAATTGCATATGATGATAAAGCTGGTGAATTAAAACAATATGCAAAGACTGATTTATATAAATATTGTTTCCTGAATCAGAAAAATTATTATCAGATATTCTCAAGATCATGTACTTGTTAAAAAGTATGTTTAAAAAAGACATCAAAATCTTCTGATGGCTTTTTTTGAAAAGGTCAATATCAAAAGCTGTTTTAATGAAACTGCCGAACAAAGAATATGAACAAATAAGGCAACTAACCTTTTCATGCTCCTTGTGGACAAAAGGACAATAAATTATACTATGTCTCAAGCAAAGAATAATTATTTCCAGCATTGCAGGGCTTAACATTAACCTAAAAACCAACTTGCCCTGCTGGGCAAGTACTTAGAAAATCTGCTTGCCCTGAACCTAAAGCCATTTGCCTAAACATGAAATATCACATTAAATGTAAACCTCATATTTTTAATGAAGATCAAAAGATCAAAAATTATACACCACAAAACCTATTTTATGTTTGCACATTTAACAAAATGATTACAGCGATTGAAGTCTTAATTAAATGCTCTTAATTGTTCTTTTTTGCACTTGCCCGGATGGACAACTAGATTATAAAATAACTTGCCCGGACCCAACTTTTAATTGCCAGGGGCAATAGGACAACCGTTAATGTTGAGCCCTGCATTGATAGATTTTAGGAATGACAAACCCTGTGGTCATGTACAGAACAAGATAGCTTTGTGAATGGTCACCATCACCATTGTAGGTCAAAGGTCAACACCTTGTTTGCAGCATGACTTGCATGTCTAGCATGGATTTATTATGCTCCCATAAAGCATTAAGCAGTGCTTTTGTCCGTCTTTCCATGCTTACGTGTATACTTATGCCAGAAACCTGTGTTGAGAACTCCACTGTAACTTCTGGGTGGGTCTTGCTCAAACTTTCACAATCAAATGATCTTTATGTTTAGATGAGGGTATAGAAAGGAATCTATGCTGCAACAAATGTTTGCAGAATAATAGCCCTTTATCTATTTTTCCTCTAGATTATATAGTCCTCTGAAGTTTGGGATTTCAACTCCACCATAATTACAGGGTGGATCTCTCTCAAGCAGTTGAATGACCTTAGTGTGTAGATTATTATTAATACTATTAATAATAATTATTATTACCCATTTGTCATTTTTCACAGAGCACTGCTCATTTTTAGTTTCAAATAACTTGATAGAAACATTCCAAGATCATTGGAGTCCACATTTGTTGCATAACAACCAGGATCCAGGGCCCGAATTCACCAACCCATTCTTAGACTTTTGAATAAAGAATATACTTTAAAGTATGAAAAATATGTCCTGCATTTGAATATATACAGGCTACCACTGGTGATTATGCCATCAACAAAATGTTCTAAATGCATAATGATGTAGATAGAGGTTGTTTAC
This sequence comes from Dreissena polymorpha, assembly GCF_020536995.1. NCBI lineage: Eukaryota > Metazoa > Mollusca > Bivalvia > Myida > Dreissenidae > Dreissena > Dreissena polymorpha. The sequence continues at coordinate 46,079,785 of NC_068365.1, forward strand.
ACCAAGTTTTACTCAAATTAAAGCCATCCTTACACACTCCAATTTAAAGAATTTTCAGTATTCTTTGACTAAGTCTAAGAACTGTTTGGTGAATAAGGGCCCTGGTCAAAGCTGGGTCACATTATAACTGTTTGGTGAATAAGGGCCCTGGTCAAAGCTAGGTCACATTTTAACTGTTTGGTAAATAAGGGCCCTGGTCAAAGCTAGGTCACATTTTAACTGTTTGGTGAATAAGGGCCCTGGTCAAAGCTAGGTCACATTTTGACTGTTTGGTGAATAAGGGCCCTGGTCAAAGCTAGGTCACATTTTAACTGTTTGGTGAATAAGGGCCCTGGTCAAAGCTGGGTCACATTATAACTGTTTGGTGAATAAGGGCCCTGGTCAAAGCTAGGTCACATTTTAACTGTTTGGTAAATAAGGGCCCTGGTCAAAGCTAGGTCACATTTTAACTGTTTGGTGAATAAGGGCCCTGGTCAAAGCTAGGTCACATTTTGACTGTTTGGTGAATAAGGGCCCTGGTCAAAGCTAGGTCACATTTTAACTGTTTGGTGAATAAGGGCCCTGGTCAAAGCTAGGTCACATTTTAACTGTTTGGTAAATAAGGGCCCTGGTCAAAGCTAGGTCACATTTTAACTGTTTGGTAAATAAGGGCCCTGGTCAAAGCTAGGTCACATTTTAACTGTTTGGGGAATAAGGGCCCTGGTCAAAGCTAGGTCACATTTTAAGGTCTTTTGAAAGAAAATAATTGCTTTGTCCAATAACTATTTAAAACAAAGTTTGTATAGAATCTCCTTGTAACAATGGTCTACTTGCAGTTTTTATCTGATTATTTATTTAACCCTTTCCCACTCAGAAGAAACGTGAAAATGGCTATGTGCAAACAGCATACAACCAGAACAGCCAGTGAGTAATCAGTATCAGTTTTTTCCTTCTTTGTAAAGTACCGGAAAACAGCACATTTCCAAAGAGGAAAAAAATACAAAATGCCAATGACTGTCAAAAAGTTCCCAATTGAAGGATATTGACCCATTACGATGGTTTGACTGACATACTATTGACATTATGTCTCGCAGTATGTATGTCTTCATTATAGATCTTTTTATGTGCAAGTCGATATCTGATTCTCACAGGTCCCTGCTTGATAATTGATCACGCAGTGAAATAAGATATTAACCTGTCACTAAGTCTTTCACCCATGTTATTTTATGATTATGAAAGTTTGCTTTTTTTGGCCAAAATATGTGTTTTCTGTTATTTTTTTTAGCTCACCTGTCACGAAGTGACATGGTGAGCTTATGTGACCGTGTGATGTCCAGCGTCCGTTGTGTGTGCGTGCGTGCGTGCGTCCGTCCGTCCGTCAGTCAACAATTTGTTTGTGTAGACAGTAGAGGTCACAGTTTTCATCCAATCTTTATGAAATTTGGTCAGAATGTTTATATTGATCAAATCTGGTTTGGGATTGTATTTGGGTCAGCTGGGGTAAAAAACTAGGTCACTAGGTCAAAAACTAGGTTAAATAATAGAAAAACCTAGTGTAGACAATAGAGTTCGCATTTTTCATCCGATCTTTATGAAATTTTGTCAGATTGTTTATCTTGATGAAATCTGGGTTGGGATTGTATTTGGGTCATCTGGGGTCAAAAACTAGGTCACTAGGTAAAAAACTAGGTCAAATAAAAGAAAAACCTAGTGTATACAATAGAGGTCGCAGTTTTCATCCAATCTTTATGAAATTTGGTCAGAATGTTTATCTTGATGTAATCTTGGTTGGGATTGTATTTGGGTCATCTTGGGTCAAAAACTAGGTCACTAGGTCAAATAATAGAAAAACCTTGTGTAGACAATAGAGGTCACAGTTTTCATCCAATCTTCATGAAATTTGGTCAGAATGTTTGTCTTGATGAAATCTGGGTTGGGATTGTATTTGGGTCACCTGGGGTCAAAAACTAGGTCAATAGGTCAAATATTAGAAAAACCTTGTGTAGACAATAGAGGTCACAGTTTTCATCCAATCTTTATGAAATTTGGTCAGAATGTTTATCTTGATGACAATTGGGTTGGGATTGTATTTGGTTAGTCAGGTGAGCGAATCAGGGCCATCATGGCCCTCTTTTTTCTTAGATGATTTTGATATCAGTAGGAAGTTAAATGCAGAAAATCAGCACTATCAATATAAGTGCAAGCCCATGTTTTCATGTGTTTTTTTAACCCTTTCCCACTCTGAAGCAAAGTGAAAATGGCTTTGTGCAAACAGCATAAAACCAGAACAGCCTGCGAGTAACTCACAGTCTATTCAGGTTTTATGCTGTTTGCTGCTCATCAGAATCTAAGGGTTGGAAATGAAACCTTAAAACTTGATTATAGTAAGAAAGATATTTAATTAAATGTAACTTTCTATGGGACTACAAATCCATCAAAATATGTTTCTAAGTGGTAAAGGGTTATTAGCATTTTTGTGTTGCTCTTCAAGATATTGACCCAACACAATGGTTTTACTGTTAGACTATTGACGTTAAGTCTCGCAGTTTGTATGTCATCATTATAGATCTTTCTATGTTCAAGTCATTTCTTGTTAACTGATTCTCACAGGTCCCTTCTTGATAATTGATCATGCAGTAAAATAAGATATTAACCTTTCATCAAGTCTTGCACCCGTGTTATATTATGGTTATGAAAGTTGGCTATTTTTTGCCAAAACATATGTTTTCAGTTATTTTGTTTTTTCTTAGATGTTTTATATCAGTAGGAAGTTGAATGCAGAAAGGTTTTTAATTAAATTGAACTTTCTAACGGACAACAAATGTGTAAAAATAAGTATCTAAATGGTAAAGGCCTAAAAAACACACGAAAACGTGGGCTTAAATTTAAATTTAAGTTAAATTTAATTTAAGAATTGTCTTACTAAATTCAAGTTTTAAAGGCTTCAGTTGCAACCCTTACATACTAAAGAGCAGCGAACAGTAAAAAACCTAAACAGACTGCAAGTTACTCGCAGGCCGTTCTGGTTTTATGCTGTTTGCACATAGACATTTTCACTTTGCTTCTGAGTGGCATAGGGTTAAGGAAATGTTTGAAGATGTAGCAGATGTATTATCCACTTACAAGGCTTTATTTTCATATGATGATGTTCAACCTTTTTCATCACAGATAGTTAGAAAATTATAAACAATGCCATACAAACTTGTTTGCTGTTTAAAGAATGAATTAATAATCCAATGGAGTCAATAAAACATCACTAAATAGTGTTATAATGGTTCAAATAATATCGGACTAAACACTACTTGTAGGTTGTTTTGGGCCTTTTATGCAAATGTCCATTCATTTAACATGTATAGACAAAAGCTTTAATTTTTTTCTAATGAATGTTCTTTTATCGATTCTATGTAAGTATATATATTCAACTAGGTATATTTCATTTCAGGCCTGTTTGCCAGACGGGAGGCCTTGCTTAAAATGCAGGCAGATGGAGCAAATATTCCGGAGAAAGACGTACCCAGTGTGCGTACAGGCGCCACCCCTGAAGACAGGTAGAAAAGACTTATAGTTAGAGGCTCAAATTCAAAGGCAGGCATAGTGTGTAACCAGACGGATTATTTTAATAAAAGATTATTAAGAGCACTGTACGAAGCAATTAACCAATTATAATTTGCTATAAAAGAAAATGCAAAGTAGTTTTAAGACAATTGTATCTGTAAATTTTGGTTTAATACTTGTTGGGCATGATAAATTGTAAGAGGCCCATGCATGCCAGCTTACAAAGCACCCGGAGTAACCTGTTAATGTAAGGTAACATTCAACATGGTAACATAAGGTTACATTCAACTCCAAGTTTTGAGCTGTGTTTTGGGAAAACTAGACTTATATCATTTGCGGAAATTGTTGTCCAGATTGTCTTGTGAAATTGCACAGGCTTATCAGGGAAACACTTTCAGCCTTTTTGTAATTTTTTATATAAAGGAAGTCTCCTTTTAACAAAAATCCAGTGAAGGTGGAAAGTATAGTCCCTGATTAGCCTGTGCAGAGCTAATATGGGACAACGATTTATGCACATGCATTAGGGCCCAGTTATCCATATCATGTCTCATATATCTGTCAGCAGTCATGAGGTGGGGTTACTGCGGGAGGAACTAGGGCGGGTAACGAGGGAAAGGGACCGACTGGCGGCGCAGATCAAACAGGACTCAACCACCTGGGACAGCAAGGTCGCCGCCATCAGATCAGAGGGTGAGGACAGCAACCAGGCTATCAAGTAGTCTTAACTCTTTTCCTCTCAGATACACACTTTGATGTGTTTGTAGTCCCTTAGAAAATCAAATTTAATTGAAGACCTTTTGTACTAGATTCAAGTATTAAAAGCTTTATTTCCAACCCTAAGATACTGATGATAAGCAAACAGCATAAAACCTGAACAGATTGTGAGTTACTCAATTTCACTTGGCTTCTGAGTTGGAAAGGGTTAAGTTTTGATGATTTCTCCTTATTTTCAGTGTTCTGTCACTTAAAATAGGTCATTAAAAAACGGTTTAAGCTTTAGCTGAATTTTAATTTAATTTAATTAATTTTTTTTCCAAGGGCATACAGTAGTGTTGTAGTTGGCTGGATCTGTTGGTTGGTAGTGGGGTTTTTAATGGGTTATTTCACTTATAATTTCACTCTGTCCCTGTCATTCCTGGGAGGATTATTGTGGAGAATTCTTACCCATGACCAGACAATGTGTCACATATAACTCCCACTCTCCTGGAAAAATGTGCAGTTAACAATTCAAAGTCAAAGATGATCAAGTTAAGTTTCTGCTGTGTGACTTTCTATGTCCAGGGAGTAAAGCCCCCAGTTCAGCTCTCCTTGTTGAAGATTTTTACAGCTATTTCTCCTCAGGTTCAGTTTGAATTTGACAGAAACTGAACTCAAGAACCAACTAAAGACAAATCAATTAAGTTTCTATGTATATGACAACATTATTTGAATAAACATGTTTGTGCTCAGCAGGGTATGATTAAAGTGTGAATATGAGGGCTCAGGTATTTGAAGAAAATCACAGCTTTCTATTGCTGATAATAGATAATATTCTGCTGTCTATCATAACAAAACTACATTGGTAATTAGTACATTGAGACATGTTTACATATGAACAAATCACTTATAACAAAAACAAATGTAGAATAATGTAATACAAGTAAAAAAAAATCTTGTACTGGTAAGGAAGAATGATCAGCAGACTGTATGTATATCTGTCGGAAGACATTTATTTGTCCAAATAGGTTTTCCTTTTGTTTTTTATGTAGAACACTTAAAACATGCTTGGATTGTTCCTTATGAAATGAGGCAGTTCATTTGTGATTTTTAGCGTCATATGATATAAAAAAAGTTATGCACTTTTTTTCAATTTCTGTACTATTTTTATTGTTTCAATAGACATTATGTATTTAGTTACATTTGTATATATTTGTTTCATCAAATCAGGATGTTTTGTTAAAAAAAAGCCACCCCATTTTTGTGCCCCCGAAGGAGGGCATATAGTGATCTGACCTTCCGTCCGTCTGTCCGTCCTTCCGTCACACTTTGCATTATGGTTTAGCGTTTAGGTTTCGAAAAATGCTCATTACTTCTATGTCCCTTCACATAGCAACTTGATATTCGGCATGCATGTGTATCTTATGGAGCTGCACATTTTGAGTGGTGAAAGGTCAAGGTCATCCTTCAAGGTCAAAGTTAAAAAAAACATGTATCAAAGCGGCGCAGAAGGGGGCATTGTGTTTCTGACCAACACATCTCTTGTTTTAAATAGTTAATATACACATCTATTCGGCATGCATGTGTATCTTATGGAGCTGCACATTTTGAGTGGTGAAAGGTCAAGGTCATCCTTCAAGGTCAAAGTTAAAAAAAACATGTATCAAAGCGGCGCAGAAGGGGGCATTGTGTTTCTGACCAACACATCTCTTGTTTTAAATAGTTAATATACACATCTAAAGCAAAATGAATTGTTTTAAAATCTTTTCCTCTTAAACCACAGAGGAAACTACAAAATATGTTGTATGTAACCATGAATTTCATTTCTCTTCCAACTTTCTACCCAAATTCAAAACTGGCCATGCCCCAGTTCCAATTTTCATTCTTATGACTTATTGCATATTTTTACATGCGCTGTGAGAGGGCTGTTTGTGGCTTTATGTTTTGATATTTTGCACAGAGGCTCCCTTCAAATTTTGTTCAAATAATATCCCCGAGATAAAAACTGGCCCCGCCCTGGATCTAAATTTTGATTGTTACGACTTGCTACATATTGCTACATGCAGTGTTAGGGGAGGGTTCATCACTATGGTGACAAGCTTTAGTTGTCTTTTACTGTTGATGCATTATGGTTCTTGATATTCATTCTAGTTGCCGAGGAGCTCCAGACTGTATCTCTAGCCAATCAGGACCTGGAGTCACTGGTGAAAGAAAAATCAGAGGTGAGGGAGTATGGTGGATTGTTACTGTTATCAGGTGCGGTTTAACCTTGTCACTAATGAAAATGTTGGTGAAAGTCAAGTACACGTGTAAGTACTTTGCAGACTTAAAAAAAAGATATATGGAATTGAAAGTATGCAAATAAAAATCAAATTAAAATGGTGTGATGCTTTATTGTTTTGGGTAAATAGATACAACACATTTGTTAAATAGAAAAAGAACTGTGCAGCATGAAGGACATGTTTAAACAAAAATTAAATGTGTGATTTTAACAAGGAATTGTTATGGGATGATGCATTATGTTCACCTGTGACTATTAAAGGTTAAACAGCATAGAAGTTGCAAAGAGGCAAAGGGAGAGCATTATGTAATCTCTTGTCTGTGGATTTTGTCATATTTGTGAAATATAGTGTGTGATGTTTGTGTGATATTTTGCTATTTGTTTAAAAAACAACAGTGAGGAAATCATATAATGCACTATATTCTGGGAAAACTGGGCTTAATGCATGTTTCGTAAAGTGTATTTCTAGATAAGCCTGTGAAGACTGCACAGGCTTATCAGCAATGACATGTTCTGGGTTTATGGAATTATTTCTCTTTAAAGGAAGTTTCTTTTAAACTATTAGCAATTATCCATTTCCCAGTTGCTGGGAAATGCAACAGGATGCGGTATATTTCATGTCAAGTCTCCCGCCTGGAATCCAGGCGCCGCTTTAATCGGTAATATTAGCAATGCGCAAATTAAAAAACTTACGTGGTGTGGTGTGCTCGCATAATAATGGTATTAATTCAAAGTTTCAAACATGTCAATGGTTTGTGAAAATGTGTAAGTTTTCACAACGAAAAAAAGCCGAGTATTCTGAATTCGAAAATACGCTACCGATTATCTCCAGAATCCACCATGAAATAGATCTTGTGTCTTTTCAACCAATCGTAATACACCAACTTTCTGCAGAATATCCATGAGATAGATCAAATTGTTAATTCAAAACTTCGGCTTTCGTGTTGATAACGTTTTTTATGAGTTTTTGTTTTGAGCATTTATCCACAAACAACACGCAAAATTGATATCGATAGTAACAGGTATTGTGTTTTTTACGCTGTTTTAGGTTGATTGAATTAGATTTTATAGATATACTTGAGACTTATTCTTTTTACATTGAATTTGGTTTAATCAGGAAGAACTCTAAAAAATCCAGTCTAGGCGGAAAGTGTCATCCGTCACTGGCTTATTTGGGATGACACTTTACAAACATGCCGTAAGCCCAGTTTTCCCAGATAGTGGCTCATGTACTAATGCAAGTTAGTGTGTTTGTAGAAGCTATCAGAGCTGGTTGAGGAGCTGGAGTGTTGCCATGCCGACCTGGAGTTTGCCAACCAGAACATAGAGGAACTGAAGGAAACACTGGCCAGACAGGAGACCCACTTACAGCAAGGTACAAATATAATGTTGGGGTAGTATGGGCTCTTCAACAAATAGTTTTACACAAGGGTGTCAATTGTCCAGATTATTCCGCAAATCTAGATTTGAACCATCCAGAGTCCATTTTTAGATCAATATAAATCCGATTGGGTTTTTAACAGGGGCGGGGGGGGGGGGGGGGGGGGGGGGGGGGGGGGGGTATGGGGAAAATCTTGATAGTGGAGTCAACAAAACAAAGCAAATGTCCGCCATCTTGCAGTATTTTAAATACTCAATCCAGTATATCACTGCAATAACATATTGTAAAGCAATATGTTAACCAAATTATGTATTGATTACGCATTTGCTAGGTAACTGGTTTTCATTTTATGCAGTAAACAATAAGGATATTTTACTTCATTCGCAAAACAGTTATTTATTTTTTTGCCTGTTTTCAGATATGGTAGTTTTGGTCGATTAAAATTTATTTTTGATGTTCTTTATAAAAAAAAAAATGAGGAATACACATCCGGGGTTATGGATGGTCTTATATATAATAATCGGCATTGTTTTACCTCAAATTGCAACTAGAAAGACTATAAAAAAGTACAATAAGCTATGGCTTGGGGGAAGAGCTCTGCCCTTTATTTACGTTGGGGACCTGCGGCCCCAGACCTTGGCCTAATTTTACGGATTTTAAATTTTGGAAAATTGACGCTCCTGTAATGACATTCATCTTCAACAAATAGTTTGACATTCATCTTTAACAAATAGTTTGACATTCATCTTTAACAACTAGTTCCACATTCATCTTTAACAAATAGTTTTCCATTCATCTTTTACAAATAGTTTTCCATTCATTCTATAACAAATAGTTTTACATTCATTCTATAACAAATAGTTTTACATTCATTCTATAACAAATAGTTTGACATTTGTCTTTAACAAATAGTTTGACATTTGTCTTAAACAAATAGTTTGACATTCATCTTTAACAAATAGTTTGACATTCATCTTCAACAAATATTTTTCCATTCATCCTTTAACAAATAGTTTGACATTTGTCTTTAACAAATAGTTTGACATTTGTCTTTAACAAATAGTTTGACATTTGTCTTTAACAAATAGTTTGACATTTGTCTTTAACAAATAGTTTGACATTTGTCTTTAACAAATAGTTTGACATTTGTCTTTAACAAATAGTTTGACATTCATCTTTAACAAATAGTTTGGCATTCATCCTTTAACAAATAGTTTGACACTCCTCTTTAACAAATAGTTTGACATTCATTTTTAACAAATAGTTTGACACTCATCTTTAACAAATTGTTTTCCATTAATCTTTAACAAATAGTTTAACATTTATCTTTAACAAATAGCTTGGCTTTCATCTTTAAGAAATTGTTTGACATTTATCTTTAACAAATAGTCTTCCATTCATATTGAAGGAAGAAGTTTTGCATTTGCTATTACTATAGTGGGGGACATATTGTTTTTGCCCTGTCTGTTGGTTGGTTGGTTGGTTTGTGTGCTTGTTTGTCCCAACTTTAACATTTTGCCGTAACTTTTGCAATATTGAAGATAGCAACTTGATATTTGGCATGCATGTGTATCTCATGGAGCTGCACATTTTGAGTGGTAAAATTTCAAGGTTTACATCATCCTTCAAGGTCAAAGGTCAAATATATAGCTTCAAAGCGGCGCAGTAGGGGACATAGTGTTTCTGACAAACACATATCTTGTTCAATGTTTCAATTACTTTTTTTAAGTTCCTTAAAGTAGCCAAGATAGTCTTTTTGGAGGTTGCAGTAGCATTTCTCATGGTTTAGTTGATGTCAATGTGCCATCATTGACTATTAAATTATTAACCAGGTTTATAACAGCAAGCATGCATGAAGACCTCTGGGATTGTATTGAAGACTTTTCAGGTCACTATAACTTAAAAAGATAAGGTTTCTACTCATTTATTTTAGTCTGCTTGCTAAGCCAATATATCAGATCAGTCTGTGCAATCCACACAGGCTATCAAGGATGACACACTTTCATTTTTAACGTATTTTTCATTAAAAGGAAGCCTTTTGTTAGCAAAAATCCAGGTAATGCGAAGTGTTTCCCTGATTAGCCTGTGCACACTGCACATGCTTTAAGCCCTGTTTTCCCAGAGTGAGACTCACATGGTTTAGTCTGGTTCCCATGTATTTCCAGTGTTAGAGGCTCAGAGGGAGGAAGTGGAGAACCAGTCAGCAGACAGACTGGCAGACCTCGACAGACAGCTCAATGACGCAAAACGCGAGCACACTAAAGCAGGTAGGAGTGATCAGTTGTAGAGTTTATTACAGCAGATCATTTACATTCAATTTGTTGAACATTGAATTGCACACTAAAAGGTATGAGTGATTTGTTGTACAGTTTGGTTTACATATGGTTAACATGAATTAACATTGAATCGATCACTGTCATTGAAGGAACGTTGTTTTTAGCTCGACTATTATATATGAAATATATATAGTGGAGCTATCCTACTCACCCCGGCGTCGGCGTCTTTGTCAGCGTTAGGGTGCAAATGTTAAAGTTTTCATACTACCTCAAATATTTTCTTTGTCCCTTGACATATTGCTTTCATATTTTGCATACTTGTTTACGAACATGACCCCAACCTATAAACAAGAGCAGACAACTCTATCAAGCATTTTGTCATAATTATGGCCCCTTTTCCACTTAGAATATGCAGCAAATGTTTTTATATGTTGCATACTTGTTTACCAACATGACCCCAACTTATAAATAAGAGCAGACCACTGTATCAAGCATTTTGACATAATTATGGCCCCTTTTACACTTAGATAATGGAACATTTTGCTTAAATTGCCATAACTTCTTTATTTATGATCACATTTTATAATTACTTTGACAAAACAACACTTACCTGAATACCACAATGGATTCCACCCAAACAATACCCCAAGCTCCTACCAGAATGCCCCCCCCCAACCTCACTCCCCCCCCAATTTTTTTTTTTAACATCATCTTATAAATTACTACACCCCAAATTATACCCCCCTCTCACCCCTCTACCCCCCCCCACCCACCCCCCCCCCCCAATTTTTTTTTTTTTAAACATCATCAAATAAATAACTCCACCCCACATTATACCCCCTCTCATCCCCCACCCCCCCCCAAAAAAGTTTTTTTTTCTAAACATCATCTAATAAATTACCACACCCCACATTATACCCCCCTCTCACCCCACCCCCCCCCCCCCTACCCCCACCAAATTTTTTTTTTTTTGTAAACATCATCTAATAAATTACCACACCCCACATTATACCCCCCTCTCCCCCCACCCCTACACCCCCCTCCCCCCCCCCCACACACAATTATTTTTTTTTCCTTTTTTTATTTTTGAAAGATCGTCTAATAAATTATTGAATATGAACAATTTCCCCATGATGGTTTACGTTATACTGTCAAGCACTCGAATAGTCGAGCACGCTGTCCTCTGACAGCTCTTTTTTATTCCCTCAGCATCTTCAGAAGCATATAGCAATTTGCCCGTCCGCTTAGCAGTTTCTTTGTTTGTAAACGATGTGTAACGTTAATGATTCTACCTACAAATCTGTGGTATTTAAAGAAATATTGTTTTTGAACACTATCAACTGGACCACATTATCTGACCTCATTCTGACCTTTCTGACCAATTTTTGGACTAATTCAGAAGGTCCAAAGTCTGTTGACCTACTTTTAGACTAATTCAGAATGTCAAAAGTATGCTGAGCTACTTTTGGACTAATTAAGAATGTCCAAAGTCTGCTGCCCTACTTTTGGACTAATTCAGAAGGTCCAAAGTCTGTTGACCTACTTTTGGACTAATTCAGAAGGTCCAAAGTCTGTTGCCCTACTTTTGGACTAATTCAGAATGTCTAAAGTCTGTTGACCTTCTTATGGACTGATTCAGAAGGTCCAAAGTCTGTTGCCCTACTTTTGGACTAATTCAGAAGGTCCAAAGTTTGTTGACCTACTTTTGGACTAATTCAGAAAGTCTAAAGTCTTGGTTATTCGAAAATGATGTTTGTCGTCTAACATCAATACCGCTTGCTTCAAATCTTTGATACTAGTTTGGTTGATGTTTACACATCTTCATTACCTGACCTAGTTTTGTCTTTAACATCAACCTTTATGGACTTAGAGTAGCTCCAAAGGTTCAAATTTTTGGTGAAACCCTTATTATGTGTTTGGTAAAAAATCAATACGGCTTCAGCAAAGCTGGGTTACTTGTGTGGATGTACTCTCAACAAACCCACATCACCTGAACTTATTTAAAACATGAAATTTACCTTATTTTGCAAATAACTAATTTTAATGGTCAAATTAACTAATACTGACAAGGTTTCCATTGGGGGCATATCTGTTTATTGAATGCAGTATAATGTTTAAATTTTCAATGAGCTGAAATAAACCCAAAAAAACATTAATGTGACATAATTACTTGGAGGTTTAATAGCTTATTCCTTGTTTTTATGCCCCCAGTAGGGTGGCATATAGCAGTTGAACTGTCCGTCAGTCAGTATGTCAGTCTGTCCGTCCGTCCGAAAAAACTTTAACATTGGCCATTACTTTTTAAATATTGAAGATAGCACCTTGATATTTGGCATGCATGTGTATCTCATGGAGCTGCACATTTTGAGTGGTAAAATTTCAAGGTTTACATCATCCTTCAAGGTCTAGGGTCGAAAAAACAAAGTCAAGGGAAGTAATAAGCTTTAAATGGACATAGTTATCTGACCTGCCCACGTATATATTTTTGTTAAATAGATCAAAGCGGCGCAGTAGGCGGCATTGTGTTTCTGACAAACACATTGTGCTAAAAGGTCAAGGTCATCCTTTACGGTCTACGGTAAAAAATACAGATTTAAGGGAAGTAATAAGCTTTAAAAAGGGAGAAAATTATTCAATATTGAACATGTGTATCTCATGGAGCTGCACATTTTGAGTGGTGAATCTACAGTCACGGTAGTGGCTTTTAATTATTTGCTACTAAAAATAGACATTTGTTACAGCCAATTATTTTCAAGGGAAGTAATTTATATAATTATAAATCTCATATTATATATTTCCTTACCAAGAATTGAAGTTCTTTTCACAGTTACTGTACAGATTTATTATTTTGATTATTTAAAACCCAAATGATTGATTTTTCAATAATTTTTTTTTTAAATGATATAATTATAATTTCTTTGATGTTCATTATATACCTGTGGACTTATGTCCATAGATACATGATCAACTCTGGCTTTGAAAGAAAAAAAACTCTGGCTTTGATCTCTTTTAAACCACAGGCCTGATGTCTGACATGGTCAGACCCCCCCCCCCCCCCCACCCCCAACCTCCCCCCTCCCCCCAGTTGGATTGGACAAAATTCAAGGGAAGTAATAACCTTTAAAGGGAGATGATTTTTATACCTGCCAAATGATAAATAGAAATTTTATTTCAATGCGGCGCAGTAGGGGGCATTGTGTTTCTGACAAACACATCTCTTGTTATTTACTGTCCTTTGTATTCTTTTAACTAAAAATGGATAATAACAGCAAATAATGCATCGCAAATAATATTAGGTACAAAATGAATTAGGATACTGTGACTGAAAATGTGAATGACTCACCATGTGCTATTCTAGTGTTCTATACCTTGCTTAATTAGCATCATGTTAAAACACACACAATTACCAGTACAACACATGACAAAGTTTGGTTAAGACATTGCACCAGACAAAACATAAATATTGTTAAAACATTGTTTTTATTTGAAGAAAAAGTAATAATTTTTAGATTGACTGAACTAAACTTGTACTGTGCTAAAGGGGTATTATTCATAAGCACTACAACATGTCTCATGACAGCTGGTAAAACCTAAGAGGCTTGTTTGTAGGTTGCCTACTTATCGTTATCAATGAAACATTTATCCCATTCCATGTAAGCCCTTTATCAGAGCCAGATTTCAGGTGAGCATTATACAATCTTGAGCCATTATGGCCCTGTAGCTCTTGGTTTTTTTGTTCCCATGGTTTTATTACTTAATAAATAATTTATTTGTTATTGATCCCAAAACTGTCATTGATCTTTGACTGTCCAATATCTCTTGCTGTTATTGTTCCATGACTGATTGTTTCATGGCTGTCATTGTTTCTTGACTGACATTGATCATTGCTGTCATTGTTCCATGACTGATTGTTTCATGGCTGTCATTGTTTCTTGACTGACATTGATCATTGCTGTCATTGTTCTATGACTGATTGTTTCATGGCTGTCATTGTTTCTTGACTGACATTGATCATTGCTGTTATTGTTCCATGACTGATTGTTTCATGGCTGTCATTGTTTCTTGACTGACATTGATCATTGCTGTTATTGTTCCATGACTGATTGTTTCATGGCTGTCATTGTTTCTTGACTGACATTGATCATTGCTGTTATTGTTCCATGACTGATTGTTTCATGGCTGTCATTGTTTCTTGACTGACATTGATCATTGCTGTTATTGTTCCATGACTGATTGTTTCATGGCTGTCATTGTTTCTTGACTGACATTGATCATTGCTGTCATTGTTCTATGACTGATTGTTTCATGGCTGTCATTGTTTCTTGACTGACATTGATCATTGCTGTCATTGTTCCATGACTGATTGTTTCATGGCTGTCATTGTTTCTTGACTGACATTGATCATTGCTGTCATTGTTCTATGACTGACATTGATCATTGCTATCATTTTTCTATGTTATATATCTGTCACTCTCTGCCTTGCAGTGGTCTCCCTTCGTCAGTTGGAGCGTAACTCTGCCCGTGAGAAGTCACGCCTCACAGAACAGCTGACTACAACAGAGCAGCACTACACCCGACAGCTGGAAGGGCTACAGCAACAACTGAGGGCCGTTGAAGCAGAGAGGAACCTCATGATGGTAAAAATTACAAGAGCTGTGTTCTGGTAAAATTGGACTCAATGCATGTGCGTAAAATGTCGTCCCAGATGAGTGTATGCAGTCCGCACAGACTAATGAGGGACGACACTTTCAGGTATTTATGACGTTAATTTTGTTAAAAAGAAGTCTTTTCTACTCGAAAATCCACTTAAGGCGAAAAGTGTTGTCCCTGATTTACCTGTGTGGACTGTACAGGCTAGTCTAATAGGACACTTTAGGCACATGCATTAAGCCCTGTTTCCCCAGATTGAGGCTCATATCATTGTTCTCCTGCAGGAATTGGGTATATTGGCATCACTCTGTCCATCGATCAGTCTCTCTCTCAGTCCCTCTGTCTGCATATAAAAGTTACAAGTTTGTAGAGTTATTTGCCCTTGAATATAAAACAGAGCAGAACAGAATATTTTATTTTAACTTTAGCATATACAACTCATCGTCATCAACATATGCATACATTAACAGCATGCGTTTAAAGTACTTACAAAACATACATTGTTTCATAGAATGAAAAATGTACAACAAAAAAATACATGTTCTCGTGAGAATGTCACATGGTTGAGGTAAATGGTAAATACACAGTGACCACATAAAGTCAACTTTGGCTAATAATTGCAAAAAATAAAACGCTATTCAGATTTGATTCTGTTCCTTATTTGTTTTACTGGAAATATATTGTTAATGTAGACTACATACAAATCATATGCTCTCGTATTTTAAAGGATTTTTAAACTGAACATAGCTAGTGTTGTTGGAGCTATTGAGTAGTTAATTCAATACAGCTGACCAAACAGTTTGATGTGTATGAATCTTGTTTGTGATAAAGCTCCATTTATAATTTGATTGGTATCTTACGTGTTGTAGCACCAAAATAAAATAGTTTAAAAACAAGTTGTGTGGCATGGCTAGCTTAGTTGATCTCAATTTTGATTTGTTTGAATGGGATTGTTATGGCTTTTAAGATCAAAATTAAAAACAGTTAAATAAATGTCTAAGTCCTGGATTGTACAAGCAGGATTTTTCAGTTTAACTTCCTTTTGTCGCACATAATATTTTCTGGGATCAACCCCAACTCTGAGAAAGTTCTCCGTGTCTTTTCCAAAGACCCCAAATACTGGTTCTACCCAGGAAATAAACTTTAATAAAATACTTCACTTCTCTTGACTCTTTCTTGTGTCTTTTATACGCCTGAAGGCTATCATTTTTTATTTAGAAGGGTTTAACTTCTTTCTGAGGATATTGGTCAGAATAATTTTTAGGCTATTATCATTTTTTGATATTGATGGCATTTGGAAAGTTTACCTTTTACCACTTAGAAACGTATTTTGACACATTTGTCCTTAGAAAGTTAATTAAAGGCCTTTCTTACAAGATCCAAGTTTGAAAGGTTTCAGTTCCAACCCTTAGATACTGATGAGCAGCAAACAGCATAAACCCTGAACTGACTGCGAGTTACTTGCAAGCTGTTCTGGTCTTATGCTGTTTGCACATAGTCATTTTCACTTAGCTTCTAAGTGGGAAAGGGATATTTAAGTGCATTCACCACTTGTCATCTGCCATGATTCATTAAGCGTCCCCCGAAAAAGAGGGGGGTAATGTAAACTGATCATCTTTACAAACCTGAAACTGTTTAAATTCTACACAAATATCTAAATTAATAAAATGCGCTCTCCTTTTTATTATTTCTTAAAAACAGTTCTTTATGAGATATTTGAGCCTTGCTCTTTGAAAACAGGGCTAAATGCATGAATGTTAAGGTGTCCTCCTAGAGTCTCCATTTCCCCGATATGCACAGTCTAATCTGGGATAAAACTTTATGCACATACATTAAGCCTAGTTTTCTCAGAATATGGGCTCATATGGTAGCACCTTAAGACCTCTGTCTGTTCACAACCTTAGTGCTTTTGTTTCACAAATTGTTATTATGACGGACAAACAAAAAATGGCTGCTTTGTTTTTCACAAAGTCTAGGATCATGATAGCAGAGAAGTTTTTATAAATTCCCTTCCTTTGAAGAATATTTGTGTAGCTTTAAGGTCAAATATATACTTCTTTTTATAAAGTTTTATTGTATACCACCCCCCACCCATTTAAAGAAAAGTAGGGTATATTGGAATCAGTGTGGACATTAGTCTGTACATTAGTCTGTCTGTCTGTCTGTCTGTCTGTCTGTCTGTCTGTCTGTCTGTCTGTCTGTCTGTCTGTCTGTCTGTCTGTCTGTCTGTCTGTGTCGGTCATTCATTCCATAGACACAATCTTGTCTGAAGGTGTTCTCCTATACTTTTGTATGTACAACATTCATACTTGCAGTCATTGTTCCATATGATATTAAGTTGTGCCATTTTTAAATTTCTTTGTAAAAATTATAAATACTAAGCCCCTTTTTAAACTTTGACATTCTATAACCCCTATAACTTTAAACTTAGAAGTTCTGTAACATCATGATTGTTAATATACACTATTTGAACGGGTCTAGTAGCAACATTTTTATCAACTTGCTACATATTTTTACAAGAAATGTCTGTGTGTTACTAGTATTTGAAGTCTGTATAATAACAAACTCTGTTTGCATTGTTGTTAACAAACATCAGACTTACATGTCTATTAATGTCTTTCACATTTGCAGAAGCCATTTTAAATGTTATAGCTCTCATATTACACACATGCGAAATCCCTTTAAAATGTTATAGCCCTCATCTCTCAAATTTTGCATAAGCCCTTTAACCCTTTTTTACTTAGAAGAAAAGTGAAAAGGGCTTTGTGCAAACAGCATAAAACCACACCAGTCTGCGAGTTACTCGCAGACTGTTCAGGTTTTAAGCTGTTTGCTGCTCATCAGTGTCTAAGGGTTGAAAATGAAGCCTTAAAAACTTGAATCTAGGAAGAAAGATCTTAAATTCAATTTAACTTTCTAATAGACTACAAATGTGTGAAAATACATATCTAAGTGGTAAAGAGTTAAAATATCTAAGCACTATTCCCTCACTTTGGTATTCAACAAGTTTAACTAGTGTATAAATGTATCGTCTAAAATGTGACCTGTTTTTATGGGTTCATTCAACTAGTTTAACTACATGTAGTGTATGAATGTATCTTGTAAAATGTGGCCATGTTTTTATGCTGTTGGTTAAAGTTTTGTTACATAAATGCTTGGTATAAAATGAGTTCTTCATATACTTTGTTATGTAAAAAAATGCATATGGTACTTAAAACACGTGAACTGTCAATATATCAATAAGGTCATATCTATTTTTGGCCTGTTTGAATTGTGGATGCTAAGAAATGCTAAAAAAACACACCAAGTTTCTGCTTACCTAACTGAATACATACACTCTCACTGATTAAGTCCATCAAAGACATATTTATATAAGATATTAAACTAAATGACACCCTGAAATAAAGAGGAACAACACATAGAAATCAACCTCTGGCGACTGTTCATGAAACTAAGGCCTAACCAAATGTTTCCTGACACAAAACCAATCCTTTATTTTAACGGCAGACTCTGAAGTTTCCGAACATTAGGATGAGAATTGTCTCAATGTAGTGCTTTTTGTAATTCTTGAAATCAATATTTTTTACATAAAGAGGGAAATAACTTATAATTATTTTTAAATATCATATACTATTAGTGATTTTTAAGGCCGATTGGGGGCCAAAATTTGACCGAATTCATGAGCTCAAAAGGTATATATTGTTCCTCTATTATTTCCTTAAAATTCATTCAATGTTAGCCTTATTTTGAAATAAAGAGGACAAGCTTCTGACCGAAATTGACACAGTTATGGGTATTTTTGTAAATAATTCAAACTAGTTTTATAAAACCAAGCTTGATATTTATCACTTTTGTCACAAAATTCCCCAATATTGGCAAATGGCTTCTTGTCAATTTTACATCAAATGGAATGGTAGGACGTTGTCAAGGCTGAGACACACAATGTTAGCAAGTCAGGTTATTGTTTGTTAAACAATACAAGTGGGATTGTGATGAACAAAACTTGATTGAGTTATGATAGTCTAATAATAGAAAAAAATAGGTGTGTGAAAGAACAAAATTAACAGCAGATTACCAGTATATTAGACTGTCATTATTTGTGAAGTAATGGATCTGCAACTTAGCTGTGTTGTTTTATTATGTTTCCCAACAAAAAGAGACATACATTCTATACATTCTTTTATTACTAAGGTTAATTAATTATTTTTCTAAAAAAAGTAAACAAATAAAGAATAAAAACAATTTAGACCAACCCATATTTTTTTAAGCATGTAACTAGAAAAAAACATTTTTTGTTAAGACCTTATTGTATTGTATTATGTCACTTGCAAGTTTGTCTCTTTCTTCAAGTTTACCTTTTCTTTTCTTCAAGGCTACTCTGAGGCAAGAGGGCTTGGTAGGGAGATTGAAGAGTGAGAGGTCAGAACCAGTCTTACCGGACTGGGAGATAATTGAACCGGCCCACCTTCATTTGGAGACCAGTCAGGATGCTGACCAACCTGCATTTGGTGACAGTGGACTGGTCCAAGATCCTGCAGAGCCAGTATTTGTGGAGAGAGCCACAGATTTGAATCCAACCAATGATGGTACTGACTCACCAGAAGGTGTTTTACACTTTCTCTGCTCATAATGTCATACGAGCCATGTCATGCAAAAATGGGTCTTCTGCTTGTCGCTGCGATCGTAGCTCCAAACCAGCCTGCTCATTTGCGGGGTGTTGTGAAGAGCTTACCTGTCCACTAATTATGCCATGAAACTTGAATGACTTTATAGCCCTTTCCAACTCAGAGGCAAAGTAAAAATGGCTATGTGAAAACAGCATAAAACAAGTAACTTCCAGTCTGTTCAGGTTTAATGCTGTTTGCTGCTCATCAGTATCTATGGTTTGTAGATGAAAACCAAAAAACTTGAATGTAGTAAGAAAGGTCTTAAATGAAATATAACTTTCTGTGGGACTACATATGCATGAAAATACATATCTAAATGAGAAAAGAATAGAGTGCCAGACTTGGCCAATTAGCGGGTAGGAACGAATCTAAGCTTGCCCCATATGGCATACAACCCATTTTCCCATGACGCAGCTTATATCAAGTTGACCTATTTTCTGGGTTATTTTGAGTCTATAATAAGAGTTTCAGTCAATGTCGGATTAATATGGATTAGGGACAAGTTAATTGAATGTTGTACCACTCAGAAAGGTTTAACACTTTCCAAGGCGTGTCAATCAGGTTTTCCTTAACCTTCCTACACTTCGAAATCATTATTAATTGTGGGACGTAATTTTTGTATATTTTGTGGGTATACTAAGCCACATATTTAAGAACCCAACACAAACTCTATCACAATCTTTTATTTTAGCTCACCTGAGCACAACGTGCTCATGCTGAGTTTTTATGATCGCCTTTTGTCTGTCGTGGGTCGTGCACAGTCAACATTTGCCTTGTGAACACTCCAGAGGCCACATTTATTGTGTGATCTTCATGAAACTTGGTCAGAACATTTGTCCGATTGATACCTCGACTGAGTTCGAAACTTGGTCATGCTGGGTCAAAAACTAGGTCACTAGGTAAAAAAAAAGAAAAACCTTGTGAACACTGTAGAAGTCACATTTGATGCCCAATCTTCATGTAACTTTGTCAAAATGTTTGTCTAAATGATATGTTGGTTGAGTTCAAAAATGGTTCCGGTCGCTTGAAAAACATGGCCGCCAGGGGGCGGGCAGTATTCCTTATATGGCAATAGAGAAACCTTGTGAACACTCTAGAAGTCACAATTTTTGCCCAATCATCATAAAACTTGGTAAAAACATTGGTTTTATTGATATCTCGGACAAGTTCGAAAATGGTCCAGATCGGTGAAAAAACATGGCCGTCAGGGGGCGGGGCAGTTTTCTCTATATGTTTATAGTCACATTTTTGGTCCAATCTTCATGAAATTTGGTCAGAACATGTGTTTTCTTGATATGACGGTTGAGTTCAAAAATGGTTCCGATCGATAAAAGAACATGGCCGCCAGGGGGGGTCATTTTCCTTATATTTATATAGTAAAAATGCTTATGAACACTAGAAGTCACATTTTTTGCCTAATCATCATAAAAAATTCTAAACACAGATTTTGTTGATATCTCGGACAAGTTCAAAAATGGTCATGATGGGTGGAAAAACACCGCCAGGGGGTGGGGCAGTTTTCTCTATATGTATATAGTGAAAACATGTGAACAGTCTAGAAGACACATTTTTTGCCCAATCTTCATGAAATTTGGTCAGAACATTTGTTTCCTGGATATGACAGTTGAGTTCGAAAATGGTTTGGATCGGTAAAAACATGGCTGACGGGAGGGTCTTTTTCCTTATATTTATATAGTAAAAAAGCTTATGAACACTCTAGTTTCCTGATTTTCTGGCAGTTTTGTCTGAGCTTTCTTCTTCCTTCCTGCTGGTTTACCTCTACCAGACATTTTGTGATGTTTTTGTTATATAACTAAGAAATATGTCTGCAGATTAATGTAGATTTTTCAATTTCATTTTTTTCTGTAGGTTTAAGCCTTGGAATCCAATGCCAGAAAGGAAGTGATCTCAGGACTTTCTATAGAATGGGCAGTAACTCTCACTCAGGAATTTGAGAGAACTCTTTATTCATCAACATACTTGTATGCTCAAGATACTCTCCCTTGAAGGGTCCACATTTCTGCTAAAATAAACTGGGTTTTATTGTTTAATACAATAACCCACATTATCAAAGATTTGTGTTTTAAAACGGATTTATTGATTTTTTAATTGGAAATATAATAGAAAGTTGAGTCTGAGAATAGTTCATGTTTGTTTATAAACAAGGCTCTCAGGGGGGTGGTATTTTTTTTTAGCTCACCTTAGCACAACGTGCTCATGGTGAACTTTTGTGATCACCTTTTGTCCGTCGTGCGTTGTGCGTCGTGCAGCGTCAACATTTGCCCTGTGAACACTCCAGAGGCCACATTTATTGTCCGATCTTCATGAAACTTGGTCAGAACATTTGTCCCATTGATACCTCGAATGAGTTCGAAACTGGGTCATGCTGGGTCAAAAACTAGGTCACTAGGTCAAAAAAAGAAAAACCTTGTGAACACTGTAGAAGTCACCTTTGATGCCCAATCTTCATGTAACTTTGTCAAAATGTTTGTCTAAATGATATGTTGGTTGAGTTCAAAAATGGTTCCCGTCCCTTGAAAAACATGGCCACCAGGGGGCGGGGCAGTATTCCTTATAAGGCTATAGAGAAACCTTGTGAACACTCTAGAAGTCACAATTTTTGCCCAATCATCATGAAATTTGGTCAGAACATGTGTTTTCTGGTTATGACGGTTGAGTTCAAAAATGGTCCAGATCGGTGAAAAAACATGGCCGCCAGGGGCGGGGCAGTTTTCTCTTTATGTATATAGTGAAAACATATGAACGGTCTAGTTGTGATAAGCCATAATGTTAAAGAAAGATAACCTGTATATACTTTCTAATAGTTAACTCCCTTGTATAAACATGGGACTTCTTTCATAAAATGTGGTGTACATAAAGACAGTAGTTTGCATGCAATTTAATAAACCTATGTCATAAAAAAACTGTACATGTACTATTGCACTGTAGAGCCTTATCTTTGATCTTTACTGATAAGCCAAGTTAACCTACTGTGTTTTGGTGTTTTTAGCAGACTACTGTGCTATGAAACTGTTTCCATGGCAACCTTGTTATTTGGCATTTTCTAAATTAGAAAGACTCTTTTGATTGAAATAACTTTTGTAAATTCTTCTTATTTTTTACATTTGAGTCACTGGAGTTTTCCACTCTCCATAAATTGTGTTCTTTAGATTAAGTTAGACTTATTTTATAAACTAAATTTTTGAAGCAACTTCTAGACAAACAGCAACTAATATTTATATCAGTTTTTTTGACAGATTCTGAACTTCTTTTTAAATTCAATAAGGTATTTGCTGTATTTGTTTATTTTTAACGATACATAGATTCTTTAGACTAAAGTTAGTTATTTTCATTAAAGCTGCTTTGGTTATCACTTATAGATCAATTCTTTGAGTGTATGCAGGCATATCTGACTGGACGCCTTTAGTTAATTGAATTACAACTAGTTAGTGTGTTAGAAATAAGCCTTCTTTAATGAGACTCGATAAATATTTCCGTATTACATAAGTGCTCACAAAGTTACATAACTCATAACCGTCTTGTGACCGGTTCATTTGCTTAAGCGAACGAGACCGCACTACCACAGTTGTTTATAGTAAAACATTGTGAATACTTTAAGTCACATTTTTCGTTCAATCTAAATGACACTTGCTGATCTTCACACATGGTGACAATCTTTATGAGCATAATATTTTTTGCTCATGGGGAACTTTTGTGATCACCTTTTGTCAATTGTCTGTCTTCCGTTGTGTGTCATGAATATTTGCCTTGTTCACACTGTAAAGGCCACATTTATTGTTGGATCTTCATAAAACTTTGTCAGAAGATTTATCCCAATAATATCTTGTAATGTTTTGAGACCCAATTACCATAGACAAGAAAGACATTTTATCTAGATACACAAGTGTTTGTTGTTGTTTTTTTTGTTTCAAAGAAGTCTCTTCTTAACAGAAATCCAGTCTGGGTGTAAAGTGTCATCCCTGACTAGCCTGCACAGACTGCACAGTCTAATCTGGGACAACACTTAACGCATATGCATTTAGCCCTGTTTTCGCAGAGTGTGACTGCTATCATTGTGTTTTTCAGGCTTGACCAGGGAGAACCTGTCCTCTGTGCTGGAGGATCTCAAGTCACTCACTGACGCTGTTCTTGATGACGATGATGATGACACTGGGTCTGACATTGAGAGCTGAGCAATGCTTTCCTTTCTGTCTGTTGACTCTGACCATGATTCTGTGTAGCCTGACCAGTAGCGGGCTGGGGATGTTGTGATTTTGTGTGGCCTGACCTGTAGTGGGCGGGGGTAGTTGTAAAGGTACAATAGTAGGGTGTCTGATGCATGACATGTTGTGATACAACTGGTTGTATCGCTCACCACTGGACTTGTAAGTGAAACATAGCAAGAAATGTAAGGTCATTTAATTGTGTGTATCCAAATGATTAAAAAAGGCTTATGTATCTAATGTTACATTTGTGCATTTGCATTTTTCCATGTACGTGAATGTGGGAAGTAAAATTTGCACTCTGACAAATAAAAAAAGGCAGGTAAACATAGGGTGATTTTACTGCCATATTCTTGCAAATCTGTCTATGTCCAGAACAGGCCAGTAGATTGGATGTTAGTAATGATTAATTTTTATTATCACCTATAGATAGTGATGACTATATCAGATCCTATATTACAGCAGAATCAAACAGATAATAATTCATGGTAAACACTATAACTTTATATGATAGCTATTGATGTTTATTGGATCATCCGATGGACACTTTATATGATAGCTATTGATGTTTATTGGATCATCCGATGGACACTTTAATATGATAGGAATGTCAATCATAGTTATTTGTTCCTGCATTGTTATCATATTTTCAAGATTGTTTTTTTTTAAATATACGACCATACCATATTAGGATAAGTAGAATATTAGGTCTCCTTATGTATGTTGTTTTCAGTGTTTTACCACTATTATGGATGTCTCTTTTATACCTAATGATAAAATATGACATTTCTGCAGTGAAATAACAGCAGTGAAAATAACAAATTTTTGGAACAATCTTTTCTTTTTTTAGATTATCATATCAAGATTTACTTAAGATTTTTTGATTTTTTATGATTACCAGTGAATTAAAATCGGTATTCCACCAAATCCAACACATTTCTTTTTATTTAATGCTTTTTTTCACCGTTTATTTAAGAGGATGATGCAAACACTAGTGACTTCATTTTGTGTATTGCAATGTATTAAGGCACGCCACGGGAGAAAGGGTAATTTTGTAGCGAAAGGGAAACAGCTGTTAATTATTTTCTTGATAAAGGGGCATAAAAGAAACAGAAAATGCCCCACTCATGAAAATATATTTTCTATGATCACTAGTGAAATAACAAACGATCTTACACTGACATGAACAAATATCCTCTATATATTATTCTCATCACATTATGACATATGTAAGATACCATTTTTAGCATTGAATTGACACAATTATATGAGCCTGTCTCTGGGCAAATAGGGCTTAATGCATGTGCAAAATTTCGTCCCTTATCAGCCTGTGGCTAATCTGGGACAGTATTTAATGCACATACATTAAGCCTGTATTTTCCAGAGCATCGATCACATTTATTTATGAAGGGGTTTTGCATAGGTTGTAGAGGATGCAGGGCTAAAAATGGTACTTATTCAGTTAATTTTGTGGACTTTTTTATTCAGATGCCATTTAATTCGGATTAAGTCTTATGCAAGTAATTATTGTTGATAACTTTTGAAACATTGGTTGCTGGTTATCCCTTCTGTGCGTGTTTACAAGTCATACCTAGATCCTGGAGTTTGAAAAGAAAAAATGAATACTGATGTATACATGTATGTATTCTGTGTGAGGTATGATTTCTGCTGCTTTAAAAAAAGCTGTTATATTTTTGTATCATTATAATTTGTTAATATTATGATACAATTATTTTTGTATGATACTTATGCTATGTGCTTGCAAATTTATGCCAACTTGTCTAGAGATAAAGCTATAAATTCATTCATGCTTTGTTTTTCTTTGCATTGAACGTACATTCTCAAAGTCATCCATTATAAAAATTTCCCAGGAAATTGTTTGTATATTTAAAAATAATTAAGAAGCTTAGATTAGGATTTCCTTGAGTTATCAGCCTGTATGTGCCCTCAAGTGGTTTACGGTTATATCTGGAACCAACATCACTTGATATAAATCCGATACTTTTTGCCCCTTACCTTCAATTTTGACTTCAATTGAAAATGTTCTATTTTGGTTAACTTAATTGTTTTGTTTAAGCCATCAGCCACACTGCTTGCGACAACATTCATACATGCACAGGTAAGGCTTCAACCACCCAAATACATTATCATCAGAACTTAATTTGATCCTAACCTTTACGAAATGTTGACCTTAAATATTTCAAACTGTCTGTCCTTACACGTCTTACTAAACACATTATTTTTATGCCCCCCTTCGAAGAAGAGGGGGTATATTGCTTTGCACATGTCGGTCGGTCAGTAGGTCTGTCGGTCGGTCGGTTCGTCCACCAGGTGGTTTCCGGATGATAACTCAAGAACGCTTGGGGCTGGGATCATGAAACTTCATAGGTACATTGATCATGACTCGCAGATGACCCCTATTGATTTTGAGGTCACTAGGTCAAAGGTCAAGGTCACGGTGACCCAAAATAGTAAAATGGTTTCCGGATGATAACTCAAGAACGCTTATGCCTAGGATCATAAAACTTGATAGGTAGATTGATCATGACTCACAGATGACCCCTATTGATTTTCAGGTCAAAGGTCAAGATCACGGTGACCCGAAATAGTAAAATGGTTTCCGGATGATAACTCAAGAACGCTTATGCCTAGGATCATGAAACTTGATAGGTACATTGATCAT
Source organism: Dreissena polymorpha (assembly GCF_020536995.1). Lineage (NCBI taxonomy): Eukaryota > Metazoa > Mollusca > Bivalvia > Myida > Dreissenidae > Dreissena > Dreissena polymorpha. The sequence continues at coordinate 46,106,176 of NC_068365.1, forward strand.
GACTCGCAGTTGACCCCTATTGATTTTGAGGTCACTAGGTCAAAGGTCAAGGTCACGGTGACCCGAAATAGTAAAATGGTTTCCGGATGATAACTCAAGAACGCTTATGCCTAGAATCATGAAACTTGATAGGTAGATTGACCATGACTCGCAGATGACCCCTATTGATTTTCAGGTCACTAGGTCAAAGGTCAAGGTCACGGTGACCCGAAATAGTAAAATGGTTTCCGGATGATAACTCAAGAACGCTTATGCCTAGGATTATGAAACTTGATAGGTAGATTGATCATGACTTGCAGATGACCCCTAGAGATTTTCAGGTCAAAGGTCAAGGTCACGGTGACCCGAAATAGTAAAATAATTTCAGAATGATAACTCAAGAACGCTTATGCCGAGGATCATGAAACTTGATAGGTAGATTGATCATGACTCACAGATGACCCCTATTGATTTTCAGGTCAAAGGTCAAGGTCACGGTGACCCGAAATAGTAAAATTGTTTCCGGATGATAACTCAAGAACGCTTATGCCTAGGATCATGAAACTTCATAGGTACATTGATCATGACTCGCAGATGACCACTATTGATTTTCAGGTCACTAGGTCAAAGGTCAAGGTCGTGGTGACCGGAAATAGTAAAATGGTTCCCGGTTGATAACTCAAGAACGCTTATGCCAAGGATCATGAAACTTCATAGGTACATTGATCATGACTGGCAGATGACCCTTTTGATTTTCAGGTCACTAGGTCAAAGGTCAAGGTCAGTGACAAAAAACATATTCACACAATGGCTGTCACTACAACTGAGAGCCCATATGGGGGGCATGCATGTTTTACAAACAGCCCTTGTTCCCTATAATGTTATTGCTTGACTGTTCCCATTTCACCCGAAGTCAAATGGACTATCACAAAACAGTTGCATGTGTGTTTAACTCAAATTTGTTGTTGTTTAGTTTTCTGTCATAAGTTAAAAACATTTAAAGCAGAGCAGTACACAAGAACCATTACTCTGCACAAACACATTTTGGATTGATCTCCCTTGTTTATTTTTCGTACTTTGTGTTTGCTCCTTTTATTAGTTTAAAAATAAAAAACGTAACATGTTGATATAAACTTCATTGGCAAGAAATGCAGCACAAACAGTATTATATACTTCATAATTGTGTAGTTTTTGTCCTTTTTACTTTTTAATGTTCAAATTTGCCTTTCCACTCAAGAACAAATTTAGATATTCTTATTCTTGAAAGAAATATCTTGAGGCAAAGATGTAGTTTATCTTAATTCAATAATGAACATACAAGAAGTCTAATATTGTAGGTTTATTACAAAGCAGTGCTGGGACACACCCCGGGTCCTCACTTAATGTAACCTCTAATGCAAAAAGACCTAATTAACTAAAACAAATACACATGAATGATTCAAAGTACTTTTTAAAGACAACTAGTACATGTTTTCATTTTAATATAGAATTTGTGATATGTTAATGATGACAGTTTGTGAATTAGTGCAATAGGAATGTAATACTGCTGAAGCAACTGGAGTTTTACTTCTTTATACAGGAATACCATTGACAAAGTCACATACGGGTGGTATTTTAGGCACGATAATGACAGTTTGAGTGTTTACTTGCTTTTTGTTTTTGTAAAAGTGTTAATTTGATTTATTTTCTTTTTTTTTGGTTGCTGGATGATAATGGCAAACTGATTTATTCAAACAATATGTCCCAGTAAACTGATCTTAATGTAGAACTTCTGATTGTTCCAATGCAGTTATACCACATCTAAAATTTATGAATACCAGAATTGGTAAACTATGCAATTGAGCTGTGCTCTGTGAAAAAGGGGTTTAATGCTTGTGCGTAGTGTTGTCCCAGGGGCTTAATGCTTGTGCGTAGTGTTGTCCCAGGGGTTTAATGCTTGTGCGTAGTGTTGTCCCAGGGGTTTAATGCTTGTGCATAGTGTTGTCCCAGGGGTTTAATGCTTGTGCGTAGTGTTGTCCCAGGGGTTTAATGCTTGTGCGTAGTGTTGTCCCAGGGGTTTAATGCTTGTGCGTAGTGTTGTCCCAGGGGTTTAATGCTTGTGCGTAGTGTTGTCCCAGGGGTTTAATGCTTGTGCATAGTGTTGTCCCAGGGGTTTAATGCTTGTGCGTAGTGTTGTCCCAGGGGTTTAATGCTTGTGCGTAGTGTTGTCCCAGGGGTTTAATGCTTGTGCGTAGTGTTGTCCCAGATTAGCCTCAGCAGTCTGCTAATCAAATGAAAGAGTTAACCCTTTGCATGCTGGGAAATTTGTCGTCTGCTAAAATATTGTCTGCTGAATTTCTAAAATTAGCATTTTCTTCGATTTTTTTCAAAGAATACTATCAGAATAGCAAACAGTTTGGATCCTGATGAGACGCCACGTTTTGTGGCGTCTCATCTGGATCCAAACTGTTTGCAAAGGCCTTTAAAATTCGGTTCCAGCGCTGAAAGGGTTAAAACCATTCCTCTATGTACCAGTAAACATTTCATCAAAGGGAAACAACTTCCTTTTACAAGAGTACTTCACCAAACTTAGTTACAGCACATGCTGGTAAATAACAATGAAAAAAGTGAAGTTTAAATAATTTATTTAAACAAAAATTAATAACAACACATTAAGTTAACAGACTTAACAAAATAATTTCATAAAACATTAATAAATATCAAATTATTCTAGACTCTAGATAAATATTACTTCTGCATTTTTACTACGTTCATAACCTGACAATATGGATGCACAAAGTGTTGAAAGTTGACAACTTGAGGGTCTTCTTACAGTAATTTAAATTTCATCCATGTTTTGACAAGCCAAATACTAAAAATGCCTGAATGCACGCCAAATTGTCGCCAATACAACAAAACGTAGTATACACTTGAAATGTTTTGGGCTATTGACTATCCAACACTGGTACATGTATGGACTGAAAGACCATTAAAAGCTTGGGTCTTTTATAAAGCATGCCAATGCATAGTTGGTTATGAGAGATTCAACCCATAAAGGTATTGAACTTGTACCAATAGGTGTCAGTCTTAGATAAGCCTGAAGTCAGAAGCCAGCAGCTGAAAATGTATCCATAGAAAAGAACCAGCTTTTCCTATTCAAAGTCCAATCATACCAAATGATTGACTATTTACTTTTCGAGCATGCAATATTCCATGATGACATATTCCACTAGTCCCTATTCCAACATGCCATATTCCACTTCCCCCTATTTCAACATGCCATATTCCACTACTCCCTATTTCAACATGCCATATTCCACTACTCCCTATTTCAACATGCCATATTCCACTGCTTGGTAGTCCAACATGCCATATTCCACTACTCCCTTTTTCAACATGCCATATTCCACTGCTTGGTAGTCCAACATGCCATATTCCACTTCTCCCTATTCAAACATGCCATATTCAACTACTCCTTATTCTGACATGCCATATTCCACGACTCCCTTTTCCAACATGCCATATTCCAATACTCCCTATTTCAAAATGTCATATTCCACTCTCCCCCCCCATTACAACATGCCATATTCCACAACTCCCTATTCCGAATTGCCATATTCCACTACTCCATATTCCAACATGCAATATTCCTCTAATTTGTATTCCAACATGCCATATTCCACTACTACTTTTTCCGACAATCCATATTCCACAACGATTCCAACATGCCATATTCTAATACTCCCTACTCCAAAATGCCATATTGCACTACTCCTTATTTCGACATTCCATATTCCACTACTCCCTATTCCAACATGCCATGTTCAACACTGACAGTCTTGAGGGGCACCGCGTCCCCCGTGCTGCCCAGTTTGACAACCTCAGCAAGGCTCATGTACCTATCCTCCTTGTCATTCTTCACCCGGCACACCCTCATGTGCCGGTCACGGTGGTACTTGGTCTGAAACCCCTTGAAACATTTGTTACACATGTAGTTACGCTCCCCAGTGTGCACCTTCATGTGCTTCTGATAGTTCTGCAACTTGAAGAACTCCTTATCGCATCTGTTGCACCGATAGAGCACCTCCTTCGTGTGTCGGTACGTGTGCACTTTGAGGTCTGACTGGCGGCCAAACGCGGCGTCACAGTACGGACACTGGTACTGGCGTTCGTCCGTATGGACAATTTGATGGCTGTCAAGATGCGCCTTCTGACGAAACCGCTTACCGCACGAGTCACATGCAAACTTCTTCTCACCTGGAACATTGGATAAGGTCAGTCAACATATTAGCCCTGCTCTGAAAATACAGGGCTTAATGCACTCCACATGGGCTTATTCATTACCACACTTTCTGCCTAGACAGGATTTTAGTTAGTAAAAGAGACCAAAAACCAAAAATTCCATTAATTCAGAAAGTGTTATCACTGATTAACCTGTGCGGACTGTACAGGCTAATTTGGGACGACACTTTACGCATCCAGTTTTCAGAGAGCGACACTCACATAAATAATATAACAAAGTAAATGACTATGGGATATTCATAGGGCCTCACCCTGCTGATTTGGCTGGACCTGCATTAGTACTAAACAAGACACTGAATTCTTACAGACATGCCTGCTATACAGGAACACCCTTGCGATGAAAACACATTGGCAAAAAAACAGTGTGCATTTCTTTATAACAGCACTTCATTTGCAGATGTGTACATTTTCAATAAAACATCCATGTCTAACTATAACAGCAGTATAAAGGGGATTGTTGACGTTTTCCATCAAATATTTTTAGGTTTTGCAGAACAATGGATAGATGAACAGGAGGAATGATTGACACATTCATGGCTGTAAAAAGCCATCGCCCTACAAGGCTGCAAGCTGACTTATATGAAGTCCAAGAGACAGCTGTATCCCTGTTTAGTTGCATTTGACCTTGAAGTGGTGACTTAAAGTCAGTGATTGACTCCTGCCTTCTGAACATCAACTGAATGACATTAACTTTTCATGAAAATCTATCAATGGGTGAAGGAGATATGAAGCATATAACAAAATAATGAAAGTCAAACTACTAGTATTAACTTTAAAGCATGATGTTGAGAATAAGCTTGCTTATCTTTTTCTTTTGTACATCATCTCATTGTGCTTTATATTGGAGGGTTATTTCATTAAAATCCTGCAAAGAGTGTAGAACATATGGAGTGGGCACAAAAATAGTGGCTTTAACTTTTGACATTGAAGTATGACCTTGACCTTGGACAAGGATGACCTATTCAAACCTTCTACACATCTAATGGAACAAACATTTTGGAAAAGTAATATTAAATTCCTTTAGATAACACAGAAAATATTGAGTGGACACAACAATAAAGGCTCAAACCTTTGACCTTGAAATACAACCTTGAACTTTAGATGCCAAGTGTGACTCATACCTGTCACACCATACCTGTCACACATTCCCTTAACATTTGATGGAAATTTGATGAAAAATATGAGGTGATGCATAATCCTCATGTTATTGTCAACATGTTTAACTCTTTCATATAAAGTTTAATTTAATTAAAGACCTTTCTTACTAGATTCAAGTTTTCAAGGCTCCATTTCCAACCCTTAGATACTGATGAGCAGCAAAAAGCATAAAACCTGAACAGTTCTGGTTTTCAGCTGGTTGCATATAACCATTTTTTCCTTTGCTTCTGAGTGGGAAAGGGTTAATAAAAGGAGCTTCAGTACTGTTTGAGGTATCACTGGATCGAGTTTTGTGGAAGATATAGGTTAACCTATAATCCCTTAAAAGACTAAAGAAAGATGCACATAACATGCAAAACTTTGTAAACAATTTTTTACTAGGTTCAGTAAATTTAGTGTTACTATATAATCATATTACAAAACAAAAGGCTTTATTTTCACTAATAATCACATTTTTTCACTACTCAATTTACCACAACATTTTAACAAAAGAGCGGGCTAGATCTTGGAAACGCTTTCTAATCTTGAGGTGCAAACCAAGTAAAAAAAAAAGAAAAAATCCTTTTAAAATCACATATCATATCCACAATAATTATTGCAATGACAAAACAATTGATTCATAAAAATGGTACCAACAGGTTTAATAGGTTTTTCAAAAATAGGGATCCCAGTACCTGTGTGATATCAGGTTATACCTATCATGATTCCCAGTATCTGTGTGATATCAGGTTACACCTATCATGGGTCCCAGTACCTGTGTGGTATCAGGTTACACCTATAATGGGTCCCAGTACCTGTGTGATATCAGGTTACACCTATCAGGGGTCCCAGTACCTGTGTGATATCAGTTTACACCTATCAATGGTCCCAGTACCTGTGTGATGTCAGTTTACACCTATCATGGGTTCCAGTACCTGTGTGATATCAGGTTACACATATCATGGGTCCCAGAACCTGTGTGATATCAGTTTACACCTATCATGGGTCCCAGTACCTGTGTGATATCAGTTTACACCTATCATGGGTAGCAGTACCTGTGTGATATCAGATAACACATATCATGGGTCCCAGTACCTGTGTGATATCAGGTTACACATATCATGGGTCCCAGTACCTGTGTGATATCAGTTTACACCCATCATGGGTCCCAGTACCTGTGTGATATCAGGTTACACATATCATGGGTCCCAGTACCTGTGTGATATCAGTTTACACCTATCATGGGTCCCAGTACCTGTGTGATATCAGGTTACACCTATCAATGGTCCCAGTACCTGTGTGATATCAGGTTACACCTATCATGGGTCCCAGTACCTGTGTGATATCAGTTTACACATATCATGGGTCCCAGTACCTGTGTGATATCAGGTTACACATATCATGGGTCCCAGTACCTGTGTGATATCAGGTTACACATATCATGGGTCCCAGTACCTGTGTGATATCAGGTTACACATATCATGGGTCCCAGTACCTGTGTGATGTCAGTTTACACCTATCATGGGTCCCAGTACCTGTGTGATATCAGCTTACACATATCATGGGTGCCAGTACCTGTGTGATATCAGGTTACACCTATCATGGGTCCCAGTACCTGTGTGATGTAAGTTTACACCTATCATTGGTCCCAGTACCTGTGTGATGTCAGGTTAGGCATATCATGGGTGCCAGTACCTGTGTGATTTCAGGTTACACCTATCATGGGTGCCAGTACCTGTGTGATTTCAGGTTACACTTATCATGGGTCCCAGTACCTGTGTGATATCAGTTTACACCTATCATGGGTCCCAGTACCTGTGTGATATCAGTTTACACATATCATGGGTGCCAGTACCTGTGTGATATCAGGTTACACCTATCATGGGTCCCAGTACCTGTGTGATATCAGTTAACACATATCATGGGTCCCAGTACCTGTGTGATGTAAGTTTACACCTATCATTGGTCCCAGTACCTGTGTGATGTCAGGTTAGGCATATCATGGGTGCCAGTACCTGTGTGATATCAGTTTACACATATCATGGGTCCCAGTACCTGTGTGATTTCAGGTTACACCTATCATGGGTGCCAGTACATGTGTGATATCAGTTTACACATATCATGGGTCCCAGTACCTGTGTGATTTCAGGTTACACCTATCATGGGTCCCAGTACCTGTGTGATATCAGTTAACACATATCATGGGTCCCAGTACCTGTGTGATGTAAGTTTACACCTATCATTGGTCCCAGTACCTGTGTGATGTCAGGTTAGGCATATCATGGGTCCCAGTACCTGTGTGATTTCAGGTTACACCTATCATGGGTCGCAGTACCTGTGTGATATCAGTTTACACCTGTCTTGGGTCCCAGTACCTGTGTGATATCAGTTTACACATATCATGGGTCCAAGTACCTGTGTGATATCAGTTTACACCTAACATGGGTCCCAGTACCTGTGTGATATCAGTTTACACCTATCAATGGTTCCAGTACCTATGTGATATTAGGTTACACATATCATGGGTCCCAGTACCTGTGTGATATCAGGTTACACCTATCATGGGTCCCAGTACCTGTGTGATATCAGTTTACACCTATCAATGGTCCCAGTAGCTGTGTGATATCAGGTTACACCTATAATGAGTCCCAGTACCTGTGTGATATCAGGTTACACCTATCATGGGTCCCAGTACCTGTGTCATATCAGGTTACACCAATCATGGGTCCCAGTACCTCTGTGATATCAGATAACACATATAATGGGTCCCAGTACCTGTGTGATATCAGGTTACACATATCATGGGTCCCAGGTCCCTGTGTGATATCAGATAACACATATCATGGGTCCCAGTACCTGTGTGATATCAGGTTACACATATCATGGGCCCCAGTACCTGTGTGATATCAGTTCACACATATCATGGGTCCAAGTACCTGTGTGATATCAGGTTACACATATCATGGGTCCCAGTACCTGTGTGATATC